>NC_090451.1:410757626-411069248 GCF_031143425.1 Pleurodeles waltl | reverse complement strand
GGGGGTAACCATGCCAAGGTGGCATTTCCTTACACAACCCCCCCAAAAGAAAGAGGACGAGACTAACCTTTTCCAAAAGAGTCTTCATTTTCTAAGTGGAAGAACCTGGAAAGGCCATCTGCATGGGCAGTCCCAGGTCTGTGTTCCACTTTAAAGTCCATACCCTGTAGGGATATGGACCACCTCAACAGTTTAGGGTTTTCTCCTTTCATTTTCATAAGCCATCTGAGAGGTCCATGGTCAGTTTGAGCTATGAAGTGAGTACCAAACAGGTATGGCCTCAACTTCTTCAGGGACCAGACAACAGCAAAGGCCTCCCTCTCAATGGCACTCCAACGCTGATCCCTGGGGATTAACCTTCTGCTAATAAAAGCAAGAGGCTGGTCAAGGCCATCTTCATTTGTCTGGGACAGGACTGCTCCTATCCCATGTTCATAGGCATCTGTCTGCACTATGAACTGCTTAGAGTAATCTAGAGCTTTCAAAACTGGTGCTGGAATGCCCTGACTAGAGTCTGGGTTTTAGGAGCTACCCAGTCCAGAATAGTCTGGATCTCGGGTTGGAGTGGCTGAACTTGGCCTCCACCTACAAGGTGTCCCAAGAAAACCACAGTACCCTGCCCAATCTGACATTTAGATGCCTTGATAGAGAGGCCTGCTGCTTGCAGGGCCTTCAAAACCTTCTTCAGGTGGACCAGGGGATCCTGCCAGCTGGAGCTAAACACAGCAATATCATCAAGATAAGCTGCACTAAAGGACTCCAAGCCAGCAAGGACTTGATTCACCAACCTTTGGAAGGTGGCAGGGGCATTCTTTAAGCCAAAGGACATCACAGTAAACTGGTAGTGCCCATCAGGTGTAGAGAATGCTGTTTTCTCTTTTGCTCCAGGTGCCATTCTTATTTGCCAGTACCCTGCTGTTAAGTCAAAGGTACTCAGGTATTTGGCAGCGCCCAATTTATCCATAAGCTCATCTGCCCTTGGAATTGAGTGAGCATCTGTCTTGGTGACAGAATTAGGCCCTCTGTAGTCCACACAGAACCTCCTCTCTCTTTTGCCATCTTCTGTGTGACGTTTGGGGACCAAGACCACTGGGCTAGCCCAGAGACTGTCAGAGTGCTCAATCACTCCCAACTCCAGCATCTTGTGGACTTCCACTTTGATGCTTTCCTTAACTTGGTCAGATTGTCTGAATATTTTGTTTTCGACAGACATGCTGTCTCCTGTGTCCACATCATGGGTACTTAGGTGTTTCTGACTAGGGGTTAGGGAGAAGAGCTCAGCAAACTGCTGGAGGACTTGCTTGCAGTCAGCTTGCTGTTGGCCAGAGAAGGTGTTTGAGTAGATCACTCCATCTACTGTGCCATCTTTAGGGTCAGTGGAGAGGAGATCAGGGAGAGGTTCACTCTCTGCTTCCTGGTCCTCATCTGTAACCATTAACATGTTTACATCTGCCCTGTCAGGGAAGAGCTTTAGGCGGTTAACATGGAACACCCTCTTGGGGGTCCTGCTAGTGCCTAGGTCCACCAGGTAGGTGACCTCACTCTTCTTCTCTAGCACTGGGTAAGGGCCACTCCATTTGTCCTGAAGTGCCCTGGGAGCCATGGGCTCCAGAATCCAGACTTTCTGCCCTGGCTGAAACTCAACCATAGCAGCTTTTTGGTCATACCACATCTTCTGGAGTTGTTGGCTGTCATCAAGGTTTTTACTTGCCTTTTCCATGTACTCTGCCATCCTGGAACGTAGGCCTAGTACATAGTCCACTATATCTTGCTTAGACTCATAGAGAGGTCTCTCCCATCCTTCTTTCACAAGTGCTAGTGGTCCCCTAACAGGATGGCCAAACAGAAGTTCAAAGGGGGAAAACCCTTCTCCCTTCTGAGGCACCTCTCTGTAGGTAAAAAGCAGGCATGACAAGAGGACATCCTATCTCCTTTTGAGTTTTTCAGGGAGCCCCATGATCATGCCCTTCAATGTCTTGTTAAATCTCTCAACAAGACCATAGGTTTGTGGATGGTATGGTATGGTGAATTTGTAAGTCACCCCACACTCATTCCACATGCGTTTTAGGTAAGCTGACATGAAGTTGGTACACCTGTCAGAAACCACCTCCTTAGGAAATCCTACTCTGGTAAAAATACCAATGAGTGTTTTGGCTACTGCAGGGGCAGTAGTGGACCTAAGAGGAATTGCTTCAGGGTACCTAGTAGCATGATCCACTGCTACTAGGATATACTGATTCCCCGAGGCTGTGGGAGGTTCAAGTGAACCCACTATATCCACTCCCACTCTTTCAAAGGGGACCCCCCCACTGGAAGTGGAATGTGGGGGGCCTTTGGGTGGCCACCTGTCTTACCATTGGCTTGACAGGTGGCACAGGAGGCACAAAACTCCTTCACTTTCTGGGACATATAGGGCCAATAGAAATGGTTGACTAACCTCTCCCATGTCTTGGTTTGTCCCAAATGCAAAGCACGGGGAATGTCGTGGGCTAAGGTCAGAAGGAACTCCCTAAACTCCTGGGGCACTACCACTCTCCTAGCGGCACCAGGTTTGGGATCTCTTGCCTCAGTGTAAAGGAGTCCATCTTCCCAATAGACCCTGTGTGTTCCATTGACATTTCCTTTTTCTTGGTCAGCAGCTTGTTGCCTTAGGCATTCAAGAGAGGGACAAGTCTCTTGCCCCTTGCACAGCTTTCCCATGAGGATCTCCCTGGGACCAAGAGCTCAACCTGATAAGGTTCTAACTCTATAGGCTCAGTTCCCTCAGGGGATAGAACTTCTTCCTGAGAAGAGAGGTTCTGTTTCTTTTTCTGTGCTGAAGCTGGTTCCCCAGTCTTCTTTCCTTTTCTCTTGGAGAGTTGGGCCATTATTCCAGACTCCAACACCTCTTTTTCACCCTGAGCCTTGCATTGTGTCCTAGTCTTGACATACACCAGTCCAGAGATACCCACCATGGCTGCATGGGTTTTGAGTTCTACCTCAGCCCATGCTGAGGACTCCAGATCATTTCCAAGCAGACATTCAACTGGTATAGCAGAAGAGACTACCACCTGTTTCAGACCAGTGACCCCTCCCCATTCTAAAGTTACCATAGCCATGGGATGTACTTTAGTCTGATTGTCAGCATTGGTGACTGGCTTAGTTTGTCCAGTCAGGTATTGTCCCGGGGGAACCAGTTTGCCTGTCACCATAGTGGCACTGGCACATGTATCCCTCAGGGCCTCTACTCTAGTCCCAATAATAAAGAGCTGCTGCCTGTATTTTTGCATGTTAGGCAGCCAGGCAGCTAGTGTGGCGAAGTCCACCACACCCTCAGAAAGTAATGTAGCTTCAGTGTGAACCCTGATTTGCTCTGGGCACACTGTTGATCCCACCTGGAGACTGGCTATTTCAGTGCTAACTGGAGTAGTAGTTGAAGTGGAACCTTTCTTGGGACAGGCCTTGTCTCCAGTTTGATGTCCATGCTGACTACAGCTGCGACACCCGGCCTTTTTGGGATCAAAGTTTTACCCTTGTACCCAAATGAGGATTGTGAAGAGGCTTTGGACCCACCCTCATGTGCAGGTTTTTGGGGCCCTGTAGAAGACTCTTTGCTTTTTCCCTTGGATGTCTCAACGCTCTTCCCCTGGGGAGGTTTTGTGATCCCTTTCTTTTGGTCACCCCCTGTAGAAGTCTTGGTCACCCTTGTCTTGACCCAGTGGTCTGCCTTCTTTCCCAATTCTTGGGGAGAAATTGGACCTAGGTCTACCAGATGCTGATGCAGTTTATCATTGAAACAATTACTTAAAAGGTGTTCCTTCATAAACAAATTATACAGCCCTTCATAATCATTTACACCACTGCCATTAATTCAACCATCTAGTGTTTTGACTGAGAAGTCAACAAAATCAACCCAGGTCTGGCTCGAGGATTTTTGAGCCCCACTGAACCCAATCCTGTACTCCTCAGTTGAGAATCCAAAGCCCTCAATCAGGGTAGCCTTCATGAGGTCATAGGATTCTGCATCTTTTCCATAGAGTGTGAGAAGTCTATCCCTACACTTTCCTGTGAACATTTCCCAAAGGAGACCACCCCAGTGAGATCTGTTTACTTTTCTGGTTGCACAAGCCCTCTCAAAAGCTTTAAACCATTTGATGGTGTCATCACCATCTTCATATTTTTCTCCAATCCCTTTGGGGATTTTTACCATGTCAGTATTCTCTCTGACCCTATTTAGGTCATAGGATTCTGCATCTTTTCCATAGAGTGTGAGAAGTCTATCCCTACACTTTCCTGTGAACATTTCCCAAAGGAGACCACCCCAGTGAGATCTGTTTACTTTTCTGGTTGCACAAGCCCTCTCAAAAGCTTTAAACCATTTGATGGTGTCATCACCATCTTCATATTTTTCTCCAATCCCTTTGGGGATTTTTACCATGTCAGTATTCTCTCTGACCCTATTTAAGTTGCTGCCACCATTGACGGGAGCTAAACCCATTTCTTGTCTTTTCCTCTTTATGGCTAGGAGCTGTCTCTCCAAAGCCAATCTTTTGGCCATCCTGGCTAACAGGAGGCCATCTTTATTGAGGCTGCCCTCAATGCTTCCAGAGTTGCTGGACTCTGCTGTGGGAGAAGCAGCATCTCTGACTGTCACTTGTGGAGTCAGGGTTTGAGGAACCCTGGTCTCCCTAACTAGGACAGGAGGGAGTGAGTTATCCTCAAGGTCACTAGTTTCCCCCTCTGTAAGGTTGTCTTCAGAGGGGTGATATCTAGCAAACTCTGCCAAAAGCTCCTGCAGCTGTCCTTTGGTAAGGTTTGTTCCAATTTTTATATTTTTTATTGAAGGAGGCTGGCCTGGCTTGTAGTGTGTACCAGAGGTACTTACACCTTGTGCCAGGTCCAGTTATGCCATATTAGTGTAGAAGAGGTGTTTCTAGCAGCTTAGGCTGATAGAAGGTAGCTATGGCAAAGCAGCTTAGGATGAACTAGGAGACATGTAAAGCTCCTACTATACCACTGGTGTCATATGCACAATATCATAAGAAAACACAATACACAGATATACTAAAAATAAAGGTACTTTATTTTTATGACAATATGCCAAAAGTATCTCAGTGAGTACCCTCAGTATGAGGATAAGAAATATACACTAGATATATGTACACAAACCAAAATATGCAAGTAATAGCAAAAGAAAGTAATGCAAACAGTGTAAAGTTAAAGTAGATTGCAATAGGAGCACATAGGTGTAGGGGCAACACAAACCATATACTCCAAAAGTGGAATGCGAACCACGAATGGACCCCAAACCTATGTGAGCTTGTAGAGGGTCGCTGGGACTGTCAGAAAACAGTGAGGGTTAGAAAAATAGCCCACCCCAAGACCCTGTAAGGTAGGTGAAAATTGCACCTACAACCCCCAGAGAGCACAGAAGTCGTGATAGGGGGATTCTGCAAGGAAAACCAACACCAGCAATGCAACAGTAGATTTCCGGACCTGAGTACCTGTAAGTCAAGGGGACCAAGTTGCGACAGTGTCGAGAGTGGGCAGGAGCCCAGGAAATGCTAGCTGAGGGTGCAAGGAAGCTGCCACCAGATCTAAGAAGCTTGGTGTTTTGCAAGAACGAAGAGGACTAGGAACTTCCCCTTTGGAGGATGGATGTCCCACGTAGTGAAGAAGCTTGCAGAGGTGTTCCCACTCAGAAAGACCAAAAACAAGCCTTGCTAGCTGCAAGGGTCACGGTTAGGGTTTTTGGATGCTGCTGTGGCCCAGGAGGGACCAGGATGTCGCCACTTAGATGAGGAGACAGAGGGGGTGCCCAGCAAGGAAGGGAGCTCTCACAGAAGCAGGCAGCACCTGCATAAGTACCTGAACAGGCACTTAAAAGAAAAGTGAACTGGAGTCCACCCGAAGTCACAAAAGGGAGTCCCACGACGCCGGAGGACAACTCAGAAGGTTGTGCACTGCAGGTTAGTGTGTCGGGGACCCAGGCTTGGCTGTGCGTGAAGGAAATCCTGGAAGACTGCACAGGAGCCGGAGCAGCTGCAAATTACACGGTACCCAGCAATGCAGTCTAGCGTGGGGAGGCAAGGACTTACCTCCACCAAACTTGGACTGAAGAGTCACTGGACTGTGGGAGTCACTTGGACAGAGTTGCTGAGTTGCTGAGTTCCAGGGACCACACTCGTAGTGCTGAGAGGGGACCCAGAGGACCGGTGATGCAGTCTTATGTTGCCTTCGGTTGCAGGGGGAAGATTCCGTCGACCCACGGGAGATTTCTTCAGAGCTCCTGGTGCAAGAAGGAGACAGGCTACCCCCAGAGCATGCACCACCTGGAAACAGTCGAGAAAGCCGGCAGGATGAAGCGATACAAGGTTGCTAGTAGTCATCTGGCTACATTGTTGCGGTTTTGCAGGCGTCCTGAGCAGTCAGCAGTCGATCCTTTGGCAGAAGGTGAAGAGAGAGATGCAGAGGAACTCTGGTGAGCTCTTGCATTCGTTATCTGAAGAATTCCACAAAGCAGAGACCCTAAATAGCTAGAAAAGGAGGTTTGGCTACCTAGGAAGGAGGATTGGCTACTAACAGAGGTAAGAGCCCATCAGAAGGAGTCTCTGATGTCACCTGCTGGCACTGGCCACTCAGAGCAGTCCAGTGTGCCAGCAACAACTCTGTTTCCAAGATGGCAGAGGTCTGGGGCACACTGGAGGAGCTTTGGGCACCTCCCCTGGGGGGTGCAGGTCAGGGGAGTGGTCACTCCCCTTTCCTTTGTCCAGTTTTGCACCAGAGAAGGGCTGGGGGATCCCTGAACCGGTGTAGACTGGCTTATGCAGAGATAGGCAGCATCTGTGCCCATCAAAGCATTTCCAGAGGCTGGGGGAGGCTTCCTCTCCCCAGCCTTCACACCTATTTCCAAAGGGAGAGGGTGTTACACCCTCTCTCAGAGGAAATCCTTTGTTCTGCCTTCCTGTGCCAGGGCTGCCTGGACCCCAGGAGGGCAGAAACCTGTCTGAGGGGTTGGCAGCAGCAGCAGCTGCAGTGGAGACCCCGGAAAGGCAGTTTGGCAGTACCCGGGTTCTGTGCTAGAGACCCGGGGGATCATGGAATTGTCTCCCAATGCCAGAATGGCATTGGGGTGACAATTCCATGATCTTAGACATGTTACATGGTCATGTTCGGAGTTACCATTGTGACGCTATACATAGGTAGTGACCTATGTATAGTGCACGCGTGTAATGGTGTCCCCGCACTCACAAAGTCCGGACAATTTGCCCTGAACTATGTGGGGGCACCTTGGCTAGTGCCAGGGTGCCCACACACTAAGTAACTTTGCACCCAACCTTCACCAGGTGAAGGTTAGACATATAGGTGACTTATAAGTTACTTAAGTGCAGTGGTAAATGGCTGTGAAATAACGTGGACGTTATTTCACTCAGGCTGCACTGGCAGGCCTGTGTAATAATTGTCAGATCTCCCTATGGGTGGCAAAAGATATTCTGCAGCCCATAGGGATCTCCTGGAACCCCAATACCCTTGGTACCTCAGTACCGTATACTAGGAATTATATGGATGTTCCAGTATGCCAATGTGAATTGGTGAAATTGGTCACTAGCCTGTTAGTGACAATTTGGAAAGCAGAGAGAGCATAACCACTGAGGTTCTGGTTAGCAGAGCCTCAGTGAGACAGTCATCACACAGGGAACACATACAGGGCCCATACTTATGAGCACTGGGACCCTGTCTGGCAGGGTCCCAGTGACACATAGACTAAAACAACATATATACAGTGAAATATGGGGGTAACAAGCCAGGCAAGATAGTACTTTCCGACATTTTTTTTACAGAGAGTCCTTAACTCTGACATCCTAAGATACAGGTAAGCGGTGAGGTTGAGTTCTACCTCCATCTCATTTGTGCTAAACATTATCACTCTAAAAGTTGGGATTACTTTTTAAGAATCTAAAAACTACTTCTAGAACTTAAATCCAAACTTTTACAAACTTTTAAACTCTAAAAGAAATGCTAACAGGGACTTACACAAGGCCCCACAGGACTTTAAAAAATTTAGAAAAATAGCTCAAATGTCAGAAATCAGTTTCTAATGACAATTTTTGGAATTTAGTCATATGATCAGGTATTGGCTGAGTAGTCCAGCAGATGCAAAGTCTTAGACCCCCCTTCGCTGATCCACCAATATAGGAAGCTGGCTCTGTATGTACTATTTCAAAGTGAGAAGTAGCATGCACAGAGTTCAAGGGTTCCCCTTAGAGGTAAGATAGTGGCAAAAGTAGATAATTCTGATGATCTAGTTTGTGGTAGTGTGGTCGAGCAGTAGGCTTATCAGAGGGCAGTATTAAGCATTTGTTGTACACACACAGGCAATAAATGAGGAACACACACTCAAAGACTTACTCCAGGCCAATAGGGTTTTTATATTGAAAAATAACTTTTCTTAGTTTATTTTAAGAACCACAGGTTCAAGATTTACAGTTAATACTTTAAATGTAAGGTACTTCACTTAGATACTTTAAGAACTTTGAATGAAAGCAATTTCACATACAGTTTTTGTACAAATGGCAATAAGCTATTTTCAAAGTGGACAATGCAAAAATCCACAGTTACTGGGGGAGGTAGGTAAAGGTTAGTTTTGAAGGTAAGTAAAACACTTAAAAGTCTCACGTTTGGGGGATAAGCAGCACACCGTTGGGGGTTCAAGGCAACCCCAAAGTTACCACACCAGCAGCTCAGGGCCGGTCAGGTGCAGAGGTCAAAGAGGTGCCCAAAACACATAGGTGCCTATGCAGAACAGGGGTGCTCCGGTTCCAGTCTGCCAGCAGGTAAGTACTTGCGTCCTCAGGGGGCAGACCAGGGGGGTTTTATAGAGCATCGGGGGGACACAAGAAAGTACACCCTTAACGGCACAGGGGCGGCTGGGTGCAGTGTGCAAACAGGCGTCAGGTTTTAGATTGAAAACAATGGATTACCCGGGGGTCACTTCAACGATGCAAGCAGGCACAGGGGGGGCTCCTTGGGGCTACCACCATCTGGGCTAGGCATAGGGTCACCTGGGGGTCGCTCTTACACTGGAGCTCAGTTCCTTCAGGTCCTGGGGGCTGAGGGTGCAGTGTTGGTTCCAGGCGTCGGGTCCCTTGTTACAGGTAGTCGCGGTCAGGGGGAGCCTCTGGATTCTCTCTGCAGGTATCGCTGTGGGGGCTCAGAGGGGTCATCTCTGGTTACTCATGGGCTCGCAGTCGCTGGGGAGTCCTCCCTGAGTTGTTGGTTTTCTGCAGGTCCAGCCGGGGACGTCGGGTGCAGAGTGTGAAGTCTCATGCTTCCGGCGGGAAACGTGAAGTCTTTAAAGTTGTTGAAAAGTTGCAAGTTTGTTGCAGATTGATGAGCAGAGCCGCTGCTCACGGGTGTTTCTTGGTCCTGGAGGTCAGGGCAGTCCTTTGAGGCTTCAGAGGTTGCTGGTCATTGTCGGATGTATCGCTGGAGCAGGTTTTTGAAGTTGGAGACAGGCCGGTAGCGCTGGGGCCAAATCAGTTGTCGACTTCCTCCTTGTCTGCATGCTTGTAGGTTAGCAGTCCTTCTTCTTTCTTCAGGTTGCAGGAATATGATTTCCTGGGATCTGGGGAGCCGCTAAATACTGAATCTAGGGGTGTGTTTAGGTCTAGGAGGGCAGTAGCCAATGGCTACTGTCCTTGAGGGTGGCTACTCCCTCTTTGTGCCTCCTCCCTGTGGGGAGGGGAGCACATCCCTAATCCTATTGTGGGAATCCTCCAAACTCAAGATGGAGGATTTCTTAAGGTGGGGGTCACCTCAGCTCAGGACTCCTTAGGGGCTGTCCTGACTGGTGGATGACTCCTCCTTGTTTTTCTCATTATTTCCTCCAGCCTTGCCGCCAAAAGTGGGGGCAGTGGCCAGAGGGACGGGCATCTCCACTAGCTGGGATGCCCTGGGGTGCTGTAACAAAGGGGGCAAGCCTTTGAGGCTCACCGCCAGGTGTTACATTTCTTGCACGGGGAGGTGAGAAGCACCTCCACCCATTACAGGCTTTGTTCTTGGCCACAGAGTGACAAAGGCACTCTCCCCATTTGGCCAGCAACATGTCTGGTATGTGGCAAGCTGGCAGGGACTGGTCAGCCTACACTCAAAGTCGGGTATGTTTTCAGGGGGCATCTCTAAGATGCCCTGTGGGTGTATTTTACAATAAATTGCACACTGGCATCATTGTGCATTTATTGTGCTGAGAGTTTGATACCAAACTTCCCAGTTTTCAGTGTAGCCATTATGGAACGTGGAGTTCGTGTCTGACAAACTACCAGACTATATACTCTTATTCCTACCCTGCACTTACAATTTCTAAGGTTTTGCTTAGACACTGTAGGGGCATAGTGCTCATGTACCTATGCCCTCACCTGTGGTATAGTGCACCCTGCCTTAGGGCTGTAAGGCCTGCTAGAGGGGTGACTTACCTATTCCAATGGCAGTGTGAGGTTGGCATGGCACTCTGAGGGGAATACCATATTGACTTAGTCCCTTTCTCCCCACCAGCACACACAAGCTGTGAAGCAGTGTGCATGTACTGAGTGAGGGGTTCCCAGGGAGGCATAAGACATGCTGCAGCCCTTAGAGACCTTCCCTGGCAACAGGGCCCTTGGTACCAGGGGTACCATTTACAAGGGACTTTTGTGGGTGCCAGGGCTGTGCCAACTGTGGAAGCAAAGGTACAGTTTAGGTATAGAACACTGGTGTTGGGGGCGGGTTAGCAGGGTCCCAGCACACTTTCAGTGATAACTGGCATCAGTAAAAAGCAAAAAGTCAGAAGGTATCCATGCTAAGGAGGCATTTCCTTACACGTAGCCACTGAGATCACACATGGTAAATAAAATGATGGACTGAGAGTTGAAACTTTATAAACATACACCCACAGTCACAGATGTGGGTTTAATCCATTGTTATTTTACTCGCCATATCACCCCAGTTTGGACCCACCCATACACAAATCAGTCTTGTCCCTGCTCCCCATGGGAACAGTTCAACACGAACTGACAAGGCAAGGCCTCCCTGGGCCAGAAACAAGCCTCCTGGGAACGGTTTCAGGGTATCATCCTTCAACTGCCAGGCAAGCTTTAATCCAGTTGTGCAGCAAACAAGCGACCCACATCTGGGCATATCCTAGCCACGTAGAGTGCAAATAGCAACATCACAAAATAAAATGATGAATGGGTTGTTGATTCTTTTCAAACACTCTCCACCAGTCACAGGTCTGTGTTTAATCTTTCATTATTTTACTCGACATGTCACCCCGGTTTGGACCCGGCCATATGCAAATCAGTCTTGAACTAGTTCTCCATGTGAACAGTCCAGCCCAAACTGCTGAGTCAGGTCCTTCTTGGATCGGAAACAAGCATCCTGGGACTGGTTTCGGAGTGTCTCCCCCTCACTAGCCAGGTTAGCTAGAATTCAGTGGCACAGCCTGCAAGGGACCCATATCTCGCTATGTCATAGCCACTTAGAGCACACTCACTGATCTGGGTTTAATCCATCATTATTTTGCTCATCATGTCACCCCACTTTGGACCTAGTCATATGCAAATTAGTCTAGACATTGCTCCCCATGAGAACAGTCCAGTCCAAGCTGCCCAGCCAGGTCCTCCTTGGACAGAAAACAGACATCCTGGGACCTGTTTCTGGGTATCACCCCTCATCAGCAAGGATAGTTTCAATCCAGTGGAGCAGCGAGCAAGGGACCCATGTCTGGACATCCCCTAGCCACTTAGAGCACACATAGTAACATCACAAAATAAAATGATTGATGGAAAATGTAAACTTTTCAAACATTCACCCGAGTCCCAAATTTGTTTTTATTCCATCATTATTTTGTTCACTGTGTCATTCCAGTTTAGACCCAGCCATATGCAAATCAGTCTTTACCCTACTCCCCATTGGAACAGTCGAGCCCGAACTGCCAATCGAGGACCTCCCTGGATCAGAAACAAGCCTCTTGGGACTGGGTTTGAGTTTTACCCCTCATCAGCCAGGCTAGCTTGAATACAGTGGTGCAGTGAGCAAGGGATTGACATCTGGGCATACTCTTGCCATTTAGAGCACACATAGCAACATCAGAAAATAAAATGATGGACAGAGTGTTGAAAGTTTCAAAAATTAGTCCCAGTCAAAGATCTGGGTTTAATCCTTCAATATTTACTCACCACATACCCCCAGTTTGGATCCACCTATATGCAAGTCAGTCTTGAACCTGCTCCTTAGAATCTAGACTACCCGAGTCTTGGAGAAACTTGGCAAGTTCTTCATTAATATGTTTTTCAAAGATATTAGTTTTGAAAGGTAGTAGAGCAATAGGAGGAAGATTCTTAAAATCATTTGCTTTACCATCTAATTTCTTTTTCAGAGGGATCACCGTCGCATCCTTCCATAAAGGGGTGAATACTCCCGTAGTCAGGACCTCCTGAAATATCGGATCAAGGGCTGAGGAGACTAGATCAGGGACGAGCTGTAGAATATGCGATGGGCAAGGGTTGCTAGGAGAGCCAGATATAATAGTTATCATAAACTCTTTCATCCTCTTCTGATGTAATGGCTGAAAATTGGTCAGCATAGGGCTATCATTCCCTATAGAGCTGTTTAAAGATTCATATAAATCCAATGATTCTACAGATTGTGGGAAGCTAGCTTGTATTTGCAAAACTTTACTTTCAAAAAAGGTCGCCACCTTATTACAGAAGTCTTGAGAGTTCTCAACTTTTGAAGGTGTGACAGAAGTTGTAAGAGAGCATACTACTCTGAAGAGTTCTCTTGGAGCATTTGTTGCTTCCTTAATTTTACATGAATAGTACTCGGTTTTAGCAATGTTAATTGTCTTTTTGTAAAGACTAAGGGCCATATTTATACTTTTCGACGCACAACTGCGTCAACGCAGTTGTGCGTTGAAAAAGTTAACGCCGGCTAACGCCATTCTGAAGCGCCATGCGGGCGCCGTATTTATACAATGACGTTAGCCGGCGTTAGCCGGCGGCGCTGCCTGGTTTGCGTGAAAAAAAATGACGTACACCAGGCAGCGCCGGCGTAGGGGAATATGGAGCTTGGGCGCCAAAAAATGGGGCAAGTCAGGCTGAGGCAAAATTATCACCTCAACCCGATTTGCGCCATTTATTTCGACTCCCAACCCCCATTGAAATGACTCCTGTCTTAGCAAAGACAGGAGTCATGCCCCCTTGCCCAATGGCCATGCCCAGGGGACTTCTGTCCCCTGGGCATGGTCATTGGGCATAGTGGCATGTAGGGGGGCACAAATCAGGCCCCCATATGCCACAAACAAAATTAAAAAATTACTTACCTGAACTTACCTTATGTTCCCTGGGATGGGTCCCTCCATCCTTAGGCGTCCTGGGGTGGGCAAGTGTGACAGGGGGGGGTCCCTGAGGGCCTGGGAGGGCACCTCTGGGCTCCTTCCGAGCCCACAGGTCCCTTAACGCCTGACCTGACCAGGCGCTAAAAAACGACGCAAAAGCGGCTGGACGTCATTTTTTTGACCCGCCCACTCCCGGGTGTGATTTTTGCCCAGGAGTGTAAATACGGCGCACGTGCCTCGGAGTAAATTTTTTAGACGGGAACGCCTACCTTGCATATCATTAACGCAAAGTAGGTGTCCACGCTAAAAAGTGACGCAAACTGCATGGACTTTGGCGCTAGACGCATCTAACGCCAGAGTATAAATATGGAGTTAGTTTTGCGTCGAATTTGCGTAAAAAAAAATGATGCAAATCCGGTGCAAACGGAGTATAAATATGCCCCTAAGGGTATCTCTAAACTTTGCCTTTTCCATAGGATTAGGGTCTAGTCTCCATTTCCGTTCCTGTTGACAGTATATTCTCTGCAAATTTTTAAGGTCATCGGTGAACCAAGGGGAACTGGCCTTTTTTCTCCTTAAGAAACATGAAGGTTTGAACGGGGCCAGCTGATCAATAGCTATTCTGATCCCCTGGTTAAATCTGTCTGTAGCAGATAAAGGAAGTTCCTTTGTAGCTGTCCAACCTGAAACCAGGCCTTAGTTGTAACTCCTTAATGCTGTTCCAGTGCCTGACTGGTTTCAGGGAAGGACTAACAATTTAAATTGCAGAGAAATGTATCAAACTAAAAGTAAGGAGGTGGTGGTCAGTCCAGTCCTACGCCCTATTGTCTATCAGAGCAAGATCATTATTACAAGCAAATATCCCATCAAGTACATGGCCCACATTATGGGTAGCTGTTGTAACTTTTAAGTTCCAATCAAAATCTGCCATAATATTAAGGAACTCATTGACATGAGGGTCCTGACTATCATCAAAGTGAATGTTACAATCCCCTAGCACTATACATTTAGAAGTCATAGTTATTGGCTCAATTATTGATAGCTAATGATGCATAAAAATAGAGTGAGAACCCGGAGATTGATAAATCAACAGCCCCTCAAAAAGCATAGTGTTCCTCTGACAAATCTTAAAACAAGCGCTCTCACAGATCGCTGATGCCACATTTATAGCTTCCCAGCAACAGCTAAAAGTGGACCTGAAAATCATCGCCAGTCCACTTCCACTGCCAGTGGTAGTATCTAATTTTAAAAATGAATATCCAAGAGGTGTTGCCACAATGAAGTCAGGGATAGAGTCTTCTCTAGCCTAAGTTTCTGTAATAAAAAGGCAATCTAGATTATATCACAACTCATCAACCAGGCTAGTTTGAATCCAGGGGAGCAGCGATCAAGGGACCCATGTTTGGGCATACACTAGTCAATTAGAGCACACACAGCAACATCACAAAATAAAATGATGGATGGAGTGTTAAAACTTTTCAAACACTCGATCCCAGTCACAGATCTGGGTCATTTTGTATCCAGTCATATGCAAATCGGTCTTGACCCTGCTCCCCATGTGAACAGTTCAGCCCAAACTGGAGACAGTCACCCTGGGACCCACTTCTTAGTATCACCCATTATCAGCCAGGCAAACTTGAATACAGTGGGGCAGCGAGCAAGGGACCCATGTCTGTGCATATCGTTGTCACTTAGGGCCAGATGTACAAAACATTTTGCACTTCGCAAACAGCAAATTTTGCTGTTTGCGACATGCAAAAAGCACATCGCGATGCCCAATCCCTGTTTTGCGATTCGGTAACCTGGTTACCGATTCGCAAAACGGGACTGCGAGTCGCAATGCGATGTTGTATTGTTTTGTGACCGCGGTCACAAAACAATCGCGGTTAGCATGCCTGCTCTGAAAAAATGAAACGAAAACGTTAAATTTTTTAGTTTTGTAATGCATCTCATTTTCCTTTAAAAAAAAAAAAACGTCTTTATTTAAAAGCAGTCACAGACATGGTTGTCTGCTGTCTCCAGCAGGTCACCATCCCTATGAGTGCCGCGAGCCTCAAGGGGGTCGCAAATTGCGATCAACCTCAATAATATTAATGAGGTGGGCCTTTGCGACCCCCTTGCGAGTTGCAGATGGTGTCAGGGACACCATCCTACATTCTGAATAGCGACTCGCAAATTGCGAGTCGGTCTGACTCGCAATTTGCGGGTCGCAATTCAAAATTCTACTACATCTGGCCCTTAGAGCGCAAATAGCAACAACACAAAATAAAATGATGGACGGAGTGTTGCAACTTTTCAAACACTCATCCCCCAGTCACAGATCTGGGTATTTTAATCACCATGTCATCCCAGTTTAGACCCAGCCAAATGCAAATCAGAGAGGCAGGAATACTAGACTCCATGACTGAGAGATACATATGATGTCAAAAGAGCAAATGTATGTCATAGCATAATTTTGTTTCTAAAGGGAATCCCAGTCGGCTATGTTCCAAGACATATTTAGTTTTAATAAAAGTGATAACATCCTTTGCTCTGTGCAAATGTTAGGACAGTTGTGGGAAAGATGTACCGATGGACTAACAATGTTCTTTTTCCAAAGGAAATAGAGATGCCTTTGAGTTTCAATAATTCTTTGCAAGTCGATATAGCATCAAATCATTTGCATAATAAATGTGGTGGGATGCTTTGGCTCGAGTACATAAGTTCTATGTAAAACAAGGTAAAACATACTGGTGAAACAGCAGGGCTAATATTAACATTTCCAAAAATATTGTATGCAATATTTTAAAGCTGACTCAGAGTTTGACATGGACACTTCTGCACAACTTCACCAGTGGCAAAAAGTGTCCACAGGCACCGCAGGTAAATTCCAGGTGTGGGTGATATTGTGGAATGGCTCCCATTAATAATGCATGTCCTTACAGGATCACCTTTGTAGTTTTCTGCATGTTCTAGGGAATTACTGCAAATATCCACACGAGAGACAATGCTTAAGAAAGGCATTGTATTAGGAAATGTTCCTACAGCAAAAAAATATTACCTGGTTGCTGATACTGCAAATATAAATGTATTTGAAAAACACTTGGGGGCATATTTATACTCTGCTTGCATCGCTTTAATGTAAAAAATGTTGACGATAACATGGCGCAAACTTAACTCCATATTTATATTTTGACTCTAGACCCGTCAAAATATAGGAGTTAGTGGCATGTTGTGGATGTGGCAAACTACCTTGCACTAATTAGATGCAAAGTAGGTGTTTCCATCCACAACATGACGCTAACCCCCTACCGCCCTATTTAGACTCTGGCACAGAAACAACACACACAGGGTAGGCGGGCCCAAATAATGGTGCTAAGCCAGCTTATCACCATTATTTAACGCCTGGGTCTGAACAGGGGTTGGGGGACCTGTTGACCCATTTCCATGGCTAAAGACCATGGAATGGGCCCCTAGATGCCTACCCCAAGTCCCAGGATCACCCACACCAGAAAGACGCCAAATGAGGTACTGGGTTCTTCAGAACCGGTACTGATCCGGTAACCCAGCGGTGCCAGGGTACACCCAAAGACCTCGGGTACTTTCCTGATTCAGACTACAGAAACTCAGAGTCTTCTAGGTGAAGTCAAAGATCGAATTTATTGGCTGCAACCAATTGACAGGCGTCCTAGAAGTACAACAGCACGACTTGTATGTTCTCAGGAGACTGTGTGTCAATGCAAAATCACGTTTCCTTATATACAGTTTTTTAAGCTTCAGGCAAACATTCTTGACATTTTGGTTGGTCATTCACATGTTTTCACTACAAAGGAAAAAACAGTGTCATGATGAAACCTCGTATTTCATGTCATCCAACCCATAATAAATTACCCGGCAAGGCCTAGTATTTCACATCAGATAAGTGTGGACCCCCAATAAAAACGGGCACCTCCCCCTCGTAAAGTAAGAAGAAGAAAAGAGCAGGTGCAGGTGTGAGCAAGATTAGGCAGGGTGTGTGAGCGATAATAAGGGTTTTATGGCATGGTGTGCCTTGATGCTATCTGATTCGGCCACTGGGAGAGAGACTGACCAAACAGGTTTGGCCTGAGGCAATGGTTCCAGCTTGCCCAGGTCAGAGAAAAGTCAATCAAGGTGTACGTGTCCTTGGAATCAAATCCGACTGTATTATAAGCCTATGTGAGGGCAACTTTAAAAAATGGGATTCACGAGTGCAGGACGAAAATGGCGATTTCGAGGTGAAAACGCTGCTGGAATTGAGCGAAAATGCTCATGCTTAGTGTACTAGTCATTATCGGTCTTTTGATACTAAAATCGTACTGTTGTGGCAAAGTAAATTACATGGGTCCAGAATTTTTAGAACCACAAACCCTCCTTTTGCCCTTACATAGGCAATAAACCTATTCTCATGCTAATCTGAGTCCAGGACTATGTTTCTAAAGTCGTTGAGATGTTGCTGTAACATCATCCTAGTATTTAGCTCGTCTCTTGGTGCAGGTTTCCTTATGCATGATGTAACACAGAGGCCACATATCGCAGGAGCACACTGCACGCATAGACAGAACAGAAAAAGAATGGCCAAGATCATCCCAATGACCATCAGAATCTTCCATCCCCATGCTGATATCAGTTCCCAGAGCCATCCCATTAATGACCAATCTCCTTTATCTAAATGAATAGATTCGGAAATTCTATGCAGTTTGGAGATGGCCTGGTATACTGTTGGAGCGTTATCTGGGACAAAAACACAGCAACTCGACTGGATCAATGTACATACTCCACCCCGGTCTGCAAGGATGACATCTAATGCGACCCTGTTCTGAAGGGTCATAAGACGATCCGACTGGAGCTCAGCAGTCAAGTTACCAAGGGCACCAGCGGTTTCAGCCACGGTGGATTCAACCACTCTTATCAATTGCCTTATGCTCCTGCTGTTGCTTATTTGTCCCCAGAACGGCAGAAAACCCTTTACGAAGTCCCCAAATTCTTGTCCTGCAGTGTCTTCTTCACTGAAGACGCCTCTAACTATCCTTGTCTTGTGGTAATCTGCCGCTGTTGTGTAGGTAGGGGGCAACAGGAATGAAACGAAGCATGTGCCCAAAAAGTCAGGGGCAACCATGTAAAGGCTCTATCATGGCAGATGAAATAGGTACCCTTAGCTGCCAAAAGCGGAGGGGAGGTCTGAGATGCTGTGGTTCTAAAAATTCTGGACCCATGTAATTTACTTTGCCACAGCAGTACGATTTTAGTATCAAAAGACCGATAATGACTAGTACACTAAGCATGAGCATTTTCGCTCAATTCCAGCAGCATTTTCACCTCGAAATCGCCATTTTCATCCTGCACTCGTGGCTCCCATTTTATACACAGCAGTCATTTTAAAAGTTGCCCTCACATAGGCTTATAATACAGTCAGATTTGATTCCAAGGACACGTACACCTTGATTGACTTTTCTCTGACCTGGGCAAGCTGGAACCATTGCCTCAGGCCAAACCTGTTTGGTCAGTCCCTCTCCCAGTGGCCGAATCAGATAGCATCAAGGCACACCAGGCCATAAAACCCTTATTATCGCTCACACACCCTGCCTAACTTGCTCACACCTGCACCTGCTCTTTTCTTCTTCTTACTTTACGAGGGGGAGGTGCCCGTTTTTATTAGGGGTCCACACTTATCTGATGTAAAATACTAGGCCTTGCCGGGTAATTTATTATGGGTTGGATGACATGAAATATGAGGTTTCATCATGACACTGTTTTTTCCTTTGTAGTGAAAAACATGTGAATGACCAACCAAAATGTCAAGAATGTTTGCCTGAAGCTTAAAAAACTGTATATAAGGAAACCTGACTTTGCATTGAAACACAGTCTCCTGAGAACATACAAATCGTGCTGTTGTACTTCTAGGACACTTGTCAATTGGTTGCAGCCAATAAATTCGATCTTTGACTTCACCTAGAAGACTCTGAGTTTCTGTAGTCTGAATCAGGAAAGTACCCGGGGTCTTTGGGTGTACCCTGGCACCTCTGGGTTACCGGATCAGTACCAGTTCTGAAAAACCCAGTACCTCAGTTGGCGCCCAACGTGGGGCGATACCAGCGGTACCGGTCCAAGCCTGAGGTCCGTGGGGAGCTTCGTGTGAAAATTCTGGAGGAAGGCCGCCACTTCATCGACCCCTGCATGTCGACGTGGTCCGAAAGTCTTTGTTGCGAGGTTCCCCGCTTCCCGACGGCTATGAAGGACTGCTGCCCTGGCTATCGCCCTGATTTGGACCCTTGATTTTTGGTAGAGCGAAACGATAAGACGAGTCTTCTGGTGACGTCATTGATATTTTCAGTTAAGTATAAGTGGAGCGTCTCCCAGTCCTTAGTTGGACACTTGGTTTGGTCCTTAGTTGGACACTTGGTTTGGTCCTTAGTTGGACACTTGGTTTGGTCCTTAGTTTGACACTTGGTTTGGTATCCCTTTGGGATCACTTTGATTTGGAACTTGCAAGTACCAAAGCCGAAGGACTCGTGTATTCACGAGACTATCGTAAACGCTAATCCTTTGAAGTTTGAAGCTAGACTAGTGAGCGAAGATGCCTGGTCTTAGCAGACTTGGAAATTTGTTTTGTCTTGGTTGTAAAAGGGACTCCCGGTTGGAGGACTCATGTCCGGTTCCTCCGATTGGAACTCCAACCTATGAACTATATGTGAAGCACGGAGTGGGCCCCATCACGTTTAATAAAGTATGGGTCCGCTATTCTTGGAAATAATTGAGAAAAGTTTTCTTTTTTTTCTTGTAAATATGACTTACAACTAGGATCTGCAAACGGTTCTGTAAGTAAATTGCGACGGCGCTATTTATGAAAAATGGCTAAAGCGCGCTGTATTATGTGTACTGAGTGTTTTCTGTTTATATCTGAAATGAGCTCAATGTGTGTTTGTGGGTCTTCTTGATGTTTACAGTTTGTTAAGTAAAATGTTGGTTAATTAATATTAAGTAGAAACTTAGAAAAAATCCAGAAATGAACCATGTGATGTGCTAACATAGCTATATGTTGCTCTTTAATTTATAGAATGAGCAATTGTGCACATATACAAAACTGACGTTAAATGCTTAATAAATTAGAAAACACATTCAATAGATATAAATAGGCCCCCCCCCCCCAAAAAAACGAAATTATCTATTTTCAATTCAGCCAGCACTTTCCCAGTTAAACATGGGTGGAATTTTGCATAACCTTCCTTTTAAATGAAAGTGGTGCAAAAATGTGACGCATTTCAAGTTAGGCTTATGCGCTTAGGCTTGTGAGTTAATGTATCCCAAATAATAGGCAAGGGATGCAGCTTGCTTTTATATGTGGAATTATCACCAAAAAAAAAGAATAATTGGGTTTTTATTTTTTTTAAAAGAAAATTATTAATTATGGAAAAATTATTTAAAAAAATAAGTGCCTTTCAAAATCGTTTTTTAATATTTATAAAGCTTAATACCTATACTATGACCTCCTAACATTAAAATTTAATTCAAGTTATGTTGCACCACTAAAATGACATTTGTATGTGCAATTTTCCCTTGGCGCAGGAGCAAACAAGCTCATTTCTATAAAGTATAAGTTAATATTTTCAATGGCTGACTCATGGATTGTGTAATAGACATTCTGGTAATGCATATTATGCAAGAAAATTGTAGGATATTGATATTTTAATGCCTAAAATATCAAAGTCGATTTTGGGCAAAAGCACTGTTTAAACTGCATTTTCTTTCATTCAGAGTACTTTTTAAAGTGTCTCAGGCTTCAGTAAATGCATACATTTAGGTTTGATATATATTTGCAGGTTGTGCCTTCTTATGATTCAATGAGTCAATGTGCCAGTACAAAGGCTTGTTTTAATATCAAGGTTGAAGGTTCTAACTTCAGCTGGGCCTACTGAGACGTTCATTCATTCGAGGTTGATGAAATATGTACCATTGCATGGGATTGCAACAAGCATTTATTCTAACAACTGGTATGTGTGTTATTAAGGTTTGTGAATTATTCACAGTAAATGTAGTTTAATAATCTGGAAATAGAGATAGTTTTTTTTTAGCGCCTAAAAAGGAAAAAATATATTTTTTAAATAGAGTGAATTATTGCAGGTTAGAAGGAAAATAGAAAGGCCTACTGTCTTTGACAGATTCAGAGTGGCAGAAGCTAGGAGAGCTACAGAGGCTGGCTCAAGTCATGCTGCTGAGATGCTATCTTTAGTTTTCCCATAGACAATGGAGGAGGCTGTCGTGTTGACACTTGTGACCTTTTAAATTAGGGCCTTGTCTCTGTAAAATGCAGAATGACCCTACGGGCCTCTAAAAGTGGGATTTCTGGTTTCTCCAGAAGAACATCAATACAATTAAAGAACTTAATTCCAAAGGGAAAATATAAAAAAAAGGGGTTTCTTCGAAAGTCCCAACATCATGTTAAATGCTCTGCAGAACTGAAACATTTGTGTCTCCGCTCTAAAAAAATAAAACGATGCCTGCTAGTTGCTTTTATTTGACAGAAAACGAAGTGTTGCATTAAGTCTTAGACAGAAAATAAGATGCAGCCCTTTTCTCAAATTTTGAAGGCTACATGCCTTAATGAGAACGATTTGCTAATTAAGACTTATTTTTCACAGTGGAAATTGTAGGTGCCAAATTAATATGGAGTGTCAGAGTAACAATTTTTACTTTTAGAAAGGTAAAACTAAGGTGGCTTGATGTTGCGAAGTAACTGACAAGAGGGTAACAGTTAAGTAATGGAAATTTATTTTCATGTATTTGGTCCTATCATGAATTGTTCTTGCTGGTCCTGTATGTTAGAAGAGAAACAGTAAAGTTATATTTGACAGCAGATTTCCATTGCCTGGTGATCTACTGTTAAAAGGAGGGTAAGGATTTTAAACCTGACAAATTAAACAGGCCCAAATATTGGGTTTTGGGCTGCAGGTTTACAGTGCATAAAGTACATGACATGGTGTTGTGTGTCACCGCTTATTCACACATGCTATTGTTTTGTCTATGCTTTTTGTGCTTGATACACAGCAAGTATATCTGATGGCTTGACGTTTTGTGCGTTTTTATTATTTTTTATTTGTTTTTTGCATGTTTGTTGCTGCTTTTGATACTATTACAAGCTCCCCTGTGTTGTGAGGGGATGGTCATGACGATGCCCATCGCTACGCAACAGTTGGTTGAACTTGTTCTGGTTACTAATTCCACAGA
Organism: Pleurodeles waltl; assembly: GCF_031143425.1. NCBI lineage: Eukaryota > Metazoa > Chordata > Amphibia > Caudata > Salamandridae > Pleurodeles > Pleurodeles waltl. Next base: position 411,046,675 of record NC_090451.1, on the reverse strand, counting down.
TAATGATATTTCATGCTGTGAACATAAAAGACAACACTTCACCAGTGAATGTCTATTTGGCTATAATGGTATTGAAGGAAAATAAAAAGAGATATACAGGATCAAAGTGTGTCACCTGCAGTTAGTCACGTTACTGCCCCTTCCCTTAAAGGAACAGGCAGCCCTACATTTATGTATCCTTGATTGGACCTAAAGATGAAATTATAGATCTGTGACTCAAGGTGGCCTAATTTCTATATTACATTAGTTAATGATGTTGTGTTTCCTAAGTAGCATATGGCTTTCGTTCCTTAAAAGAAAACCAGGTTTTCATTTTTTCCTGAAGAAGGAACTGAAACATTAGCTAGGAGTACCGTATATGTTGTAGTCGCCAACGGTAGAGTTAAAATTTGTGTAACTTTGGCCTTTGTGTATCACCCGTACTCTCGGTGTTGTGTCACATGCCTGACTATCACCCAAATAATTTTTTTGTGTTCTTCCTATAGATTTTTTCTTTTGTTACTTCCCCTGACCAATGTCGCATCATGCTTAGTTATTGAGATTTTAGCTATGTCCTAGTCCCATTTCTCTTTTTCGAATTCCTTTCACCAGTCAGCCCTTTTATTATTATTGATGTATTGTTCAGGTTCACATTTCCAGACTGCAGTGATATACCAGGGACCCCCATGTTATGTATAATTCCCTTTGGTATGACCAGACTGGTTTTCAAGAATTTGCCTTAGGCCTGCTTCAATGTTTTCCAGCCTGACTGTCAGGGTAGCGATAGACTGGTTAACTGACTCAATATTATAGTAAGACAAGTTTTCCATCTCAATAGGAGATATCTTATGTTTACCTTTTTGAACATGACGAATTTTCAATGTCTATTTTAATTTGGTTTTCGGTTCCCTTCTGTTCCTGCTACTTTAATTTTTTGTGGGATCAGATGTGTCCTAATCATGCAAATATCAGGACCCTCTAGTTCTTGTCTTTTTGTTTGCACATTTGACTATTAGCCTGTGTATTGCATAGTGCACCTGATGCACAGTTTTTAAAGGAAGGTTTCTACATGTCCCTGATAATCGGTATCATGTGATTTCTCTATTGAGATGTTCTAAGGTAAGGAGGAACACCTAGACTTAATCATTGAGGCAAATATGTGTTTACCCCATTAGACAATGCCACTGTGTGAGGAAATCCATTCAGATAGAATTCTCATGTAGCTATAGATGGCAGAGAATAATGGAGAGAACTGAATTAAAGATGCTACAGACCCTGTTTTGCCCTTCTGCCTTTGTCTTTGTATTTTATGCCCATGGTGTATGGCTACTCCTTTGAAGATTGCAGACCACCTGCTTGCAGTCCCCTTGTTAAAAACCATGAACTGTTTTTGTACTAAATTGAAGGAAACTAACAGCTGTGGCACACTTCCTACGTCACTAGATTCTGCAGGTATCAAGTCATAATAACCTGCAGGACATTGATTTAAGCCTAATTCCCATCAGTGACAGCTACAGATGAAAGACGGACGTCTTGGCCCTACAGTCTCAGCACCCAGGAAGTAGCAAAGCTGGACAGCGATCGCCAGCGCATGGTATCGTACTTGCTCCATCAGACGGCGTTGGACATCACAAAACCAAAGTTTCAGTGTAAAAGAGCTAATGAGAAGGATTCCTGTTGTTGATGGCAGAGCTGTTTTGAGGTTTCATTTCTCTACCTGTCATGTGCTGGTAACCTCTGACAGTGTGCAATCCCTTGAGCCCCTTGGCCTGAGTTTTGGCCACACACCCCCTTTTCTTTGCTCCAACGGAAGAAGGGCAGTGCACCGGAGATTTAAAGTTTGGAAAAAGGCACTATATTTTGGTGCCCATGAAAGAGCAGCTTGAGCGTCCTCTGACACTAAATAATGAGTGTTGGAGTCTGAAAGTGCTGCTGAGCTTGAGCTATTTCCCAATTAATGGTGCTTGGGTCTGCACGAGATGATTTGTGCCCTTGATCAATGAAGAGCACATTGTTTGTAGTATCTGCCACAGAGGAGAGACACTGGTGCATTGCTTTAAGACATTGAGGCTTTCGAGTGAGCTGTGGGTGTTTGCCAGGAGGGCACTCCAACTAAGCAGTACTTTTCTCACGAAGAGGCCTGAATTGAGAGGCCCATGCGAAAGAAAACAACAAAAGAGAATTTGATGGACAATAGAAGCCTGCCAGAGAGGCTTTTTGAACGGACTCTGGGCATAGTTGGTTTCACAAGAGGTTTCCGTGTGATTGTATAGACTAGGTGTTAGGAGACTGATTGTTTTGCTGGCATTGTTTTAAAGTACTATTCTGTTTAGTAAAAGCAGAATAAAGTCCATTTTCTGTGGAAAGAGTACCCCCTTTTCACCTTAGAGCATTGATGAGAGTCACCACTGTTCCACCTGAACATACAAAAATTACTGAAATGCAGAGGAGCCCTAAAAATGTTACTAGATAATTTTAGGATTTGATTTTTGGTTAGGGTTGTGAAAAATTATTATTTCATTTGTAAATAGTGGTCACTACTTTCTCCCGTTGTCTATATGTTCTTAATAACGTGTTTTCTAGTGTCTTTTAAACATGACGTTGTCATTTATGGGTGGGATTGTTTTTCTCTACTCAATTGACTTCTGCACCCACTTCCCAACCTATGTCTTTTCATACTATTGTTTCTTTGCACTCTTTTCACCCTTTTCCTGAACATGAGCAGGTTAGAAGATCAGAATTTGTAAGCAATTCTTTTGTACAGCTTCTGCATCAACACTAGTTAGTAGTGAACATCACTAATTGTTGGGTGTGTGATCTTATGCCACCTACTGCAGATAGAGGTATTCCTTATTTTGTCCTGCCATATGTGGCCTTTTGTGCTACTTCATGTTCGAGGAGACCTGTCCAGAGAGAGTTACCAAGTACTAGAATTTTGCTCCAGCAACATCTCCATGGCCTTATAAACATAGACCTGGACTCAGATTAGCATGAGAATAGGTTTATTGCCTATGTAAGGGCAAAAGGAGGGTTTGTGGTTCTAAAAATTCTGGACCCATGTAATTTACTTTGCCACAGCAGTACGATTTTAGTATCAAAAGACCGATAATGACTAGTACACTAAGCATGAGCATTTTCGCTCAATTCCAGCAGCGTTTTCACCTCGAAATCGCCATTTTCGTCCTGCACTCGTGGCTCCCATTTTATACACGGCAGCCATTTTAAAAGTTGCCCTCACATAGGCTTATAATACAGTCAGATTTGATTCCAAGGACACGTACACCTTGATTGACTTTTCTCTGACCTGGGCAAGCTGGAACCATTGCCTCAGGCCAAACCTGTTTGGTCAGTCCCTCTCCCAGTGGCCGAATCAGATAGCATCAAGGCACACCAGGCCATAAAACCCTTATTATCGCTCACACACCCTGCCTAACTTGCTCACACCTGCACCTGCTCTTTTCTTCTTCTTACTTTACGAGGGGGAGGTGCCCGTTTTTATTAGGGGTCCACACTTATCTGATGTAAAATACTAGGCCTTGCCGGGTAATTTATTATGGGTTGGATGACATGAACTATGAGGTTTCATCATGACACTGTTTTTTCCTTTGTAGTGAAAAACATGTGAATGACCAACCAAAATGTAAAGAATGTTTGCATGAAGCTTAAAAAACTGTATATAAGGAAACCTGACTTTGCATTGAAACACAGTCTCCTGAGAACATACAAATCGTGCTGTTGTACTTCTAGGACACTTGTCAATTGGTTGCAGCCAATAAATTCGATCTTTGACTTCACCTAGAAGACTCTGAGTTTCTGTAGTCTGAATCAGGAAAGTACCCGGGGTCTTTGGGTGTACCCTGGCACCGCTGGGTTACCGGATCAGTACCGGTTCTGAAAAACCCAGTACCTCAATGCGAAGACATATGTCTCAGTGCAGACGCTTTCCCCTAGCTGAGCTCTGGGATTCTTGCCAGTACCTTGCAGACACAGGTGACCCTGATGGGGTACAACCCAAATCAGGGAAGATATCTTAGCTTGCTGTTTCTCATTCATTGTGGCTTCATATCCGGTCATGTTCCATCCTATATATGCCATTGTCTCATCTCTGGGGATAGTCTCGTAGGAGATATTGTCCTTCACCATGTCTATGATACCTTTAACTAAAGCATTTTTCTTAGGGTTGTCTTCCGCAAAACGTAGGGGGTAGTGTGCATAGATGAATATCGTTCTGAATGCCCACACGGAACCATTGTGGCTGAAAGGCAGGATCAGATAAGGGATACCTTTATCTGCTGTGTGAGGCATAAGGCCACACACCCAACAGTTAGTTGTATTTATCACTAGTTGGTGTTGGTGCAAAAGCTGGATGAAGGAGTTATTAATGAACTCTAGTCTCCTAGCAGATTCATGTTTAGGGAGGAGTTGAAAAGAATGTGGGGAAACAGTGGAAGGAGGAGGTGCAGACGAGGTAGTGGGTGCCAATATCACATTAAAACAGAATAAAATATATCCTATAAAAAACATAAGTATACTAAATAACATAAAAATGCACAGCAGCAAAAACCGTTTCCTGGTTATCGTTTCACATATTCTCTTCTTGAAACTCAGTCTTTCAACATGTTCTCCATTTTGGAAAGATTCCATCCTCTAACCGTTGCCGCTTGTGGCGGTTGGTTTACTTCACTTAGGAGTGTTCTGAATGTTCCAGGCCGCCCTAGAACAAACCAGACCTGTAGACCTTGTGTCCACAGGCTACCCCCCTAAGTCCTTTCAGCCACGATCCTACAGCTGAACCCGGATGGAGGTTCAAAAAATACAAAAAGCAAAAAGTCATTCAAAAATAATTTTCCATATTGGAGAACTTTGCTAAAGAGAAGAAAAGTAAACTGTTTTATTTGTCCTTTATTCTTGGTCGTAGATTATAACGGTTAGTCCCAGGTATCGTGTGGTCCTGAAAAAGGAGTTCAGGTTCTGTAGTGTCCAATCGGACTGACGGTGATACTGCTGATTGTAAAATGTCATCACTTTCTTTCTCAGTGAGTGTTCCTTTTATTCGTGCATCGCTGAAAGGCAAAAAACGTGGCACGGTTTCAGTCTCTGAGTCGGCGATATTTTCCTGGACCCACCGGTCACATGTCAGAGGTAGGGGTACCCTTTTGCAATGGGTCCCATGGATCCAGTGTTTCTTCCCTTCTACTCGAACAGCTGATCTTGTGGAGAGAAGAACGAGGTGCGGTCCGGTCCACCTGGGCTGCTCGTTTTTGGTTCGCTGAAAGTTCTTTATTAAAACCCAGGATCCAGGCTCAATGGGATGACCTGGAGATTCAGAGACCGGAGGCAAGGTGTCGTGGACCTGTTGATGTAAGACACGCAATTTAGCCGTCAATTCATACAGATAGTCAAGCAAGACAGGATGCTCTATCTCGCTGAATTTCTTGGGCCTAGGCACTCCCCATATATTGGCCGGGCGGCCAAAGACTATTTCGTAAGGACTAAGTTTCACTCGTGAATGCACAGTCATTCTGGTTGATAGGAGTGCTAAGTGTAGAGCGTCAGGCCATTTGAGACCAGAGCTCGCTTGTATCTTGGCCAATTTTAGCTTTAGAGTGCCGTTATAGCACTCCACTAATCCAGCTGATTGGGGGTGATTTGCAGCGTGAAACTTTTGGTTGATGCCTAGCCCTTCACATACTTTCTTCATCACTTGACCCACAAATTCACTTCCATTGTCACTCCAGATCATTCTCGGCATTCCGAACCTAGGGAAGAACTCTTTCACAAGGGCTTTGGCTCTGGATAGCGCAGTATTGTCTTTTAGGGGATAGGCTTCCACCCATCTTGAAAAGGCACAAACAACAACGAGTACATATTTTAAGTTGTTGCACCTCTCCATGTGGATGAAATCTAGCTGCAAAACCTCAAACGGATACGTAGGAGGTGCGAAATGACCAGCTGGAGTTGGGGTTCCTCTACCAGGGTTGTGTTTCAGGCATACCATGCAATTTTTAACTACATTTTCTGCGCACTTGGGAATTCCTGCATTTTGCCATACTGGGGCCAACAACTTACAAATTCCTTTCACACTGATGTGAGCCATTCCATGAGCCATTGTAACTACTGCAAGCACATACGAATCGGGTAGCAACCATCTCTGATGTTCTGACAACTCGACCCAACAACCATTCGCATCCAATTTACCCGTACTTTCTCTCCACACACTCAATTCTCTCTCTGTGGCTTCAGCTTGAATCGATTTCACGCTTTCTATCGTGTCTTCACACATTCCAACATCACCAATCCATCTTGCAGGGCCCGCGACATACATTCGGCTCATCACATTCCTTGCCGTTTCTTTTGCGACCTCGTCAGCAAATGCATTCCCACGACCAACATCATCAGTCACCTTTTTATGTGCGCTACACTTCACAATCGCAACTTGCAACGGTAAAGTAAGTGAATCAAGGAGCTCATTTACCAACTGACCATGCTGTATTTTAGTTCCATGCGAGGTCAGGAACCCACGTTCCTTCCACAAACGCCCAAAACTATGGGCCACACCAAACGCATATTGGCTATCGGTATAGATAGTCACTTTCATTCCTTTTAATACTGTACATGCTCTTGTTAGGGCTATTAACTCAGCTGCTTGGGCTGAATTATGTGGGATACGTGCAGCTTCAACAATCGTACACAAAGTTGTCACAGCATACGCCGCAGTCGTGTCACCATTCGGGAGCTTAAAGCATGAACCATCCACCCACAAAGTACCATCACTCTTTGCAATGGGAGTGTCCAGAAGGTCTATTCTCCCTTTCGTTTCCTCTTCTGTTCTACGGAGACAATCATGTTGTTCAGAAGTATCTAACTCCGTCACAATTGGCAATAACGTAGCTGGGTTAAGTGTAGTGCATCCTTTTATATGTACATGGCTTGCTAACAATGTCAACTCGTAACCTGACAATCGAGCACTAGTTAAATGCTGTGTCTTGGTTCTGTTTAACAACGTGTCCACTGCATGTGGAACCATTACGATTAATGTGTTATTCATCACTAAACCAGCAGACTGTCGGATAGAAACAGCAGCTGCCGCTCTTAAGCAGCTCGGTAGTGCCTTAGCTACTGGGTCTAAGGTTGAAGAGAAATAGGCGCATGGACGCTCCCTGTCTCCAAACTGTTGTGTCAAAACTGCTAACGCACAACCTTCTTTCTCATGGACATACAATGTAAAAGGCTTGCTGTAGTTGGGGGTACCCAACACAGGAGCTGAACATAATGCATCACGTAATTCGACAAAACTTTTCTGACAATCTTCAGACCATGGGACGGGATTTGGTATATCTTTACAAGTTAAGGCCACCAAGGGTTTGGCTATTAACGAAAAATTAGGTATCCATTGTCTGCAATATGATGTAATACCCAAGAAAGCACGCACTTCTCTTTGTGTTCTTGGAACACTCATTGCTGCAACAGCCCTGATTCTCTCCGGGGTCAGTTGCCTTCCCTCCTTCGAAAAGAGATGACCTAAATAGGTCACTTCTTTTTGACAATACTGTAATTTTGAAAGGGACACTTTGTGGTGTAAGTCAGACAAATGACGCAATAATGACAATGTTGCTTCTTTGCAGATCTCCTTAGTATCTGCGGCAACTAGCAAATCATCGACATTTTGAATGAGAGTGGCGCCATCAGGTAACATAAGAGTGTCAAGTTGTGCTTTCAAAGCCTGACTATAGATAGATGGACTTTCACAATAGCCTTGAGGAGCTCTCTTAAATCTGAAGCTTCGTCCTCCCAAATTGAAGCCAAAAATGTCCCTGCTCTCTTCTGCAATAGGGATGCTGAAGAAAGCATTCTTCAGGTCTATTACTGAGAACCAAGTGGCTGAAGCCGGAATCATTGTCAACAATGCAGTGATATCGGGGACGACTGGAAACTGTGGCACAACTATTTTGTTCACCTGTCTAAGATCAATTACAAACCTATAAACAGGTGGCTGAGTAGGGTCAGTATGCTTCAAGACAGGCAAAACAGGACTATTGCAAACGTTGCCTCTTGTCTCTTCAATTACATCCTTCTCAATCAGATCACGAATAATTTCCATCAACGCTTTTTCCCCCTCACTAGAGATCTTGTATTGGGGAATACGTGGCATTTTAACATTGGCTTTTAATGTTATCACATATGGCTGAATTTCCAAAAGACCTACATCATTAGGTCCAGTAGCCCAAAGAGAATTAGGAAGAGACGAAAATTCTGGTGGAAATCTGTCCTTTGACAAATACATTGGTGAAACCACTTTCTTACCCAATGTGAGTTGCACTCCAGAAGGAGAGCAATACAATGTCGCATACAATCTTTTTAACAAATCTAATCCTAACAAGTTCTCGCCACAACCTGTCGTCAAAATAAGGGGTGTTTCAAATGAACAAGGTCCAACAGAAAGAGATATAGGGTTAGAAATCGGATTTCTAACTGGGGCGCCGGAAAAACCTACTGATACATTTGTTTCGCCAGACAAAGGTGCGCCAGGGAGTTTTGAGTGCATAATAGAACTCTTGGTAGCACCAGTATCCAACAGAAAAGGTTCTGACACACCTGATGCAATCACCTTAACATAAGGCCCACTCTGATCTACTGGAACTGAAACAACTCCCTCTCTTTGTCTATGGCTGTCCTAGCAATCATTACTGTCCAAATGCTCACCCTCTGTATAGTAATCATCAGTATAGTACTGAGCCGTCCTATCAGATGCATTAACCTGTTGATCAAATCTGTTCATTGAGTTTTGAGGGAGGAATGGGCGCGCGCTCTGGGGAACATATCCACGTCCTCTTCCTCTAGGTGCTTGTGGAACACCTCGACCTCTTAAACCAGAAGTACCATTTGCGCGCTGTAGCAAAGCAGGGCAACTATACTTGAAATGACCCTCTTCCTTGCAATATGAACACTGATTGGGACCTACTGGGATACGTGGTTGAGCATACTCAGCTCTTTGCGAGTTTCTCTGAAACGGTTGGGGCTGATAGTTATTCTGATAGTTGTTCTGTGCACCACTATTCTGACCACCACGTGGCGGGTACGCTTGTTGTAACAGAACCTTCGTTTTCAAATCTTTTGTTTTCTTCTCTACTCTATCTCTCTCATCTTTATCTCTATTTTCATAGTACTGTGCAGTAGCCAATATCTGTGCCGAAGAGGAAACTGCCCAAGACCTTTCTGAGTCTTTTAACTTTTTACACAACTCAGGAAGCAGATTATGCACAAATTTATCGACGAACAAACGTTGACCACCTTCCGTGCTCATATCTTGACCACTGTGGTCCACAAACGTTTCTTCAAACCTGGTGAAGAAATCTGATACCGTTTCTTCTTTCTTTTGCTTACATGCAGACAATTTATCCCAGTATACACGCATCGCAGGCATTATAGTTTTCATGTAATCAATAATTCTACCAGGAAGTTCTGTCACTAAAGGCTCAGGTTTAGCACCACCAATTTGTCGGGCATCTGCAGCAGCAATATTAGCCCATGTGTCACCTAATTCTTGAGCATGGTCTGCATGGCGAATCTTTCCCCATAAAGGCTGTGGAACAACATTCCCAAACAACATGTCTATGTCCGCTAAATTCATAATGCAAGACCCCGCAGTCTGTGATAATTCCTTGTAATACCCTGTAGGATTCTTACGGGGATCAGGCAATGTCTGCTTAAGGGCTAAAACTTCAGCTCGCTTCCATGGAACGTGTACCCATACACGCTGGAAGTGAGGCAGGACAGGTGGATTAGCATTTGGGTCCCCTTCCCTCCACTGTGGGGGAACTTCTCTCATGGGGTACTGTTTCCCTTTCTTTTTAGCAGAAGAATCATATTTAAACAATAACCTGGAAACACCTTCAGTCCTAAACGACAATAACGTCGCAACTGCTTTCTCGACATCTGAACCCACAATCAAACCTGTCGAAAAATCAAACCGTACACGACACAACTTAGGCGGATTGGGCTCCAAACCATTTTCCTCTAAATCCTCAGAAAGAAAAGTACACATTTTCTCAAAAACGTATCTCTGTTTCGGTTCTTCCCACTGATGGAAGACATCCATAACAGACTCTAGTTCATATCTCGCTGGTTCAGTAACCCATTTATGCGCCAAATAATTCAGTGTCTCTTTCTCCATACCATCAGGCAATTGGCTACGCAATTGCTTACGCTCTGTAACTGGGGTCGTAGCTAATGACCCAAAGAGAGGGGATAAAAGACTAGTCACAGTGTTTGTCATTCTCTGACGGATAGAGGGAGAGGTTGACAAATGTACAGGAGGAAAAACAGAATGAGACAAGGCAGAGACAGAAGCAGTGTCAGAAACAATACCAGGAGTGGTAGTCGCTATAGTAGTCAAAGTTGTAGGAAGTAAAGGCAGAGCAGATGTCAAAGCCGGTGGCCCTTGAGAAGGCTGCACCGGAGGAATAGGAACCAACTGAAGAATAGCTGGTGGGTGCTGGGGAGGAGCAGGAGGCAATGCAACCACTGGTTGTGCAACTAGAGGTTGCGGAGGTGCTGTTGCATTCTGCGCATAGGGTGGTGGCGAACTTAGCAAATGCGACATTAGGGGATCGTTTTCAGAGTCTTTTGCTGCATCTTGCTGAAGAGGCGACAAAACTGGATAGCATTTATCTACTGTCATTTTATGTCGCCTATGCAACTGCTTATTCAACTGTTTTGCTTCGTTATCTTTAAACTGTATAGCAGCTTGCATAATCGAAATACCTTTTTCTCTCTTATTTTTCTTAGCTAATTTAATTTCCTTTTGCTTGGCTTCTTTACGCCATAAGCGGAAAGAATCAAACATTGCCGGCCGGGCTTTCTTCTTAAAAAGTCTAACTTCGAGGTTATCTAAGATTTCTGTGCCAAAGCTACCATTTTGGGGCCATTTTAAAACACCATCTTTTCTGGTGTAACGGATCCATACTTCATTATATGTGATGGGGCCTACTCCGTGCTTCACATATAGTTCATAAGTTGGAGTTCCAATCGGAGGAACCGGACATGAGTCCTCCAACCGGGAGTCCCTTTTACAACCAAGACAAAACAAATTTCCAAGTCTGCTAAGACCAGGCATCTTCGCTCACTAGTCTAGCTTCAAACTTCAAAGGATTATCGTTTACGATAGTCTCGTGAATACACGAGTCCTTCGGCTTTGGTACTTGCAAGTTCCAAATCAAAGTGATCCCGAAGGGATACCAAACCAAATGTCCAACTTAAGGACCAAACCAAGTGTCCAACTAAGGACCAAACCAAGTGTCCAACTAAGGACTGGGAGACGCTCCACTTATACTTAACTGAAAATATCAATGACGTCACCAGAAGACTCGTCTTATCGTTTCGCTCTACCAAACATCAAGGGTCCAAATCAGGGCGATAGCCAGGGCAGCAGTCCTTTGTAGCCGTCTGGAACCGGGGAACCTCGCAGCAAAGACTTTCGGACCACGTCGACATGCAGCGGTCGATGAAGTGGCGGCCTTCCTCCAGAATTTTCACACGAAGCTCCCTACGGACCTCAGGCTTGGACCGGTACCGCTGGTATCGCCCCACGTTGGGCGCCAACTGAGGTACTGGGTTCTTCAGAACCGGTACTGATCCGGTAACCCAGCGGTGCCAGGGTACACCCAAAGACCTCGGGTACTTTCCTGATTCAGACTACAGAAACTCAGAGTCTTCTAGGTGAAGTCAAAGATCGAATTTATTGGCTGCAACCAATTGACAGGCGTCCTAGAAGTACAACAGCACGACTTGTATGTTCTCAGGAGACTGTGTGTCAATGCAAAATCACGTTTCCTTATATACAGTTTTTTAAGCTTCAGGCAAACATTCTTGACATTTTGGTTGTTCATTCACATGTTTTCACTACAAAGGAAAAAACAGTGTCATGAAGAAACCTCGTATTTCATGTCATCCAACCCATAATAAATTACCCGGCAAGGCCTAGTATTTCACATCAGATAAGTGTGGACCCCCAATAAAAACGGGCACCTCCCCCTCGTAAAGTAAGAAGAAGAAAAGAGCAGGTGCAGGTGTGAGCAAGATTAGGCAGGGTGTGTGAGCGATAATAAGGGTTTTATGGCATGGTGTGCCTTGATGCTATCTGATTCGGCCACTGGGAGAGAGACTGACCAAACAGGTTTGGCCTGAGGCAATGGTTCCAGCTTGCCCAGGTCAGAGAAAAGTCAATCAAGGTGTACGTGTCCTTGGAATCAAATCCGACTGTATTATAAGCCTATGTGAGGGCAACTTTAAAAAATGGGATTCACGAGTGCAGGACGAAAATGGCGATTTCGAGGTGAAAACGCTGCTGGAATTGAGCGAAAATGCTCATGCTTAGTGTACTAGTCATTATCGGTCTTTTGATACTAAAATCGTACTGTTGTGGCAAAGTAAATTACATGGGTCCAGAATTTTTAGAACCACACAAAGGATGGGAGACCCCATCCTCGGTAAGTATATTTTTTTCTGTGCCAATGGGGGCCCCTTACATGGGGCCCCCTGCTTGGCACTAGATATTATGGCCTTCCCCGAGGACACTGGTCCCTTGGGCTGACCATTAGGGTGGTGGGAATGACTCCTGTCTTTACTACGACAGGAGTCATGTCTGGGTGGTAGTGCGTCAGAAAATGATGCTAGGCTGGTTACTGGCATTTTTATTACCACTAACCAGCCTAGTGTCATTTCTGACCCACTAACATCTTTTCGCCTCTCCCCATCCCCCCGGCTAGCATCTTTTCTTGAGACGCTAGCCTGTGCTTTGAGCCACCATGCATCATTCCATAAATATGGCACCCAGCTGGTACTCGCAGGCACTGTGGATTTGTATGCATTAGTGCGGTTTTGCAGTAAAAGTCATAAATATGGGCCCTAATCCAATGAGTGCACACTTCTACTCATAAGATCAGTTACATTTTGCAATTTGTTTTTTTATTGAGTTCACAACCAAGGTCTGTCAGAAACTGGGTCCCTAGTTGGCAGCGGTCTGCTGGCCAAGTACGGACCATAATCCTAGTCAGGTTAAGTCAAATGCATGACCTAAATTACCCTGTGCTCACTCTGGTAGCTTGGCACAGAGCAGGCAGGCTTAACTTAGAAGGCAATGAGTATTGTATTTGAGCAATACACATATGGCAATCACACTGAGAGCACCACAAAAGACTGCACATGGTATTAGGAAAATAGACAATATTTATTTATTAAAAAGATAAGGCCAACACAACAAGATTTCAATCAATAAAATATGATATATGGCTTAAATTAATAAATACAGAAGCAGTGCTGTATGAAACATTAGCACGCTTATTAGAGGTAATACCACCTGGGCCAACTGCGAGACGTGGGTAGGAAGCATTGGCACCGCGCAGGTGCGGTCCGAGTAAACAAAGAATGTGAGATTTGCTGTTCACTGCGAGGAGCTTAGGGAAGCAGTGTTGGGACCACTCTGGTCAGATACAAGTAAACAAGCAGGGTGAGACTGCCTTTCACAGCGAGGAGTGCAAGGAAGAAGTGTTGGGACCGCCAGTGCCCGATCTGGGCCACTGACTGATGTGCTGCCCCATGACATGACTCAGCAGTGGAGACAGGACTGGGTCCTGATACTGGTGGTGCTGGCGGGGCTTGCACATGGGCCCGCAACATGATTCGGGAAAGTCGCAGTACTGTCCGGGGCTCAAGAAGCTTTGATGAAAGTGCATCCAGCACTCAGAGGTTCTCAAGCTAACCAGGGAGCTCTACTCTGGCGGTAGCCAAAAACACTGCTCTAAGACGCTTGTCTCTGATGAGAGAGCAGCAGTTCCTGGGAACAGTCAAGCCTGTCAAAGTGGTAATCCTAGCAGCATAGCAGTCTTTACTCCAGCATAGTTTTGTTGAGTCCAGCAGTTCACTGTTTTTAGGGGTCAGAGACCCAGTACCTATACCAAAAAGTGGCTTTGATATGTAGGACGACTTCAAAAGGTTTCTCTGAAGTGCACAGGTCCCACTTTCAGCTTAACCTCAGTTCCAGACTATCATCTGGGGGTAATTAGCCCCTTTGTGTGGGCTCAGGCCACTAATTTTTGGAGACTAAGTGTGAGCCATTCCTAAACATCTCCTCAGGAAGACCAATCAGTATGCAGATGCAGTTGAGTATCCTGTGTTGTGGGTGTCTGAGGGGAATGTACATGTGAAGTTGTCACCTAGCCCAAACCAGACGTGTGTTGGATACAAGCTGTAAGCACACAGGGCAGTGAGGGCAGAGAAATGCCCACTTTCTAAAAGTGGCATTTCTATGAGAGTATTAATCAATCCTACTTTATCAGTAAGGAGGATTTATGATTACCATTCCAATGATACTAAACATGATGCACCTTCTTCCTCCTGATCAGGAATTGCAGATGAAAATTATTTTAAGGAATCCCCAATGCTGGCCTATAAGAGGGGCAGGCCTCACAGTAATGAAAAAAGGCTTTGGGAATTTTTCATTACCAGAACATGTAAAACTTAAAAGTACACATAATTTCTTTTACTTACACCCCGGGCTGGGCTACCTAGGGCCTACATTGGGGGTGACTTATATATAAGAAAAGGGTAGTTTAAGACTTAGCAAGGGGTTTTAAATGCCAAGTCGAGGGGGCAGTGATACTGCAGTGGCAGGCCTGATACATGTTTACAGGATTACTCAAGTGAGGGGGGCACAACCAGTGCTTCAGGCTCAATAGTAGCATTTAATCTACAGGCCCTGGGTATATGGAATACCATTTTCAAGGGACTTACAGGTAAATTAAATAAGTAAGTCAGTAGTGGATACACCAATGTTACCATGTTTAGGGGAGAAGCACATGCATTTTAGCACTGGTTAGCAGTGGTAAAGAGCTGAGAGTTCTAAGTCCAACCAACGATACAGGAACAAAACAGGAGGTAAAAGGAAAAATGTCTGGTGCAAGACCAGCCTGAGGATGTCAGGTCTAATAGGGTCCCGCCTGCCTCAAACACCATCTACACTTCCACCAAACAACAGGAAACTCCGCTCTGCGCTCATCCAGCCCCCCACCATATCCATAGAAGCAAGACAGGGGATAGGGTTTTCTCTTACCTGGCAGGCAAATCCTGGAATGACTTCTTCCAGCAGATCAGACCAGCCACGTCACTTATGGATTTCCCCAAGAAACTGAAAACCAGGCTTTTCAACTGATCCTATTTGCAGAACTCAGTACCTGGATACCCCCATAGGTGACAAGTTTTGCGGTCTGCAAATCCACATTGCATTATATTACATTGACTCTGTATCTCACCGATCTACATGTCTTATCCCTTTTTTGGTCCAATCATGCAATGGTGGACCTATAACTGCTAAAGTGAACACTGGGACTTGTAAAGTAAGACCCTGTCTGTGCCATCATTTTGTGCTGCCTGATTTCTTAAATTGTGGAAGAATTGGAGCAGCGCTAGTTTATGAACTTTGAAGGGTGGCTCGTGGTTGCTTTTGACAAGAACTTCCAAAGCATGTGCTACGTTTGACTGAAAATAAAGCAGCATTTGATGGCACATCAGAAGTTAGTCACAGAACATAACACAATGTTACAAACAAAGTATTATAACACACAATTAATAGCACAGCAAAATAGTCAAAACAGAATTCAACACAGCAACTAGTGTATAGCAAAACAGTATCATACTGTAATAATAAAGGACAGAAACACTGTAGCGTAAAGACAACAGGTCTCATCACTATCACAACATTCCACACAGTGGGGGGCATGCCCAAGCAAGATGTCTGAGTAGTCAAATCTCCGAGGTGCTCTTTGTAGAAAGTTACGTTTGTTTATAAACCTGGGTCTATGAGCATGTTTAAGGCCCTGCAGTGATGAGAACACAGCCGAGTGATGTTGAGGTGGCAGTCTGGGGATTTCATTGGGCCCCCAGACGGAGGGTAGCTAGAGAAGGCGTGTGGAGGCAGTGGGGCATGTGGAGCACTGATGTGCCTGGTGTCACTGGGCAAGGACTAGCAGGAGGGCTATTGCGCAGGTGCAAGCTGCTGGAGAGGGGCCACCATGTGTGGTTGGATAGTGTCAAGCCCCAGATGCTGAAAGAATGGTGCTCGTGGTCAACTGGGTGGCCTGGAGCAGTGCGACCTTATGCAAACTAATCAGTGCACAAGAAACTGACAGCCTACTAGGGAAACACCGGTGAGCCCCATTGATTGAGGGGCGGACAATGTGAACCAGATGAGTTTGCATTGACATCCCCTTGGCGAGTAGTGAAACTGGCTATAATAGGTCCCTGTACTGAGATGAGGGCTGCCACAAGTGTTGGAGCTCCCAGGGCAGCCTCAGTAGCCTGGAGTGTCTTCGCCTGGACTTCCCTGGCATTGTGAAAATTGTGAGTGGTGGGCGAGAGGTTGAGCCATGGTGGATTGTGGCCCAGACTGCAGAGAGGCCCAGCCCTGACTGAATGTTGCCGAGTTGTGGCTTGGGACTGTCCTAAAAAATATGGTGAAGTTCACAGTTTCACCATTAACCATGGTTAAGGAGAAAGGGGCTTAAGCGTCTCATTCCAATTAAATTGATCAATACATGGTCACATGTCTGGCGACACAGTCGCCTTGGGCTGGAAAAGCAGGTACAACAGATTAACTAGAACACACCCCTTTCAAGGCCAAAATCCTGACAGCCACAACAGGGGGCCTCGCACAGCACTGCAGACTAAGACGGACAAAATGGCTATTTAAATAAAACACCTACACATGGATCTACGGAAAGTTGCCAACAGAGTCACAATGATGGAGGGTGAAGTAGACAAACTGAAAAAGGAGATCGAAATGCTCAAAGCTGTGATGGCAGGTCTTAAATGCAATGCTTCACACATGGAAGAATACCTTGTGGATGCTAAGGGAAGCTCTAGGTGGAATAATATCAGACTTGTGGGCTTCCCAGAATGGGTGGAGGATCCCCTGATGGAATTGTTCCTTGAAGTCTGGATAGTCAACACAGTCAAACCTGGATAGCCAGGGGAGTCACCCAGGGTGCTAATATCATGGCTGTTCCGTTACTGGTATTGGGACATAATTGTAGAGTACACACACGCACATAGCACTCCTAAGTTTGAGGAGAGGCAGATCCTTATATTCCCATGCAACACACAAGGGTAAAAGACTTGAGGAAAAACTTTGTGCTGGTCAAAAATAAAGAGGAGTATAACATAAAGTACTCCCTGATGTTCCCCAAAAAACTCTGTATCCAATATAAGGTCCGTTTACATTTTAATGAGTCACTATGAGAGGCCATGGCTTATTACCTACTGGGTAATGGTCGAAGCAGAGTCTACCTACACAGGTCTCACAGAAATAGGAGGACCTTGGTGACTGCAACGGAGCCCTTAGGGGGTGCTGCTGAGGACCGTAAACTGATTTGCCCTGATGGAACACTGCGTTCTACTAATGTGGACTCCCTCAATCCTGATTCATTCTCCTGAATCAGTGAGGATCCTGACATGATAAGTGACAGCACAGATGCAGGTAAGATATCCCTTGAGTGGGTGAAGATGACTGGTTTTCCGATGGAGTTCGGGTTCAATACGGGGAGGCAGGCTCTGACTGAGACTCAAGGGCACTACATATTATGTATATTGCATCCTCCCTTATCCTTGCAGATGGAATGTCATCCTACAAGACTGTGATTGTGTTAATGTAAGTCATTTGCATAGGTCAACAAATATACTTGCTTATATATTGGTTATTACACCGCAGCTGGTAGTGGGTGAGAAACCAACCTCATCAGGATCGCTATGTCAGTAGCGCCCTTACGCCCCTCTGGGGCTACAGTCCCTTGGGCTGATGCACCCTTCCCATAATACGGGCTACTTTACTTCATTTTTAGTGTTTCTTCTTACCTTGATTAATTTACTTCTCAACTGTTGAGAAAACAGGGAGCAAGTAGTGTGATCACTGGTTCCATTTGGCTGACGGTTACAGTGGAGTGAGTTCTGCATATTCTGCTTATAGGTGGGAAGCTGAATGGGTGGGAAAAGAGTATGTTTCATAAAGTTGTTCTGTTTCCTGGTGGTGCATCATCAAGAATCAACTGTGCTAACCGGAAGGGATGGGCCTAGGAAAAGGGCTGCCTTGATGGACAGATAGAGATATGGTTGATACGAAAGCTAGATACAAATCTATTACCTGGGATTTCTGGGGGCTCAATTGGCCAAAGAAACACAGGAGAGTGCTATCTAAAATGCTAGAGGGTCTCAATAGCGATGCTACAAGTGCATCTCTGGGAGAACTGCATTGGAAGTATGCAGAAGACATGGAAGGGACAGATCAAGGCTACATCCTACTCAGGGTTTGTGAGGGGATTGCACCCAGGGTTCTGTTTCAGAAATTCCAGGTGTGAATAGATTCAGAGGGCAGATATATCATATTGACTGGTACATTGGATGCACATGAAGTGAGTATGCTTTATTAACATGTATGCATCTAATACTGATAGTACAGAAATCTTTGGAACAGTGCTCAACGCAGCTCAGCGGCTTATGATATCAGAGGTTATCATGTGTGAAGACCTTCATTATGTAATAGATGGTCAAATTGTCAGAACTCCTCCTAGGTGAGTAACTGAGTCACACATGATGGATGTCCTTACACAGATGATGACGGGCATATGACTAGTAGATGTCTGGCGGGTACAGAACTCACAGACACAAGCAAACTCCTGTTACACCTTGACGACGGGGACTCATAGTCAGTTGGATTACTACCTATTACAACCAGGAGCAGTTCAGAGGGTAACAGATTCGGTTTACCTAGCCAGATATATGCCAGATCATTCCCCACTGCTTATCACATACTCCTTGGATAAGATGATACCACACGTCCTACTGTGGAGAATGAAAACAGAGGCCCTAACTTGACCCAGTGTTCCTTGCAATGGTGGAGCAGTACCTCAGTACCTAGGGATTAATTGGGGCAGTACACAGAGCAAAGTGAATGAGTGGGAAAAGCATGTCCGGCTTAATAACAGACATAGATTACATGAGGAGTGAGATAAAGCAGAGTGATTACTGGCTAAACTTGCAAAAAATGAGACCAATGCATAATACTATAATCAGAAATAGAATGGTTTGGACAATTTATACACAAGCTATAAATGGTGTGTTTGTGGAATATCTACAGTGGGATTACTCTCCCCCTGTGGACAAAGCCTTGTTCACTAATTACGTAACTAATTTACAACTCGCATGACTTGAGCATTTGGACTATGCCGAGCTGGATGCACCCCTGACCAAACAGGAGATCCTACAGGGCACAAATTCGCTTAAGATTGCTTTGGCTCCAGGGGGGTTGGGAATGGGCTCCCAGTGGAGTTCTATAGTGCTTTTTGTGAGATCCTGGCAGATAAATTACTTAGGGACTAATTCACAAAGGGCATCATTGTAGAGATTCCACCCTGACTGCAGAGGCCCTTTGTGAATTAGGCCCATAATGCCTTTACAATGGCATATGAGCAGGGAGGGCTCCCTGACTCCATAAGAGAAACTGTTAGTTGTGGTACCAAAAGTCAGGGAAAAATCCCATTGAACTTGTCTCCTATCGACTGTTCTCTGTGCTAAATCTGGATCTAAAAGCACTCAGTCACATCCTGGCAGCGTGCCATCTTAAATATCTCCAGAGATTGGTACACATTGACCAGTGAGGGTTTATACTGTGCAGAAACACACTGTGCAACCTTTATCTAATGGCTCATGTGCAACCCTTTCCAAACATAGAAAAAAGTTTATATGCTCTTCCCTTCCGCGACATAGAACAAGCCTTTGACCCAGTCAGCTGGGTCTACATTTGGATAGAGGGACTGGGTCCTAAATACATCATATGACTCCAATTACTGTACACTAGGATAGTGGCATGGGTAAGAACTGGACAACATGTCTCACACCAGCTTTTACTCCATCGGGGTATGCAGCAAGGGTGCCCTTTGTCTCCCCTGATGTTCGCCCTGGCTCAGGAGCCTATGGCATGCTGTCTTCAGCAGGTAACACATGAGTCTGAAATCCCTGTGGGCCAGAAGGTCCATGTTGCTTCATTATACGCTGATGATGCAATGGTTTACCTTCATCAGCCAGACATCTCTGTCCCGATCACCTTACATGCAAGAGAGAGTTTGTGGAGGTGTCGTGCCTCCATGTCAGTCATGGAAAGTCTGCCCTATTCCCCCTTTGAGAACTGAAAGGGAAAACCAGGGATGCGTTGCCAGAGACAGGACTGCCCTTAGAAATGGAAAATGTTTGCTATCTCGAGCTACGCTTCACCCATTGGATGCAAAAATGCTACAAGCTAAATCTGGGGATGGTTATTGAGATCCTCTGGCCATCTATCAGGTTCTGGAAAACATTACAACTCTCCCTAATGTGAAAAATAGCACTAATCAAAATGGTAGTGCTTCCATAATGCCTGTATGAGCTACAGGGTACCATGTATGAGATCCCCTGCCAGTTGCTTGGCAAACTGGACTGGCTCTTGGTAGAGCTTTTATGGGCTGGAAAATTATGCAGAATGGTACTATCCACATTACAATTATAATGGCATAAAGGGAGTATGGGGGTCCCTGACCTAGAGCTCTGTTATCTGGCAACCCAGCTGCAGCACGTCTTTCACTGACTGGATGAGGGTGAAACATGAAAGAAGTCCCTGATTGCAGGCACTCATATCAGCTACAGCTTCAGCATTCTCCTAATGTGAAGGAAGAGAGTACCTGGGACCTTGCCTCATGTAATACGAAGGGTGTGCCATCTCCCAGAGAGAGCAGTTCAAGGGGTACTTAGAAGGGCACTGTTTGTGCCAGAGCTAGAAATCTGGATCATATGGCATTGATTGCCCAGAGAATGGTGATGGATCATGGCATGACGGCAGCTGCATAACACTGCCAAATGCACACCCTGCATACCGGTTCACCACCATGTTGGACGTGTTTAAAGAGTACGGACTTGGGGCTGGCCAACTTCTGCAATATGCCAAAATAGTATCCATGGCATGAAACCTCTAGTCCACATTCCTGGAGGCCCCTGAACCTACACAGATGTTGATCACTATGCTATCAACGTGACAAGAAACTAGATGATGTCCTTTCTGCCTGGGGAGCCCTCATACAGTCTGTGAGTGATCTCTTGGATGCTAGAACCTTCTGAAAGAGTGGGAGACTGGCCATGAGCCCCTACAATTAACAGTAAGTCAGTGAGAGGACATGGGTCCCATGATCCCTCAATGACATGATAAAATGAGAGAATGTAAAATAGGAAAATTAGTTCCAACCTAGTGATGGAGTACAGGGGCGGGAGGGGAGGGGTGCTGTTTTGTTATTTCATGTAATATCTTTGCTGATTTATGTTTTGTCTTATGGGCTGGATATGTTGTGACTCTGCTCTGATCTGATTTGCTTAAAAGAGTAAAAAGAGTTTTAACTGTGACCCTGCAATCACTCAAACACTTTTTATTCTGAACAGCATGTTGTGATGTTGTGCAAAGCACAAAAGCCAATTTTAAAGAAATTCCACACAGCAATAGTTACATATTATTACCACCTCCAAAATCCTGTTTTATAACAAAGATATAAAATATGTTTAGAGCACGCACGTCCTAACCTAAAACTGAGGACACGAATGAATGAAAAATGTTTTGTGGTCTGGCTCTTGAGGTCTCAGCTGGTTGCATCTAATTAGGCCACAATTAAACTAATCCAAAACAGAAAATAAAACTGTGGCAAGACTGCTCAATTAAGTCTACTTTCTTATTCCAAACACGCTTTTGAAATAGAACATTCCATCAACAAACCCTTTTCATCACCTATCTGTATATTAAATGTGATTTATACCAAGATCTGGAAAAAACTTGATAAGATAGGCTGTTCCTAGATGAGAAATCCTAAACCACAATTGAAGGCAAATTTCAAATAAGTGGATGATTAACTGGGGTGGATGTGAGTCCACCACAGGGAATAAGACTATAACCCTCATTACAACCCTGGCGGTTGGTGTTAAAGCAGTGTTAATACCGCCAATAGGCTGGCGGTAAAAAAAATGGGATTTGGACCCTGGCGGTGACCGCCATCCAACACCGCCACTTTAACACACAGACCGCCAGGTTGGTAACAGCCGCTGGGCTGGAGACTTTGGTCTCCACACCCGGCAGCTGTCACATTCCCACCCTTGGAATTATGACCCATCTTACCACCATGGTTTTCATGGTTTCTGTACCGCCACGAAAACCATGGCAGTAGGAACTATCAGTGCCAGGGAATCTCTTCCCTGGCACTAATAGGTGTCTCCTCCACCCCGCCCCATCCCCAGAGTCCATCCCCACCCTTCCCCACCCTCTCCTGCCCCCACACATATACACACCCACATGTGCACCCATATACACACATGCACACATGCATACCCACCTCCACCCACGCATGCACAGATACATACCCACACACCACAACACATACCAACATACCTTGCCACACACATGCATCCACAACACACAACACTCACAATTACGCATGCATCCAACGTGACTCACACCCGCATGCACGCATCCCAAAACATAAACACACCCCCATCCACATACACACAACACCCCCACCCCCCTCTCCGGTCGGAGAACCCGACTTACCTGCTTGCAGGGGGTCCTCCGGCAGGAGACGGTCCTCTGCGCTGCTGTCAGCAGCAGTGTCTGCCAGCAAAACACCACCAGGCCGTATCATTGCTCATGATACGGTCGGCGGTGTTTTGCTGGCGTGGCGGTGCTGTTGTCAGTAGCGCCGCCTTACAGCCGTCTGTCGCCATGACCAGCAGCGGTGTTCTGCCAGATTTCTGGCAGAATACCGTCAGCGGTCATAATATACATTGCCAGCTGGTAGCCACGGCGGCGGTATGTTGGCGGCTGTCGCTGTGGCGGTAGGCAGTCATTACCGCCAATGTTGTAATGAGGGCCTTAATGTGTGAAATGACACCAAAACATCAAAAAACAATAGGGGGAATCAGAAATATTAATATTTCAAGATTTAGGGCAACAAGTGCAAAAAAACATTAAGGCCCTCATTATGAGTTTGGCGGACTGGAATGCCGTCTGCTAAACTACTGACAGGCAGGCCACAGCGGTAGTGGCAATCACTCTACCGGACCTAATAGGAGTTTCTCGCCTGGCTCGGTTTCTGCCCAATAGCTTACTGAGATACAGGCTACAGCATTATCTCTGGCTCGTAATTGAGCAGGCGGCAATGCTGTAGGCCGTGGGGTACCCCAGCACCCTCGCACTGTTTACTGTCTAGACAGCAGACAGTGAATATTGTGAGGATGCAGATCAGGAGGACCCCCTGCACTGTCCATGCCAAGGGCAGCAGGGCACGTTTAGGCTCTCATAACTTTTTGTCCACATAAGCTACCTACACCAAATTTTTGTCCTTTTTTTCCAACATCTTAGAGATTCTAGGGGTACCCCGACTTTGTGATTTTCCTGAAGAAGATCAAGAAATTAGCCAAAATACAGATTTTTATTTTATTTTTAAATGGGAAAAAAGGGCTGCAGAAGAAGGCTTGTGTTTTTTTCCCTGAAATTGGCATCAACTAATGTTTTGCAGTGCTACAATCACCAGCTTCCCAGCTTTCAGGAACAGGCTGACTTGAATCAGAAAAAACAATTTGTCAACACAATTTTGCCATTTTACTAGGACATACCCCATTTTTACCCTTTTTGTTGCTTTCAGCCTTGTTCCGATCAGTGACAGAAATGGGTGTGAAACCAATGCTGGATCCTTAAACCTAAACATTTCTGAAAAGTAGACAGAATTCTGAATTCAGAAATGAGTAATTTGTGTAGATCCTACAAGGGTTTCCTACAGAAAATAACAACTGAAATAAAAAAATATTGAAATTGAGGTGAAAGAAACATCAATTTTTCTCCATATTTTACTCTGTAACTTCTTCCTGCAATGTCAGCTTTTTGAAAGCAATATACCATTATATCTGATGGACTCTTCTGGGTGCGGGGACATATAGGGCATGTAGGCTCATCAAGAATCCTAGGTACCCAGAGCCAATAAATGAGCTGCACATTGCAGTGGGTTTTCATTCTATATCAGGTATAGAGCAATTCATTTGCTGAACTATAGAGAGTGAGAAATAGGTATCAAGAAATCCTTTGTATTTCCAAATGGGCACAAGATAAGGTGTTGAGGAGCAGTGGTTATTTACACATCTCCGAATTCTGGGGTGCCCCTACTAGCATGTGAATTACTGGGCATTTCTCAAATAGATGTCTTTTCTACACACTGTCTTATATTTGGAAGGAAAAAATGTAGAGAAAGACAAGGGGCAATAACACTTGTTTTGCTATTCTATGTTCCCCCAAGTCTCCCGATAAAAATGATACCTCACTTGTGTGGGTAGGCCTAGAGCCCGCAACAGGAAATGCTCCAAAACACAACATGGACACATCACATTTTTCCACAGAAAACTGTATTTTTTTTGCAAAGTGCCTACCTGTGGATTTTGGCCTCTAGCTCAGCCGGCACCATGCGAAACCTACCAAACCTGTGCATTTTTGAAAACTAGAGACCTAGGGGACTCCACGATTGGGTGACTTGTGGGGCTCTCACCAGGTTCTGTTGCCCAGAATCCTTTGCAAACCTCAAAATGTGGCTAATAAAACACTTTTTCTTCTCATCACGGTGACAGAAAGTTCTGGAATCTGAGAGGAGCCACAAATTTCCTTCCACCCAGCGTTTCCCTAAGTCTCCCAATAAAAATTATACCTCACTTGTGTGGGTAGGCCTAGTGCCCGCGACAGGAAATGCCCCAAAACACAACATGGACACATCACATTTTCTCAAAGAAAACAGAGGTGTTTTTTTTGCAAAATGCCTACCTGTGGATTTTGGCCTCTAGCTCAGCCGGCACCTAGGGAACCTACCAAACCTGTGCATTTTTTTAAACTAGAGACTTAGGGTAATCCAAGATGGGGTGACTTGTGGAGCTCTCACCAGGTTCTGTTACCCAGAATCCTTTGCAAACCTCAAAATGTGGCTAAAAATACACTTTTTCTTCACATTTCGGTGACAGAAAGTTCTGGAATCTGAGAGGAGCCACAAATTTCCTTCCACCCAGCGTTTCCCTAAGTCTCCCAATAAAAATGATACCTCACTTGTGTGGGTATGCCTAGAGCCCGTGACAGGAAATGCCCAAAAACACAAAGTGGACACATCACATTTTCTCAAAGAAAACAGAGGTATTTTTTGCAAAGTGCCTACCTATGGATTTTGGCCTTTAGCTTAGCTGGCACCTAGGGAAACCTAGCAAACCTGTGCATTTTTGAAGACTAGAGACCTAGTGGAATCCAAGATGAGGTGACTTGTGGGGCTCTCACCAGGTTAATCAGAATCCTTTGCAAACCTCAAATTGTGGCTAAAATAATGTTTTCCTCCTGATAAAAATGGTACCTCACTTGTGTGAGTAGGCCTACTGCCCGTGACAGGAAATGCCCCAAAACACTATATGAACACATCAAAATTATCAAATAGAAAACTACCTGTTTTTGTAGGGGGGCACCTGCATTTTTAGTTCTGGTCTCAGCAGCCATCTAGGGAAACCTACCAAACCCAGACATTTCTGAAAACTAGACACCCGAGGGAGTCCAGGGAGATGTGACTTGTGTGGATCCCCGAATATTTTCTTACCCAGAATCCTCAGCAAACCTCAAATTTAGCCAAAAAAGCACATTTTTCCCACATTTCTGTGTGGGATCACTGCACCGGGACAAATTTCCTACCACTAAATGTTCCCCTCAGTCACCCGGTGAAAATTATACCTCACTTGTGTAGGTGGGCCCAGTGTTTGTGACATGGAAGAGCCAAAAACACGTTGAAATTGAGGGGGAACCAAAGTTGGTCCAAAAGGGAAGTTTGAAAAAAAAAATTTTTTGGCTGACAAGTGCAGCAGAACTTTTATCGGTATAGATGAGACAATGCTGGGTGGTAGGAATGTTGTGAATTCCTGCAGATTCCGGAAGGTTCCATCACAAAAATGTGGGGAAAATGTGTGCTTTTCAGCAAAGTTGCAGGTTTGCAGGGCATTGTGGGTAAGGAAGTGCTGGGTGCATGTGAAGCACACCACCCTGGAATCAACTAGATGTTTAGTTTTCAGATTTGTCTAGGTCTTGTGGAGTTTTCTACGTGGCAGCGTCCCAAAGTAAAAAAAAGTGCAGCCCTCACCATTCGAAGTGGGACGATTTTGAGAGTTACCAAGCTCTCATGGCCCAAATGTAAAACAAAAAACTAAAATAATCAAATGCCTTCTTGATTGCCATGGGATAAGATGTTTTAGTGTGCGGGGGAGAGCTGAAAGACTGTTAGCCCCTTCAGTTTGGGTGGGGGCATAACCAGGCCCATTCTGGTTGGTAACCACAACCCCACTATTTTCTTTTATTGTTTTTATTCCCTGGCTCTGGTAGACTTTATGTCCCCCCGGGGTGTGGATCGGGGGTAATTGCCCAATCTGCCCACTGGTGGGCAGAACAACTTTGACCCCATTTATTTGGGGTGGTGGTATGGCCATACCCCGACCTCTTATTTTGAAAAACAAATCTTCCCTGGTCTCTGGTGGGCTTTCTGCCCACTTTGGGGGCAGATGAGCCTTCCAAAAATAGGCCAATTGGCCCCCAAGGGGGACAGTTATGGCCAACAGTAATGTGCCCCCATGGGGAGCGACCCTTGCCCAAGAGGCTGCCCTACCCAAACAAAACAAACACATACACACACACCAATTCATGGTGTCTAGAGGTTTCTGCCCCAAATGGCCAAATACAATTTGACCCTAAGGGGAGCAACCCTTGTCTAAGGGGTTGCTCCCCATACATAAAAACAAAGTAAATAAAAAAATATATATATCCCTGGTCTCTAGAGGTTTCTGCCCCCCCTGGGGGCAGATCTGCCTAATTATATTAGGCCGATCAACATCCAGTTGGGGCAGAAAAGACCAAAAAATATTTTGCCCCCCAAGGGAGTGGCCTTTGCCAAAGGGGCAGCTCCCCTTATGCGTTAGTATAAAAAAAAATCAAAAAAAAATCCCTGGTGTATTGTGGTTTCTGCTCCCCCTGGGGGCAGATCGGCCTAATTATATTATATTGCCTGGGGGGGGGGCAGAAATGGCATAAAAATCATTTGCCCCCCTGGGGAGCAGACTTGCTCAAGGTGCCGCTCCCCATATGCGCACGTATGAAAAAAAAAATAATCCCTGGTGTCTAGTGGTTTTCTGCCCCCCGGGGCAGATCGGGTAGAAATGACCTACTAATAATTTGCCCCCTTCGGGAGCGACCCTTGCCTAAGGGGTCGTTCCCCAAACATAAAAAAAAATTAAAAAACAATATATAAAATTATCCCTGGTGTCTAGTGGATATCTGCCCCCCCACCCCCCCCAGGGGCAGATCGGCCTAATAATATTAGGCCGATCTCCCCCTTGGGGAGCAGAAAAGGCCTAGAAATAATTTGCCCCCCTGGTGAGCTACCCTTATTGAAATACAAAACAAAAAAATATTCCCTGGTGTCTAGTGTGCATTTCTGCTGGCGGATCGCATCACCCCCTTTCATGCCTCTCTGCCCCCTCCACGTGATCGGTGGAAAAATGCTTTTGCATTTCTTCTTTGATCGGCGGTGGAAGCTGAGCTGGGGGGAAGGCCACTGATGAGGTCAGCACGTGAAAGTGTGCTGACGTCATCAGATGCCACAGGGGGGTCGGGGTAGGGCTGGGGTGGAAGGGGAAGTGATTCCCCTTCCATCTCTGCCCAGGGAAGGGGGGAGCGCTAGCGCTTCTCCCGGGGGCCCATAGCAGGACAAATTGGTCTCGTCCTCGGCTCCGGGCAACCGGTGCCGAGGGCGAGACCAGCTCATCTTGGGCACTGTAGGGGTTAAGCTGTGATGAAAGCAGAAGCTTGTGACCTGCTTTTTTATTCAAAACAGAAAATGTATTTGATAATAATATAAGCTTGCGATTCTTAATAAAGGTTTCTGGATGGGGTGTTATTACATATATGCACTTTATTTGACCTAGCCATGCTCATAATTCAGTCCCAGTTACAAGGAGTGTGATCCCTTAGGCACTTTAAAATGGATGTTTACAACCCTCACCTACATAGCATGGCATACTTTATTACAGAGCTTTCTGTTCGATGTGACATCCTTGGTGTGGCATTCCCCCAAAATTTTGCCTTTTTATTTTGTTGGTGACTTTAAGGCTGTGAGCTTTACCACTGCTCACCTGTGCTAAGGTGTTTGTGTTCTCCCTTTCAAACAAGGTAAAATTGGACTACACCTAATTGGCACATCTAATGTATTTGTAAATCCATAGTAAGTGGTAATGTATGTACCCAGGGCCTGTAAGTTAAATGTTACTAATGGGCTTTTAGCACTCATTGTGCCACCCACTAAAGTATCACTTTATAACCTGTTTCCGGCTCGCCACTGCAGACTGGAGGGCATTTTTAAACTGCCATGTTAAACTGGCTACCTGGTATGGTTTGTATATACTGTAACAATTATGAAAATTATGAAAGGTAGAAGGGAGGGCAAAACAATTGCATCCCCTTCTGCATGATTGAGAACATAGACGGGCATGGATTCGTTCTGTTCACGTCATCAAAATATAAAAGCACGTTTTCCGGTTCTCTACAGTTTTAGGACTTTCATCAGGACTAAATAGTGTTTTTTATTTTTTATTTTAGAGAATGCACATATAATCTCAGTTACCCAATCCCATACAATAAAGGAAACAAGAAATGTAATTTGTTTCTTATGATGGTGTCTAAAACTTTTCCAAGTTAAATAGCAATAACAAACTCTATATAAAGTCAATCTCGTGTGTGAATGCAGTCTGGCATTGCACTGGGAACATGTTTTTTATGGTGTGTCACATTTTCTTTACCAGAGCCTTCGGTTTAGTTTGCCTTCGACCAGAACTGAATCTGGGTCTGAATCACGTGGCTGGTTAGTTTATCATTGTAAATGTATGCATAAATACAAGAGGCGAAAACATAAAGGGCCATATTTATACTTTTCGACGCACAACTGTGCCAACGCAGTTGTGCGTCAAAAAATCTAATGCCGGCTAACGCCATTCTGAAGCGCCATGCGGGCGCCGTATTTATTCAATGACGTTAGCCGGCGTTAGCCGGCGGAGCTGCCTGGTGTGCGTGAAAAAAAATGACGTACACCAGGCAGCGCCAGCGTAGGGGAATATGGAGCTTGGGCGCCAAAAAATGGGGCAAGTCAGGCTGAGGCAAAATTTTCACCTCAACCCGATTTGCGCCATTTTTTTTTAACTCCCAACCCCCATTGAAATGACTCCTGTCTTAGCAAAGACAGGAGTCATGCCCCCTTGCCCAATGGCCATGCCCAGGGGACTTCTGTCCCCTGGGCATGGTCATTGGGCATAGTGGCATGTAGGGGGGCACAAATCAGGCCCCCCTATGCCACAATAAAAAAATTAAAAAATGTACTTACCTGAACTTACCTTATGTTCCCTGGGATGGGTCCCTCCATCCTTAGGCGTCCTCCTGGGGTGGGCAAGGGTGACGGGGGGGTCCCTGGGGGCATGGGAGGGCACCTCTGGGCTCCTTCCGAGCCCACAGGTCCCTTAACGCCTGCCCTGACCAGGCGCTAAAAAACGACGCAAAAGCGGCTGGACGTCATTTTTTTTTACCCGCCCACTCCCGGGCGTGATTTTTGCCCGGGAGTGTAATGACGGCGCACATGCCTCGGAGTCAATTTTTTAGACGGGAACGCCTACCTTGCATATCATTAACGCAAAGTAGGTGTCTACACTAAAAAGTGACGCAAACTCCATGGACTTTGGCGCTAGACGCGTCTAACGCCAGAGTATAAATATGGAGTTAGTTTTGCGTCGAATTTGCGTTAATAAAAACGACGCAAATCCGGCGCAAACGGAGTATAAATATGCCCCTAAATGTGAATTGTTAGTGTCCGTTTCCTCCTTTTGTTGAGTTTATGTCGACATCGTGCCAGAATTGACCATCTCTCATACCTGATGCAGGGATGGTAAGCATCTTTTTTTTTGGTTTGCCTGATATTCGGAGTGCACCAAAGCATACTTGATCCTGGTCATTTTTAAATGAGAATATCCCAGCATTGTATACCCTCAGCTATCATTAAGCTTCTGTAGACATTATTAAACATGCACTCCATCATTTGTGATATGGCGGCTTGAAGAAATGTCTCCTAATATATACGACAACTTTCATCGGGCTTCTATCAACTGCAGAAATATCACATCTGCTACATCACCTCCTACTACATCATCAATGTACACCTATATCAACTATTCCTCACTCACCTTAGCTAGTCTTTCCTTCTGATGTAGTGGAACGGTTGGTATAGTGGTTGCAATATTATTTGCAATATTGATGTTATATGATATATCTCATGACGTGTAGTGGTGATAGGCCGCTGTGGATCACAACAGAAATAGCGTGGATGTGAAATTGATTAACCCCTTCGCTGCCAGGCCTCTTCCCCCTCAGATGGCAAGCCTTTTTTTGGCTATTTGGGGCAGTTCACGCTTAGGCCCTCATAACTTTTTGTTCACATAAGCTACCCAAGCCAAATTTGCGTCCTTTTTTTCCAACATCCTAGGGATTCTAGATGTACCCAGACTTTGTGGGTTCCCCAGAAGGAGGCCAAGAAATTAGCCAAAATACAGTGAAAATTTCGTTTTTTTCAAAAAAATGGGAAAAAGGGGCTGCAGAAGAAGGCTTGTGTTTTTCCCCCTGAAAATGGCATCAACAAAGTGTTTGCGGTGCTAAAATCACCAGCTTCCCAGCTTTCAGGAACAGGCAGACTTTAATCAGAAAAAACAATTTTTCGACACAATTTTGGCATTTTACTGGGACATACCCCATTTTTACGATTTTTTGTGCTTTCAGCCTCCTTCCAGTCAGTGACAGAAATGGGCATGAAACCAATGCTGGATCCCAGAAACCGCAACATATCTGAAAAGTAGACAAAATTCTGAATTCAGCAAGTGGTAATTTGTGTAGATCCTACAAGGGTTTCCTAACATAAAATAACAACAGAAAAAACTAAATATTGAAATTGAGGTGAAAAAATCTGCATTTTTTCTCTACGTTTTACTATGTAACTTTTTCCTGCAATGTCAGATTCTTAAAAGTAATATACCATTACGTCTGCTGGACTCTTCTGGTTGTGAGGATATATAGGGCTTGTAGGTTCATGAAGAACTCTAGGTACCCAGAGCTAATAAATGACCTGCACCCTGCAGTGGGTTTTCATTCTATGACGGGTGTACAACAATTAATTTGCTGAAATATAAAGAGTAAAAAATAGCTATCAAGAAAACCTTTGTATTTCCAAAATGGGCACAAGATAAGGTGTTGAGGAGCAGTGGTTATTTGCACATCTCTGAATTCCGGGGTGCCCATACTAGCATGTGAATTACAGGGCATTTCTCAAATGGACGTCTTTTTTACACACTCTCTTTTATGTGGAAGGAAAAAATGTAGAGAAAGACAAGGGGCAATAACACTTGTTTTGCTATTCTATGTTCCCCCAAGTCTCCCGATAAAAATGATACCTCACTTGTGTGGGTAGGTCTAGCGCCCGTGACAGGAAATTCTCCAAAACACAACGTGGACACATCCCATTTTTTGACAGAAAACAGAGGTGTTTTTTGCAAAGTGCCTACCTGTAGATTTTGGCCCCTAGCTCAGCCGGCGCCTAGGAAAACCTACCAAACCTGTGCATTTTTGAAAACTAGAGACCTAGGAGAATCCAAGATGGGGTGACTTGTGGGGCTCTGACCAGGTTCTGTTACCCAGAATCCTTTGCAAACCTCAAAATGTGGCTAATAAAAACACATTTTGGTGACAGAAAGTTCTAGAATCAGAGAGGAGCCACAAATTTCCTTCCACCCAGCGTTCCCTCAAGTCTCCCGATAAAAATGATACCACACTTGTGTGGGTAGGCCTAGCGCCCACGACAGGAAATGCCCCAAAACGCAACGTGGACACATCACATTTTTTTAAAGAAAACAGAGGTGTTTTTTGCAAAGTGCCTACCTGTAGATTTTGGCCTCTAGCTCAGCCGGCACCTAGGGAAACCTACAAAACCTGTGCACTTTTTAAAACTAGAGACCTAGGGGTATCCAAGATGGGGTGACTTGTGGGGCTCTGACCAGGTTCTGTTACCCAGAATCATTTGCAAACCTCAAAATTTGGCTAAAAAAACACGTTTTCCTCACAGTTTGGTGACAGAAAGTTCCGGAATCAGAGAGGAGCCACACATTTTCTTCCACCCAGCGTTCCCTCAAGTCTCCCGATAAAAATGATACCTCACTTGTGTGGGTAGGCCTAGCGCCCGCGACAGCAAATGCCCCAAAACGCAACATGGACACCACATTTTTTGAAAGAAAACAGATGTGTTATTACCACCTCCAAAATCCTGTTTTATAACAAAGATATAAAATATGTTTAGAGCACGCACGTCCTAACCTAAAACTGAGGACACGAAGGAATGAAAAATGTTTTGTGGTCTGGCTCTTGAGGTCTCAGCTGGTTGCATCTACTTAGGCCACAATTAAACTAATCCAAAACAGAAAATAAAACTGTGGCAAGACTGCTCAATTAAGTCTACTTTCTTATTCCAAACACGCTTTTGAAATAGAACATTCCATCAACAAACCCTTTTCATCACCTATCTGTATATTAAATGTGATTTATACCAAGATCTGGAAAAAACTTGATAAGATAGGCTGTTCCTAGATGAGAAATCCTAAACCACAATTGAAGGCAAATTTCAAATAAGTGGATGATTAACTGGGGTGGATGTGAGTCCACCACAGGGAATAAGACTATAACCCTCATTACAACCCTGGCGGTTGGTGTTAAAGCAGTGTTAATACCGCCAATAGGCTGGCGGTAAAAAAAATGGGATTTGGACCCTGGCGGTGACCGCCATCCAACACCGCCACTTTAACACACAGACCGCCAGGTTGGTAATAGCCGCTGGGCTGGAGACTTCGGTCTCCAGCCCGGCAGCTGTCACATTCCCACCCTCGGAATTATGACCCATCTTACCACCATGGTTTTCGTGGTTTCTGTACCGCCACGAAAACCATGGCAGTAGGAACTATCAGTGCCAGGGAATCTCTTCCCTGGCACTAATAGGTGTCTCCTCCACCCCGCCCCATCCCCAGAGTCCATCCCCACCCTTCCCCACCCTCTCCTGCCCCCACACATATACACACCCACATGTGCACCCATACACACACATGCACACAGGCATACCCACCTCCACCCACGCATGCACAGATACATACCCACACACCACAACACATACCACATACCTTGCCACACACATGCATCCACAACACACAACACTCACAATTACGCATGCATCCAACGTGACTCACACCCGCATGCACGCATCCCAAAACATAAACACACCCCCATCCACATACACACAACACCCCCACCCCCCTCTCCGGTCGGAGAACCCGACTTACCTGCTTGCTGGGGGTCCTCCGGCAGGAGACGGTCCTCTGCGCTGCTGTCAGCAGCAGTGTCTGCCAGCAAAACACCACCAGGCCGTATCATTGCTCATGATATGGTCGGCGGTGTTTTGCTGGCGTGGCGGTGCTGTTGTCAGCAGCGCCGCCTTACAGCCGTCTGTCGCCATGACCAGCAGCGGTGTTCTGCCAGATTTCTGGCAGAATACCGTCAGCGGTCATAATACACATTGCCAGCTGGTAGCCACGGCGGCGGTATGTTGGCGGCTGTCGCTGTGGCGGTAGGCAGTCATTACCGCCAATGTTGTAATGAGGGCCTTAATGTGTGAAATGACACCAAAACATCAAAAAACAATAGGGGGAATCAGAAATATTAATATTTCAAGATTTAGGGCAACAAGTGCAAAAAAACATTAAGGCCCTCATTATGAGTTTGGCGGACGGGAATGCCGTCTGCTAAACTACTGACAGGCAGGCCACAGCGGTAGTGGCAATCACTCTACCGGACCTAATAGGAGTTTCTCGCCTGGCTCGGTTTCTGCCCACCAGCTTACTGAGATACAGGCTACAGCATTATCTCTGGCTCGTAATTGAGCAGGCGGCAATGCTGTAGGCCGTGGGGTACACCAGCACCCTCGCACTGTTTACTGTCTAGACAGCAGACAGTGAATATTGTGAGGATGCAGATCAGGAGGACCCCCTGCACTGTCCATGCCAAGGGCAGCAGGGCACGTTTAGGCTCTCATAACTTTTTGTCCACATAAGCTACCTACACCAAATTTTTGTCCTTTTTTTCCAACATCTTAGAGATTCTAGGGGTACCCCGACTTTGTGATTTTCCTGAAGAAGATCAAGAAATTAGCCAAAATACAGTTTTTTATTTTTTTTTTTAAATGGGAAAAAAGGGCTGCAGAAGAAGGCTTGTGTTTTTTTCCCTGAAATTGGCATCAACAAATGTTTTGCAGTGCTACAATCACCAGCTTCCCAGCTTTCAGGAACAGGCTGACTTGAATCAGAAAAAACAATTTGTCAACACAATTTTGCCATTTTACTAGGACATACCCCATTTTTACCCTTTTTGTTGCTTTCAGCCTTGTTCCGATCAGTGACAGAAATGGGTTTGAAACCAATGCTGGATCCTTAAACCTAAACATTTCTGAAAAGTAGACAGAATTCTGAATTCAGAAATGAGTAATTTGTGTAGATCCTACAAGGGTTTCCTACAGAAAATAACAACTGAAATAAAAAAATATTGAAATTGAGGTGAAAGAAACATCAATTTTTCTCCATATTTTACTCTGTAACTTCTTCCTGCAACGTCAGCTTTTTGAAAGCAATATACCATTATATCTGGTGGACTCTTCTGGGTGCGGGGACATATAGGGCATGTAGGCTCATCAAGAATCCTAGGTACCCAGAGCCAATAAATGAGCTGCACATTGCAGTGGGTTTTCATTCTATATCAGGTATAGAGCAATTAATTTGCTGAACTATAGAGAGTGAGAAATAGGTATCAAGAAATCCTTTGTATTTCCAAATGGGCACAAGATAAGGTGTTGAGGAGCAGTGGTTATTTACACATCTCTGAATTCTGGGGTGCCCCTACTAGCATGTGAATTACTGGGCATTTCTCAAATAGATGTCTTTTTTACACACTGTCTTATATTTGGAAGGAAAAAATGTAGAGAAAGACAAGGGGCAATAACACTTGTTTTGCTATTCTATGTTCCCCCAAGTCTCCCGATAAAAATGATACCTCACTTGTGTGGGTAGGCCTAGAGCCCACAACAGGAAATGCCCCAAAACACAACATGGACACATCACATTTTTCCACAGAAAACTGTTTTTTTTTTTGCAAAGTGCCTACCTGTGGATTTTGGCCTCTAGCTCAGCCGGCACCAAGCGAAACCTACCAAACCTGTGCATTTTTGAAAACTAGAGACCTAGGGGACTCCACGATTGGGTGACTTGTGGGGCTCTCACCAGGTTCTGTTGCCCAGAATCCTTTGCAAACCTCAATATGTGGCTAATAAAACACTTTTTCTTCACATCACGGTGACAGAAAGTTCTGGAATCTGAGAGGAGCCACAAATTTCCTTCCACCCAGCGTTTCCCTAAGTCTCCCAATAAAAATTATACCTCACTTGTGTGGGTAGGCCTAGTGCCCGCGACAGGAAATGCCCCAAAACACAACATGGACACATCACATTTTCTCAAAGAAAACAGAGGTGTTTTTTTTGCAAAATGCCTACCTGTGGATTTTGGCCTCTAGCTCAGCCGGCACCTAGGGAACCTACCAAACCTGTGCATTATTTTAAACTAGAGACTTAGGGTAATCCAAGATGGGGTGACTTGTGGAGCTCTCACCAGGTTCTGTTACCCAGAATCCTTTGCAAACCTCAAAATGTGGCTAAAAAAACACTTTTTCTTCACATTTCGGTGACAGAAAGTTCTGGAATCTGAGAGGAGCCACACATTTCCTTCCACCCAGCATTTCCCTAAGTCTCCCAATAAAAATGATACCTCACTTGTGTGGGTATGCCTAGTGCCCGTGACAGGAAATGCCCAAAAACACAAAGTGGACACATCACATTTTCTCAAAGAAAACAGAGGTATTTTTTGCAAAGTGCCTACCTATGGATTTTGGCCTTTAGCTTAGCTGGCACCTAGGGAAACCTAGCAAACCTGTGCATTTTTGAAGACTAGAGACCTAGTGGAATCCAAGATGAGGTGACTTGTGGGGCTCTCACCAGGTTAATCAGAATCCTTTGCAAACCTCAAATTGTGGCTAAAATCATTTTGGAAGAGCCAAAAACATGTTGAAATTGAGGGGGAACCAAAGTTGGTCCAAAAGGGAAGTTTGAAAAAAAAAATTTTTAGGCTGACAAGTGCAGCAGAACTTTTATCGGTATAGATGAGACAATGCTGGTTGGTAGGAATGTTGTGAATTCCTGCAGATTCCGGAAGGTTCCATCACAAAAATGTGGGGAAAATGTGTGCTTTTCAGCAAAGTTGCAGGTTTGCAGGGCATTGTGGGTAAGGAAGTGCTGGGTGCATGTGAAGCACACCACCCTGGAATCAACTAGATGTTTAGTTTTCAGATTTGTCTAGGTCTTGTGGAGTTTTCTACGTGGCAGCGTCCCAAAGTAAAAAAAAGTGCAGCCCTCACCATTCGAAGTGGGACGATTTTGAGAGTTACCAAGCTCTCATGGCCCAAATGTAAAACAAAAAACAAAAATAATCAAATGTCTTCTTGATTGCCATGGGATAAGATGTTTTAGTGTGCGGGGGAGAGCTGAAAGACTGTTAGCCCCTTCAGTTTGAGTGGGGGCATAACCAGGCCCATTCTGGTTGGTAACCACCACCCCACTATTTTCTTTTATTGTTTTTATTCCCTGGCTCTAGTAGACTTTATGTCCCCCCGGGGTGTGGATCGGGGGTAATTGCCCAATCTGCCCACTGGTGGGCAGAACAACTTTGACCCCATTTATTTGGGGTGGTGGTATGGCCATACCCCGACCTCTTATTTTGAAAAACAAATCTTCCCTGGTCTCTGGTGGGCTTTCTGCCCACTTTGTGGGCAGATGAGCCTTCCAAAAATAGGCCAATCGGCCCCCAAGGGCGACAGTTATGGCCAACAGTAATGTGCCCCCATGGGGAGCGACCCTTGCCCAAGAGGCTGCCCTACCCAAACAAAACAAACACATACACACACACCAATCCATGGTGTCTAGAGGTTTCTGCCCCAAATGGCCAAATACAATTTGACCCTAAGGGGAGCAACCCTTGTCTAAGGGGTCGCTCCCCATACATAAAAACAAAGTAAATAAAAAAATATATATATCCCTGGTCTCTAGAGGTTTCTGCCCCCCCTGGGGGCAGATCTGCCTAATTATATTAGGCCGATCAACATCCAGGTGGGGCAGAAAAGACCAAAAAATATTTTGCCCCCCAAGGGAGTGGCCTTTGCCAAAGGGGCAGCTCCCCTTATGCGTTAGTATAAACAAATTTTTTAAAAAAAATCCCTGGTGTATTGTGGTTTCTGCTCCCCCTGGGGGCAGATCGGCCTAATTATATTATATTGCCTGGGGGGGGGGGCAGAAATGGCATAAAAATCATTTGCCCCCCTGGGGAGCAGACTTGCTCAAGGTGCCGCTCCTCATATGCGCACGTATGAAAAAAAAAAAAAATCCCTGGTGTCTAGTGGTTTTCTGCCCCCCGAAGCAGATCGGGTAGAAATGACCTAATAATAATTTGCCCCCTTCGGGAGCGACCCTTGCCTAAGGGGTCGTTCCCCAAACATAAAAAAAAATTAAAAAACAATATATAAAATTATCCCTGGTGTCTAGTGGATATCTGCCCCCCCACCCCCCCCAGGGGCAGATCGGCCTAATAATATTAGGCCGATCTCCCCCTTGGGGAGCAGAAAAGGCCTAGAAATAATTTGCCCCCCTGGTGAGCTACCCTTATTGAAATACAAAACAAAAAAATATTCCCTGGTGTCTAGTGTGCATTTCTGCTGGCGGATCGCATCACCCCCTTTCATGCCTCTCTGCCCCCTCCACGTGATCGGTGGAAAAATGCTTTTGCATTTCTTCTTTGATCGGCGGTGGAAGCTGAGCTGGGGGGAAGGCCACTGATGAGGTCAGCACGTGAAAGTGTGCTGACGTCATCAGATGCCACAGGGGGGTCGGGGTAGGGCTGGGGTGGAAGGGGAAGTGATTCCCCTTCCATCTCTGCCCAGGGAAGGGGGGAGCGCTAGCGCTTCTCCCGGGGGCCCATAGCAGGACAAATTGGTCTCGTCCTCGGCTCCGGGCAACCGGTGCCGAGGGCGAGACCAGCTCATCTTGGGCACTGTAGGGGTTAAGCTGTGATGAAAGCAGAAGCTTGTGACCTGCTTTTTTATTCAAAACAGAAAATGTATTTGATAATAATATAAGCTTGCGATTCTTAATAAAGGTTTCTGGATGGGGTGTTATTACATATATGCACTTTATTTGACCTAGCCATGCTCATAATTCAGTCCCAGTTACAAGGAGTGTGATCCCTTAGGCACTTTAAAATGGATGTTTACAACCCTCACCTACATAGCATGGCATACTTTATTACAGAGCTTTCTGTTCGATGTGACATCCTTGGTGTGGCATTCCCCCAAAATTTTGCCTTTTTATTTTGTTGGTGACTTTAAGGCTGTGAGCTTTACCACTGCTCACCTGTGCTAAGGTGTTTGTGTTCTCCCTTTCAAACAAGGTAAAATTGGACTACACCTAATTGGCACATCTAATGTATTTGTAAATCCATAGTAAGTGGTAATGTATGTACCCAGGGCCTGTAAGTTAAATGTTACTAATGGGCTTTTAGCACTCATTGTGCCACCCACTAAAGTATCACTTTATAACCTGTTTCCGGCTCGCCACTGCAGACTGGAGGGCATTTTTAAACTGCCATGTTAAACTGGCTACCTGGTATGGTTTGTATATACTGTAACAATTATGAAAATTATGAAAGGTAGAAGGGAGGGCAAAACAATTGCATCCCCTTCTGCATGATTGAGAACATAGACGGGCATGGATTCGTTCTGTTCACGTCATCAAAATATAAAAGCACGTTTTCCGGTTCTCTAAAATTTTAGGACTTTCATCAGGACTAAATAGTGTTTTTTATTTTTTATTTTAGAGAATGCACATATAATCTCAGTTACCCAATCCCATACAATAAAGGAAACAAGAAATGTAATTTGTTTCTTATGATGGTGTCTAAAACTTTTCCAAGTTAAATAGCAATAACAAACTCTATATAAAGTCAATCTCGTGTGTGAATGCAGTCTGGCATTGCACTGGGAACATGTTTTTTATGGTGTGTCACATTTTCTTTACCAGAGCCTTCGGTTTAGTTTGCCTTCGACCAGAACTGAATCTGGGTCTGAATCACGTGGCTGGTTAGTTTATCATTGTAAATGTATGCATAAATACAAGAGGCGAAAACATAAAGGGCCATATTTATACTTTTCGACGCACAACTGCGCCAACGCAGTTGTGCGTCAAAAAATCTAATGCCGGCTAACGCCATTCTGAAGCGCCATGCGGGCGCCGTATTTATTCAATGACGTTAGCCGGCGTTAGCCGGCGGAGCTGCCTGGTGTGCGTGAAAAAAAATGACGTACACCAGGCAGCGCCGGCGTAGGGGAATATGGAGCTTGGGCGCCAAAAAACGGGGCAAGTCAGGCTGAGACAAAATTTTCGCCTCAACCCGATTTGCGCCATTTTTTTTTAACTCCCAACCCCCATTGAAATGACTCCTGTCTTAGCAAAGACATGAGTCATGCCCCCTTGCCCAATGGCCATGCCCAGGGGACTTCTGTCCCCTGGGCATGGTCATTGGGCATAGTGGCATGTAGGGGGGCACAAATCAGGCCCCCCTATGCCACAATAAAAAAATTTACTTACCTGAACTTACCTTATGTTCCCTGGGATGGGTCCCTCCATCCTTAGGCGTCCTCCTGGGGTGGGCAAGGGTGACGGGGGGGTCCCTGGGGGCATGGGAGGGCACCTCTGGCTCCTTCCGAGCCCACAGGTCCCTTAACGCCTGCCCTGACCAGGCGCTAAAAAACGACGCAAAAGCGGCTGGACGTCATTTTTTTTTACCCGCCCACTCCCGGGCGTGATTTTTGCCCGGGAGTGTAATGACGGCGCACATGCCTCTGAGTCAATTTTTTAGACGGGAACGCCTACCTTGCATATCATTAACGCAAAGTAGGTGTCCACGCTAAAAAGTGACGCAAACTCCATGGACTTTGGCGCTAGACGCGTCTAACGCCAGAGTATAAATATGGAGTTAGTTTTGCGTCGAATTTGCATTAATAAAAACGACGCAAATCCGGCGCAAACGGAGTATAAATATGCCCCTAAATGTGAATTGTTAGTGTCCGTTTCCTCCTTTTGTTGAGTTTATGTCGACATCGTGCCAGATTTGACCATCTCTCATACCTGATGAAGGGATGGTAAGCATCTTTTTTTTTGGTTTGCCTGATATTCGGAGTGCACCAAAGCATACTTGATCCTGGTCATTTTTAAATGAGAATATCCCAGCATTGTATACCCTCAGCTATCATTAAGCTTCTGTAGACATTATTAAACATGCACTCCATCATTTGTGATATGGCGGCTTGAAGAAATGTCTCCTAATATATACGACAACTTTCATCGGGCTTCTATCAACTGCAGAAATATCACATCCGCTACATCACCTCCCACTACATCATCAATGTACACCTATATCAACTATTCCTCACTCACCTTAGCTAGTCTTTCCTTCTGATGTAGTGGAACGGTCGGTATAGTGGTTGCAATATTATTTGCAATATTGATGTTATATGATATATCTCATGACGTGTAGTGGTGATAGGCCGCTGTGGATCACAACAGAAATAGCGTGGATGTGAAATTGATTAACCCCTTCGCTGCCAGGCCTCTTCCCCCTCAGATGGCAAGCCTTTTTTTGGCTATTTGGGGCAGTTCACGCTTAGGCCCTCATAACTTTTTGTTCACATAAGCTACCCAAGCCAAATTTGCGTCCTTTTTTTCCAACATCCTAGGGATTCTAGATGTACCCAGACTTTGTGGGTTCCCCAGAAGGAGGCCAAGAAATTAGCCAAAATACAGTGAAAATTTCGTTTTTTTTTAAAAAAATGGGAAAAAGGGGCTGCAGAAGAAGGCTTGTGTTTTCCCCCTGAAAATGGCATCAACAAAGTGTTTGCGATGCTAAAATCACCAGCTTCCCAGCTTTCAGGAACAGGCAGACTTTAATCAGAAAAACCAATTTTTCGACACAATTTTGGCATTTTACTGGGACATACCCCATTTTTACGATTTTTTGTGCTTTCAGCCTCCTTCCAGTCAGTGACAGAAATGGGCATGAAACCAATGCTGGATCCCAGAAACCGCAACATATCTGAAAAGTAGACATAATTCTGAATTC
The DNA here is from genome assembly GCF_031143425.1 of Pleurodeles waltl. Taxonomy (NCBI): domain Eukaryota; kingdom Metazoa; phylum Chordata; class Amphibia; order Caudata; family Salamandridae; genus Pleurodeles; species Pleurodeles waltl. The sequence goes on along the minus strand of NC_090451.1, from coordinate 411,005,143 downwards.
AGCAAGGGGTAATTTGTGTAGATCCTACTAGGGTTTCCAAACAGAAAATAACAACTGAAAAAACAAAATATTGAAATTGTGGTGAAAAAATCTGCAATTTTTCTCTACGTTTTACTATGTAACTTTTTCCTGCAATGTCAGATTCTTAAAAGTAATATACCATTACGTCTGCTGGACTCTTCTGGTTGTGAGGATATATAGGGCTTGTAGGTTCATGAAGAACTCTAGGTACCCAGAGCCAATAAATGACCTGCACCCTGCAGTGGGTTTTCATTCTATGACGGGTATACAACAATTAATTTGCTGAAATATAAAGAGTAAAAAATAGCTATCAAGAAAACCTTTGTATTTCCAAAATGGGCACAAGATAAGGTGTTGAGGAGCAGTGGTTATTTGCACATCTCTGAATTCCGGGGTGCCCATACTAGCATGTGAATTACAGGGCATTTCTCAAATGGACATCTTTTTTACACACTCTCTTTTATGTGGAAGGAAAAAATGTAGAGAAAGACAAGGGGCAATAACACTTGTTTTGCTATTCTATGTTCCCCCAAGTCTCCCGATAAAAATGATACCTCACTTGTGTGGGTAGGTCTAGCGCCCGTGACAGGAAATTCTCCAAAACACAACGTGGACACATCCCATTTTTTGACAGAAAACAGAGGTGTTTTTTGCAAAGTGCCTACCTGTAGATTTTGGCCCCTAGCTCAGCCGGCACCTTGGGAAACCTACCAAACCTGTGCATTTTTGAAAACTAGAGACCTAGGGGAATCCAAGATGGGGTGACTTGTGGCGCTCTGACCAGGTTCTGTTACCCAGAATCCTTTGCAAACCTCAAAATTTGGCTAAAAAAACACGTTTTCCTGACATTTTGGTGACAGAAAGTTCCGGAATCAGAGAGGAGCCACACATTTTCTTCCAACCAGCGTTCCCTCAAGTCTCCCGATAAAAATGATACCTCACTTGTGTGGGTAGGCCTAGCGCCCGCGACAGGAAAAACCCCAAAACGCAACGTGGACACATCACATTTTTTGAAAGAAAACAGAGGTGTATTTTGCAAAGTGCCTACCTATAGATTTTGGCCTCTAGCTCAGCCGGCGCCTAGGAAAACCTACCAAACCTGTGCATTTTTTAAAACTAGAGACCTAGGAGAATCTAAGATGGGGTGACTTGTGGGGCTCTGACCAGGTTCTGTTACCCAGAATCCTTTGCAAACCTCAAAATTTGGCTAAAAAAACACATTTTGGTGACAGAAAGTTCTAGAATCAGAGAGGAGCCACAAATTTCCTTCCACCCAGCGTTCCCTCAAGTCTCCCGATAAAAATGATACCACACTTGTGTGGGTAGGCCTAGCGCCCACGACAGGAAATGCCCCAAAACGCAACGTGGACACATCACATTTTTTTAAAGAAAACAGAGGTGTTTTTTGCAAAGTGCCTACCTGTAGATTTTGGCCTCTAGCTCAGCCGGCACCTAGGGAAACCTACAAAACCTGTGCATTTTTGAAAACTAGAGACCTAGGGGTATCCAATATGGGGTGACTTGTGGGGCTCTGACCAGGTTCTGTTACCCAGAATCATTTGCAAACCTCAAAATTTGGCTAAAAAAGCACGTTTTCCTCACAGTTTGGTGACAGAAAGTTCCGGAATCAGAGAGGAGCCACACATTTTCTTCCACCCAGCGTTCCCTCAAGTCTCCCGATAAAAATGATAACTCACTTGTGTGGGTAGGCCTAGCGCCCGCGACAGGAAATGCCCCAAAACGCAACATGGACACATCACATTTTTTGAAAGAAAACAGAGGTGTTTTTTGCAAAGTGCCTACCTGTAGATTTTGGCCTCTAGCTCAGCCGGCACCTAGGGAAACTTACCAAACCTGTGCATTTTTTAAAACTATAGACCTAGGGGAATCCGAGATGGGTTGACTTGTGGGGCTCTGACCAGGTTCTGTTACCCAGAATCCTTTTGGCTAAAAAAACACATTTTCCTCACATTTTGGTGACAGAAAGTTCTGGAATCAGAGAGGAGCCACAAATTTCCTTCCACCCAGCGTACCCCCAAGTCTCCCGATAAAAATGATACCTCACTTGTGTGGGTAGGCCTAGCGCCTACGACAGGAAATGCCCCAAAACGCAACGTGGACACATCACATTTTTGAAAGAAAACAGAGGTGTTTTTTGCAAAGTGCCTACCTGTAGATTTTGGCCTCTAGCTCAGCCGGCACCTAGGGAAACCTACCTAACCTGTACATTTTTGAAAACTAGAGTCCTAGGGGAATCCATGATGGGGTGACCTGTGGTGCTCTGACCATGTTCTGTTACCCAGAATCCTTTGCAAACCTCAAAATTTGGCTAAAAAAACACATTTTCCTCACATTTTGGTGACAGAAAGTTCTGGAATCAGAGAGGAGCCACACATTTCATTCCAACCCAGCATACCCACAAGTCTCCCGATAAAAATGATACCTCACTTGTGTGGGTAGGCCTAGCGCCGCGACAGGAAATGCCCCAAAACACAACATGGACACATCCCATTTTTTGACCGAAAACAGAGGTGTTTTTTGCAAAGTGCCTACCTGTAGATTTTGGCCCCTAGCTCAGCCGGCACCTAGGGAAACTTACCAAACCTGTGCATTTTTTAAAACTAGAGACCTAGGGGAATCCGAGATGGGGTGACTTGTGGGGCTCTGACCAGTTTCTGTTACCCAGAATCCTTTGCAAACCTCAAAATTTGGCTAAAAAAACACGTTTTCCTCACAGTTTGGTGACAGAAAGTTCCGGAATCAGAGAGGAGCCACACATTTTCTTCCACCCAGCGTTCCCTCAAGTCTCCCGATAAAAATGATACCTCACTTGTGTGGGTAGGCCTAGCGCCCGCGACAGGAAATGCCCCAAAACGCAACATGGACACATCACATTTTTTGAAAGAAAACAGAGGTGTTTTTTGCAAAGTGCCTACCTGTAGATTTTGGCCTCTAGCTCAGCCGGCACCTAGGGAAACTTACCAAACCTGTGCATTTTTTAAAACTAGAGACCTAGGGGAATCCGAGATGGGGTGACTTGTGGGGCTCTGACCAGGTTCTGTTACCCAGAATCCTTTTTGCTAAAAAAACAAATTTTCCTCACATTTTGGTGACAGAAAGTTCTGGAATCAGAGAGGAGCCACAAATTTCCTTCCACCCAGCGTACCCCCAAGTCTCCCGATAACAATGACACCTCACTTGTGTGGGTAGGCCTAGCGCCTACGACAGATAATGCCCCAAAACGCAACGTGGACACATCACATTTTTGAAAGAAAACAGAGGTGTTTTTTGCAAAGTGCCTACCTGTAGATTTTGGCCTCTAGCTCAGCCGGCACCTAGGGAAACCTACCTAACCTGTACATTTTTTAAAACTAGAGTCCTAGGGGAATCCATGATGGGGTGACTTGTGGTGCTCTGACCATGTTCTGTTACCCAGAATCCTTTGCAAACCTCAAAATTTGGCTAAAAAAACACATTTTCCTCACATTTTGGTGACAGAAAGTTCTGGAATCAGAGAGGAGCCACAAATTTCATTCCAACCCAGCATACCCACAAGTCTCCCAATAAAAATGATACCTCACTTGTGTGGGTAGGCCTAGCGCCCGCGACAGGAAATGCCCCAAAACACAACATGGACACATCCCATTTTTTGACAGAAAACAGAGGTGTTTTTTGCAAAGTGCCTACCTGTAGATTTTGGCCCCTAGCTCAGCCGGCACCTAGGGAAACCTACCAAACCTGCACATTTTTTAAAACTAGAGACCTAGGGGAATCCAAGATGGGGTGACTTGTGGGGCTCTGACCAGGTTCTGTTACCCAGAATCCTTTGCAAACCTCAAAATTTGGCTAAAAAAACACATTTTCCTCACATTTTGGTGACATAAAGTTTTGGAATCAGAGAGGAGCCACAAATTTCCTTCCACCCAGCCTTCCCTCAAGTCTCCCGATAAAAATGATACCTCACTTGTGTGGATAGGCCTAGCGCCCGCCACAGGAAATGCCCCAAAACGCAACATGGACACATCACATTTTTTTAAAGAAAACGGAGGTGTTTTTTGCAAAGTGCCTACCTGTAGAGTTTGGCCTCTAGCTCAGCCGGCACCTAGGGAAACCTACCAAACCTGTGCATTTTTGAAAACTAGAGACCTAGGGGAATCCAAGATGGGGTGACTTGTGGGGCTCTGACCAGGTTCTGTTACCCAGAATCCTTTGCAAACCTCAAAATTTGGCTAAAATAACAAATTTTCCTCACATTTTGGTGACAGAAAGTTTTGGAATCAGAGAGGAGCCACAAATTTCCTTCCACCCAGCCTTCCCTCAAGTCTCCCGATAAAAATGATACCTCACTTGTGTGGGTAGGCCTAGCGCCCGCCACAGGAAATGCCCCAAAACGCAACATGGACACATCACATTTTTTTAAAGAAAACGGAGGTGTTTTTTGCAAAGTGCCTACCTGTAGAGTTTGGCCTCTAGCTCAGCCGGCACCTAGGGAAACCTACCAAACCTGTGCATTTTTGAAAACCAGAGACCTAGGGGAATCCAAGATGGGGTGACTCGTGGGGCTCTGACCAGGTTCTGTTACCCAGAATCCTTTGCAAACCTCAAAATTTGGCTAAAATAACAAATTTTCCTCACATTTTGGTGACAGAAAGTTCTGGAATCAGAGGGGAGCCACAAATGTCCTTCCACCCAGCGTACCCCCAAGTCTCCCGATAAAAATGATACCTCACTTGTGTGGGTAGGCCTAGCGCCCACAACAAGAAATTCCCCAAACGCAACGTGGACACATCACATTTTTTTTAAAGAAAACAGAGGTGCTTTTTACAAAGTGCCTACCTGTAGATTTTGGCCTTTAGCTCAGCCGGCACTTAGGGAAACCTACCAAACCTGTGCCTTTTTGAAAACTAGAGACCTAGGGGAATCCATGATGGGGTGACTTGTGGGGCTCTGACCAGGTTCTGTTACCCAGAATCCTTTGCAAACCTCAAAATTTGCCTAAAAAAAAAGGTTTTCCTCATATTTTGGTGACAGAAAGTTCTGGAATCAGAGAGGAGCCACAAATTTCATTCCACCCAGCGTACCCACAAGTCTCCTGATAAAAATGATACCTCACTTGTGTGGGTAGGCCTAGCGCCCGCGACAGGAAATGCCCCAAAACGCAACATGGACACATCACATTTTTTTAAAGAAAATAGAGGAGTTTTTTACAAAGTGCCTACCTGTAGATTTTGGCCTCCAGCTCAGCCGGCACCTAGTGAAACCTACCAAACCTGTGCATTTTTGAAAACTAGACACCTAGGGGAATCCAAGATGGGGTGACTTGTGGGGCTCTGACCAGGTTCTGTTACCCAGAATCCTTTGCAAACCTTAAAATGTGGCTAAAAAGCACATTTTCCTCACATTTCGGTGACAGAAAGTTCTGGAATCTGAGAGGAGACACAAGTTTCTTTCCACCCAGCGTTCTCCCAAGTCTCCCGATAAAAATAATACCTCACTTGTGTGGGTGGGCCAGGTGCCTGCAACAGAATAAGGCCAAAAACTTGTAGAGATAGAGGGGATAGCACAGCGAGTTGATAAGGACATATTCTTCTTTTATACATCTTTAGGCTGACTCTGCTTTGGGGACCCACACAAGTGAGGTGTCATTTTACTTGGGAGACTGAGGGGAACGCTGGGGAGTAGGAATTTTGTGCTGGAGCGGTGATCGTACAAACAAAAGTCAGGAAAATATGCTTTTTAAAGCAAATTTTGCGGTTTGCAGAGGCGTCTGGGTAAGAAAATGTTGGGGGATACACTCAAGCCACATCTCCCTGCACTCCTTGGGGTGTCTAGTTTTAAAAAAGTGTCTGGGTTTGGTAGGTTTCCCTAGATGAAGGCCGCACCCAGGACCAAAAACATAGGTGGCCCCTTCCCCCAAACACAGGTAGTTTTGTAATATATCATTTTGATGTGTCCACATACGTCTGTGATGTGCCAAACACTAAAATTGTGAAAAGAAACGCACTTAGGTTATGTGAAAAAGACCCCTCACCAACCAACCAAGTTGGTGGCATGCTTCATCATCGGGGTCCCACCAGAGACACCTAGCGTGTCTCAAGTGTGCTGCAACGCCTGATTACAGCAGAGCAGGTTTTGTCATTTGTACCACACATACTGGTTGGATTTGGCATGAGGGTGAGTGATGGTTCAGTAGATCAAATTTCATTAACAAGAGATTTCACAAAAGTGAAATGCATTGGTAATAACTGAAAGGCCAAAAAACTGAACCAATGACTCACAGCTCGTGTGCTGTAAAGCAACGACAAGGCACCAACCGCTTTACAGTCCATTCACACACCTTTCATACATGACATGCACAAGACCATTCACGCCGCCAGCCACGGGCCCAGCACATTACAAGACACGCATTGACAGACAGCGCCAGTCAAGGGCCCATCACTTTCATATGCCCATATGCCTGATACAGCAATCACACCAGCTGATGAGTTTGTGGACTGGCATTTAGCTGCCACCGCCAGCCAAGCGCCACCCTACGCACACCGCCAGCCAAGCACCACCCCACGCACACCGCCAGCCAAGTCCCAACCCACGCACACCGCCAGCCAAGTGTCATCCCACCCACACCGCCAGCCAAGCGCCACACCGCCAGCCAAGCCCCACCCCACGCACACCGCCAGCCAAGCGCCACCCCACGCACACCGCCAGCCAAGGGCCACCCCACCCACACCACCAGCTAAGTGCCACCCCACACATACCATCCCTTTTTTTTTTTACACAACAAAGAAACCACTAATCATAAATAAGTACAAAACTACAAACACAAAAGCTCTAACTGAATACACGACTAATGCCAACCGTGAAACTGAACATTTAAAAATATAAAACAACAGTTTACGCTCACGGAATTTCCCAATAATTCTTCTGTGTGTGGTAGCTCCTGAAACAGCCACCCACACACAGCCCAGGCTTTGAAGGACAATCAGGGCAGTACATCCTAGTCTCCTTCCTGATACCTCTTCGAGCACAGACTCTACATCTCTTAGCAGGAAAGTTTTTTTTGCCCGTGGGAGGAATGTGCTCAGCAAAGTGACGATCTTTCAATCTCGCCACATCCTCCACCACTGCTTCTCCAGGAACTCTTGCCTGTTCCAGCACAACAAGACTAGCTATGATAGACTCCTGAATTTTCACAAATGTCATCCTTGACTGTGGAGAACTATCCTTGAACACAACAAAAGCATTAAAAGTTGCCAAGTGGAACCAGTGAACCGCTAATTTCTTATACCAAACATAAGACTTACGAGCAGCAGTGTAAGGTTCTAACCTCTGATCTACTCTATCAACACCACCCATGTGCTTATTATAGTCTAAGATGCACACAGGTTTGCGCACTTCGGCAACCTGACCCCAAACAGCCACAGGTGAAGTACTCTCATCATGGATGGTGCTTAGCATGTATACATCCCTCTTGTCTACAAATTTCAGAGCTAGCAGCTCATCATTCCGCAAGGCACTGCACTGTCCCTTCTCAAGTTTTTTACAGACAAGCTCTCTTGGATAGCCTTTCCGATTAGAGCGGATTGTGCCACAAGCAACAGTGTCCACTCTGAACCACTCCTTGAACAACTGAACTCCAGTGTAGAAGTTATCTACATATAAATGGTGACCTTTGTTAAACAGTCGTCTACCAAGTTCCCACACAATTTTCTCACTAACTCCAAAAGTGGGTGGATAACCAGGGGGGTCAATATTGGAATCCCTACCAGTGTAGACCCGGAAATTATAAACATATCCTGTACTACTTTCAGACAGCATATACAATTTAATTCCATACTGTGCCCTCTTGCTAGGAATGGACTGCCTAAAAACCAAACGACCCTTGAACAGGACCAAAGACTCATCTACAGATATTTCTTTCCCTGGAACATAGATCTCTGAAAACTGATCTACCAAATGATCAAGGGCAGGTCTAATCTTAAAAAGACGGTCAGAATCAGGATGATCTTGTGGCAAGGCTAAAGCATTATCTACAAAATGCAACATCCGAAGAAGAAGCTCATACCGGTTACGACTCATGATGGCAGGCAATATAGCAGTTGCCATCAAGGGACTAGTAGACCAATATGAAGACAGCAATGGCTTCCTTATCAGCCCCATCAACAAAGTTAAACCCAAGAACTTTTTCAACTCTTCCAGATTTGTGGGAATCCACCGGCTAGCTCTAGAGTGTGGCCTAAGTCTGGCAGCGTTGTACCTCAAAAACTGCTCTGCATACAAATTAGTCTGCTCAACAATCTCTTCCAAAAATATATAGTCCATAAACAACTCAAAAAAGTTGACAGGCAAAAAGTTTTCCGTATTAACTCGATCCCCTGGAGAACCAGTAAACGCAGGCAACTGTGGCTGCTCCATGTTTGGTGCAACCCACGTGTCAGTTCTTCCAATGGGAAGCCTTTCAGCCACTGGCTCTTGCACCATCGGCACATCACTGTCCTCCTCTAAAACAGGCCCTTCATCAACACTGAGAGTGGCTTCATCATCAGATGATTCATCTCTGACAGAAAATTCACTTCCAGAATCCTGCACTTCCACCTCTGCCTCAGATGCAGAGTCAGTCTCATATTAATGGTCAGAAGATGACTCAAAAAGCACACTAACAACCTGCTGAGCAGTCATCCTACGGCTAGCCATGATCCTTCCTACAAAAATTAACTGGACAAATACACCACCAACAACCAGCACTAAGATAAGTAACAAAGTATAGCTTTATAAACTCAAAAACTATACTGCTCACTTGCCTGAAAAAGCTTGACTCACCAGCAACTACTCTGCATAGCCACAGCAATCACCAATGATATCCCACTAAAAAAAAAAAAAAAAAAAGCAAATTAGACATAAGACAACACAATAATCATTGTGCATAAATCTAAGGACAATTTCACACAGAATTCTGCATTCAGTACACCACCTACAAACATGTCATTCATGCATGTCAAAAATACTCACTTGGAGAAAATTTATTTACTTACCTAAAACATGCAACTATGAAAACCGCAAGACAACTACTGCCAAAACTGCATCAAGCCACAGCAAAGTCAGCAAAACCTTTGAACTAGAACAAAAAGGAGAAAAACTGTTATTATCATAAAAGCAAATACTTCGCCAGTTGACAAACACTCCGCACCAACCATTTTTTAATTGTCCCTTGTGTCTAGTGTTCTCTGCTTGGGGGAAGATGGGCCTAAAACAAAATAGGCCAATCTACCCCAAAGGGGGGGCAGAAATTGCCCAGATTACATTGCCCCCTTTGAGGGTGCAACCCTTGCCCAAGGGGCAACACCCCCACACAAAGCACACACACACACAAATAGTATCCCTGGCGCTATGGGAATTCTGCCCCCCTTGGGGGCAGAAAGGCCTAAAAAAAATAGGCCTATCGGCCCCCAAGGGTGGCAGAACTACCCAATAATACATACGGGCCCCTGGGGATGACCCTTGCCCAAGGGGCCGCCCCCCAACACAAAAAAAAAAAATACAACAATAAAATCCCTGGTGTCTAGTGGCTTTCTACCCCCCTTGGGGGCAGATCGGCCTAAAAATAAGGCCAATCTGCCCTCAAGGGGGGCAGAAATGACGAAAAATAAATTTGCCCCCAAAGGGGAGCGACCTTTGCCCAAGGGGTCGCTCCCCCACACTATAAACACACACACATACTGAAATCCCTGGTGTCTAGTGGGCATTCCTGCTGCCCCATCGCATCACGATCGGGCAGCAGGAATGCTCAAAGAGACATTGAGGGAAAGGAAAACCCTTTCCTTTCCCTCGGCATCCCCCCCGCACGAAGGTGAAAAACTCACCTTCTCCTTAGACGCGCTGGATTCCCCTTTCAGCCCTGGCCTGGGGGTGTGGGGGGCGGCCCTCGGGGGGAGCACTAGCGCTTTCCCTGACGGCCAGTCCCAGGACGTAATGGTTACGTCCATGGCGCCACACGGGCGCTGCCATGGACGTAACCATTACGTCCATGGCGGGGAAGGGGTTAAAGGATTTGATTGTTTTGTTTACAGCTTATAACTTTATTTTCTAATTTTCTAAACAAATCCATTCAGTACCATTCAGTACCATTCAGTATTTTGCCAATGCAAGCCTCCCAAAGCAAAGAGCCGATAAAATGTAATATTCCTTCCCCGTCACACAGATATAAAAAACATCAACTAAAGGTGATCATCTTCTGTTGTAACAAACAAAATATCATGCAAGCACTCAGCTCACCAAGCATAATATGTGTCACAAACTCCACTCGTGTTTGCTGACCGCAACACATTTAACAAGGTTCGCAAATGAACCCAGAGTAAGTTTCCCGCTGTGGCACATTCATAATAAGTTCTTTATCCCACCTATCCCTAGCCATGAATATGTAATGTTATAAAATGAGTCCTTTTTTACGCAACAGAAGCTGAGACGTGAATAAATAAAAACTATCCATCACAAGCCTGTGAAAAATTAATGAGAGTTCTGAGACACAGGAAATATTTGGCTGCTGTAAAGATAAGGTCATGATACATAAATATATTTTTCAAAAACTAGGTCACAGCGCGTTTTTTATTGTTGCTTCTTTATTTTATGTGGAAGAGTTTTGGTTGATAGCTTACAGGTGATGTGATAAAACTGAGAAGGAATTAAAATCTAAACCCTATGGAACGGATAACGGCATTTTATTTAAAATTCTCTCGGTTGTACTTGTTTTGTTTTGTATAACTCCGATTTTTACATGCAACTTAATATACTACATTTTGGACTTTTTTTCTTATTAAAAATAATACCATTCGCTCTATGCAGTCACGCTTAAACATTTCTCAGAAATGATTTAATATAGGCGATGAGAATGAAGGATATCAATGTAAGTATATAGAACACTAAAAAGCTGATAAAGAATGAAATGAAATGAATCATTTTAGATAAAAGCTCATGAAATATTTTTTTGCAATGATCTACAAAAGAATTAGCGAAATATGTAGTACAATATTACCGGTAATCGGAAAGGAAAAAGTATTCAATTATGAGATGGACCCTGACCTTTAACAAGAAATGGGCAATAACCTAGGAATTAGATTTCCCACATCCAGTTCCCCATCATTTTGATTACTCCTCATTCTCAGATGCATTTACATCTCAATACTACATCTACTTTGAACAGCTGCTATCTCCTTAGGAAAGCGTCTGGAACCACAGTTTTACTGCATTACTGATAATCATATTGAGACAGGTAACGTCCAATACTGTGCTTATCGGAGACGAACAGCAATTTGTAATGAGGACCGCAGAGGCAGGGTTACAGATTACTAGTTACTTGTAGAAGCCTATGTTGAGTAATTTAGATGTCCACCGCCTGAAACCCAGGGAATTTTCACAGTTCAAGTGATCTCCCAAGCTGCATATTAAAACTAAGGGCCAGATTTACTGCGCCAAAAGTAGCAGTGCCGTGACAATTTTGAAATGTAGGGGTGCACCGTATTTACAAGAATACGCGCACCCCTGCATTTCCCCCAGTGCCGGCTCTAAATTAAGAAGCCTGCCCCAATGCAGTCATCCTTGCACCATAGTGCAAGGGTGTCAGCATTGAGGGGTGTGATTGTTTAAGTGCAGGAAGGTGCCCCTTCCTGCACATAAAGAATCATCCATGGCCTTTTGCTTCTTCTATGTGTGCTGCAAAATGTGCTGCAGAATGCCACCTCTTCAGTGGGGATAGATTTTGGCGCTGCTTCAGATTTACAAATTCTTGTAAATCTAGGGCAGTGTCAAAAAAGTTGGGCGCTGCAGTGGAATGCCCACTGCAACACCCAATACATGCCCTTCTGATGCAGAAAACTGGGTCGGAGGGGCCCATATTTACAAGGAGGCGTAATTGCACAAAAAGTAGCATTACACCTCCTTGTAAATTTGAAGAAGAGGTGACCACCACCGGAGCATCACAAAAAGTGATGCTCCTTTGGTGCTAGGACTTTGTAAATGTGGCCGTCAGTATCTTATATGTAGGCCGTAATAAGTAAAAGAATACACTAAACTGAAATTTTGGGCCCTATATTACAGACTTGACATTTTATTATTTCATGAACTGGTGCAGAGTCCTAGTCAGCCCACTGTACACCCTAATTGTGTGCTAAATGTGTCACGGTTTGACTGCATCAGTTACATGTTCACACCACAATCAAATGAAGGAATAATCCCATGACATTCCATGAGTGCGAAATGCGTGCTTGCAGAATGGATTTTTGCAAAAGAGGCAGCTCAATCAAATGGGCCTCTCACCTATAAAACAGGTTTACCCAGGGCAAAAAGTGGGATCCAGTACCAGTTGCTCTTCTGCATCACTTCTGCAATCTGGTACCTAGTCAAACATTTAACAATTGGTAATTTTCAGAATTTAGAGTGTGTTCCCCCTAAGTTATATGTCATAGTGTTTTTAAAAATTGCCTAAATGAAAATTGTAGGAGTGGCTAATACCTTAGGTCGGGTACTGTTAGGTATGCTGCATTGTTTCTGTTGGATGACACAAAGCGGTCCTTCCTTCACAATGGCCAATGTTATATGCAAAAAAATTAAAAGCCTAGTGACTGGTTTTAATTACGCAACACCCCGAATCAAAATGTACAAATCAAAATGTACAATACAGTCACTGTAATTACAAATGTCCTTAGAAATAAAACAAAATCAGCACTGAATGTTTATGAGTCACATGCTGAAGAGACAAGAAATGAAGCAATGTTCTGGGCAGGATCATGCAGTTCTAATGATTGGTCACTGAATTCTCAGGGTAGTCAGTACTCCTTTTCAATGTGGAAGCTGTGTTCGAGGATGGGAGTGACGATCATCCCCCCTAAGACCCCTTCTCTATGTGCTATTCATTTTGTCATGACAGCAGTCATTTAAAAGTGCAAAGGAAGCAATTCTGGAACACTGAAATAGTGAGCACAGAGATGGAGGAGCTTCTGTCCTGTACAGGCCTCATTCCATATCGTACAACTGATAAATTGCATTCTTTTAAATAACCTTTTCCCCTGATATTTTGCGATAATGTACTCATGCACTGTGCAACTAGTGGTAGTAACTGGGACTAGACATACATCTCCAAGATTAATTTGTACTGTTGAAACAAAACTTACATAAAGAGTATAATATTTAACAAGCAGTCTGAATAGGATAAATATATTTTTTCAATTTCTCACAAAATCTATCATTTTAAGAAGGCTACTAATTTCCAAGGGTTATGTGAAAGCATGCTAGGGTGTTTTAAATAATGAAAATTAATGTAATTTATCTGTAGAAATAACGTGTAGGTCTCAGACAAAAAGTTGTATTTTAAATGCAAATGAGGGCACCGGGCTTTCATATCTATCAGTGTTAAGACAGAAAGGCCGAAGAATGCATTTTTCTTTTCTTTTACAAAACTTTGCCTTAAGTCAGGAATGTGAGATGTTAAACGTTCAATGACAGCAATGTACTGAGAAATATATGACTCAATAGAAATGTTAGATTTCGACCTTCCCATGAGCATATTTTTCATAGACGATCACAATATATTAAAATGTTGAGTTTAATTTCTGTAGAATGTTTCACTGTTAAAGTAGATGTGTGAGAAACACATTACCTAATGGTGTAATGCAGAGGCCTAACCATGAACTGTAGTTGTCTTACAATGAGTGAGCGCTGGGTATCTTTCTCTAACTTGCCAAACGTTTTGTGAAATGTGTCTTTAGAATGGTTAATCTCTGTAAGTCATTATCTTAGACTGCTTAGATCACCAAAGCTTTCCTATTCCCATGATGACACTGTGCACTCATTGGGTAAGGCAACTGAGAACTGAAACTATTTGTTGCAACTATAGATTTGAAGAATTTACAAAAATGTGTGTTCCAAGGGTGCAGCCAGATGATTATGAACTCTTTCCCGCACATACATTTTTCTGATTTCAGACTTTCTACAGAGCCCTCTGCAGACACTTCTGAGAGACTCTTTTATTTCCCTTGTCTGAATCTAAGCTGCTCTGACACTCTACTGAGTTTCATGAACCTCTCCTTATGGGAAGTTCTGCTTTGATTAATATTTAAGATTTTATGCTAGAAGCTTCATGCTTTCACCGCTCAAATTTAGAGCTCTTCATGGGTTCTGAATGATGCTTTTCTCTCATTCGCCATAGATTAGAATAGAGACTTCAGTTTATGGAACACGTTTTATGCATTTGTTCTGATATTAATAATTTGTATTGATTTTCTAATTGATTACTTTGATGGTGATCAATAAGGATTTACTTAGTAAAACTCACACCAACTTTCATCATTGATTCACAGAGACTGAAATTGAAACTGTGATGAATAAATGTACGGGAATGTACGGATGAGTTGGTAAGATTTATGCCATAAACCAAGTATTTGTCTGAAGTCCCTGCTCTATTGAGTTTGCCTACCCACATCTGTGAGACTCACCTATATGACCTCTGACTTAGTGTCCTTCAATTCCAGTAAATTATGTCATATTCAACCTTCAGTCATTGATGTTTAAAGTAATAGAATAACTATTTACAAAACCAGGTTTTTTTATTATCATCCATTTCCTTGAGGTACGGTAGGCTCTGGATACCATTTACCTCCACTAGCAGAAGCATGTATTCATTGACCAAGAGTGGGTAGAGTCTACAAGATACTTCACAATAGACGTGCAAACAAGCTTTCTTACATTCCCATGACATTTTGTCCCTACTTACTGCAGGAACCAAGCCTTTCAAACAAATAGCCCTGTTCTCAGTTCAGATAGTACTTTATTGCCTTTCCTTGGAGACATCCATCATAAATAAATTAACCTGGATATTTCCAGGGAAAATGTCCGAAAGGAACTCAATTTCCTGCTAGTAATCTGTTTATCACTGGTGACCTCAAGGTTTCTTTGTTCAGTTCAATTCACAACTTATAAAAATGCAGGGCCATCCCCTGTGCTTCTTAGGGTAAGCTCTTAATACTAGATCCTTTAGAAAGTTTAAATCAACATTCCAAATTTGGGTGAGAATTGACCTTTAAAGGTTTAATGAGTATCACATTTTGGCAACATTTTTGTGTTCACCAACATTTCCTGATGGACGGATCTAGGAATGCTTATAAGCAATTGACTTCCACATCCTGTGAGAGCCGATTTCAGCACACTGCATGTAGAAGACCACAAGCAGTCCTTTTTTTCAAAAGACACACTTCCAAGCTGGTGTTTTGTCTTGAGAACATAAAAAAGACTATTAGGTCATCATGAAATGGAGACATGTCATTTTTGTTTTCTCTTTTCAAAGAAAGTTCCACCAAGAAGACGGGAGAATCTCCATGGAAAAATGTCTGCTTACAGTATGGAAACTATAGAACGAGTGGGCTGTGCTGACTGGCCAGCCATATGGCAGCTGTTGTGGCACACATACTATAGTTGCTTCCTTAAACCATTCTGATCACCATACACATCATCTTCAACATGATTCTCAAAGTATATTTGTACTTGGGAAAGTGACACTTTGTTGATGGTTGGGGTTGGGGGTGACTTAACTGCCTACATTTCCACCACCTGAAGGAGAAGGAGGGGTCATGGAGAGTGCTAAATGGCACAAAACTGCTTCTCCCACTGTGGAACACCTTGTTGATGGATGGGGCTGGCCTCAGTTGACCACAATACAGCTGCCTGAAAGAGGAGGGGCCATGGGGGAAGTGCTACAAATTTCAAGGCTACTTCCCACACAGCAGGGTACTTTGTGGATGATGCAGGACTCAATTGCACTACAAAGCACAAGGCTGCTTCACAAAAGGTTCTACTCTTGTGTCTCTAATGCCCTGTTGTGAACAGAGAAATTGAAAAACCTGGGCTTAAAGTAAAACTTTGATTCATTCTGCACGCTACCCACAGCCAAAAAGAAAAAGGGAACTAAATGTACATTACATGAGAACAGGAAATCAAGGCTTAGTCCACATCAGAATCGGGCTCTCCACAGCTGTCATGCCCAAATTAGCAGTGGGAAAGGGTCCATTGAATTTTCTGACATCTATGTCATGCTTCAGAAATGAAAAGGTTGTATGGCAAACTTTATGGACCGGTCTTAACAAGACTCCAAAATAAACCCTACAAATTCAATTATCATTAACGTTTAGACATGAAGCAACTATGACAAATATTCTCACCAGGATGAATTCTATCAGCTGGGGCTCCAGCTGTCTAGAACCTTTCTCCTTGGGGTACATTTATTTACAGAGTCTGAAAGGCTCTCCATCTATTCCTTCTAGTGTTATGACACAGAGAGATTCATTCTCTCAATTTGTTTCCCCTTACACTTGCTAATAAATACATGGTGCTTGCCCAGTATGAAATAATAGAGTGACAAATAACTTGTCTACTTTCAAGTCCCATATCAAGAACTAAGATGGTGGATCAGAACCATAGAGTCTCAGAACGTTGAATACATCTCAATAGTTCCACCTGCTTAGCAGATGACACTGTTACCACAAACCACTTTGTTACAATGGCAATCAATCCTAAGCATACCCCATCTAAATCCTCAGGGAAAATCACCAGCTGGAATTTTACAGGTTTAGGCTCAATAATAATTAACCAAGAATGGTTAAAGTTTATAAATGGTATGGCATAATCTGTTGCCAAGAAATGTGGGCTAAACATTCTTATCAAGTTCAGAGATACACAACATATTTTACTCCTGCTTTTCCTGCACTTAATAGCAGATCCAAGCATGGATTAGTTACCCTTGTGTCTCTCTTCTTTCAACATTTCTACCTTATATGGCTAGAATGTAGGTCCAAAATATATTTGTTAAATATTTTTTATAATATTAATGTTGATGTTAACAATGTTAGTGTCATCAAGGCACTTGGTGGGGAAATTGAAGGGTTTTGTTTCAAATATAGAAATCCAGGCTCTTTATTATGGCTGGGACACTTTAATATTCAATTCGGTAAAAGCTTAGGTAACATCGTGTGCGGTGTTACAGATCCTCAAGGTGAACCCCAAAGTATTTTTTTTCATATTCCCTGTAGGAAAGCACTCAATCTACTACTCTCCAAATATTGCTTACAATTTGTTTTTCACTCATTCACTAATAATCCAGTTTTAAAACCGATCATAGTCTACTACCAATCTCCTATAATAGAGGCCCACTTTCTTTGGAGGTTTATTGTAATACTGCTCCTACAGTTGTCATTAGGAAAAGGAGGCTATTGCAGACATGGAAGTGAGTAGACAAACCCAAATTACTTATTAATTTAATTTCATGTCATAAACATGGTTTTATTTTTCAAAATGTTTAAATGAGGATGGCAGGGCTGCTGACATCACTAGGTGTTTTAGTACACTGTGTGAACCAGTTAGGGAGTTTCAGTCTTTCTCCATGCAATGCTGTAAGACAAATAATGCCTAGATTATATGATTTCCACTGCTGAAAAATTCATAAAGGTCATAAAAGCCCTTATTATGTTACCAAGGAACACTGAAGATTTCCACTGTGGATAAACAGCACATAAGGAAGCATTCGCAAGGAGGAGAAAGGCAATCAGAGATGACGTGAATCTGTATTAGCTGCAAAACAACTCAAAGACACATGGGCATTTTAGCAGGTGGTTAACCATTATTACTTTAGTATTAGTCTAGAGTCAGGTCTCAAAACTATAGTTCCACCCTGTAGCTGTTTAGATCATTTTACTAATTTATGGTGACGCACCCAACTCAGATGCATAGATTACTGTTAGGGGTAATCACGCAATGGGACAATACAAAGGTCTCGGTATGATCTCGAAGAAGTGGTGGCTGCTTTAACTAGATGCCCAATAGATGAAGCCCTAGGGCCAGATGGGGTCCCTGTAGACCTATTCAAAGAGAATATTAGATTATGGGCTCAGCTACAGATAAATGTCCTGAATGCTTTTAGGACGAGAGGCCTCCTAGAAATCATGGTCACATGCCACAATTGTGTCCATTTGTAAAAAGGGAAGTAAAGGTAATCCAAAATGCTATCATCTTAGATCTCTCATCAATCCTATCACAAATGTTATGGGTAGGATTTTGTGAGAGTGGCACAAAGTTTGGGTGCAAGATGATAATGTCCTCCCACACCTGCAGTATGGGTTTTGTTCTGTTCTTGACACTGTTGAACAGTGCCTCTATGTGTACCTCTTTATTTCCAAATTCAATCATGTGAATCGCTCACAGCTTTGGGATATCATGCTTGGCATGGGGATGGAACTCAATATAGTTAGTTTTCTTGAACATCTCTGTGCTGATGTAACTGCAAGTTTTATATACAGGAGTTCATGGTGAGACTTCAAGACTGTTTTGTATAGCTTGGGAGCACATAAGGGTTGTCTGCTGGCACCCTATTTATTTATGTTTTGCATAAATGGTCCTGTAAGACATTTATTTGAGGCTGAATGTTGATTTACCATTGATGAGGATGTTCCAGAATGGTGAATCAATTAACTCCAAAGATCCAAAAAGCAATTTAGCATGTGGGTGTAGGACATAGCAAGAAGTAAAGAAGGTGGATATTGACTGATTGTAGATACTGAGGAAGAGAGGGCCACCCAACCAGGTCTGGTTGAAGCAGGTCAGTAGATTGCATTAAGACCTGTGTTCTCTGGAAAGTCACCCTCGCTCATGGCAGTGGGATACAGCTGGTGAGTCTTAGAACAGATTGCACATTATTCTGGTGGTGCGATAAATGATTTTGTCCATGGCAGCATGAAGGCATTTTGGGGGAGTTTTGTTAGACCCTTTATTAAGCTTCTAATGGAATCATGTATACTCACCACTAAGGGCTGCAGCAGAGGGGGGTTTTACATATTGTGTAGCTGTACCCAACAGCAGTGAGAAAATTAAATGATTCTAGTTTAATTCAAAATTTAAACTGCACACTTAGGGCTGTAACAGAAGCAAAGAGACATAAAGTATAGAGTATAAAGTGATGGGAGAGCTTCTGGAATGTGGGAAAATGAATCATCAGGGCCATTTGCGATTCGGAAATATCGATTTT
This sequence comes from Pleurodeles waltl, assembly GCF_031143425.1. Taxonomy (NCBI): domain Eukaryota; kingdom Metazoa; phylum Chordata; class Amphibia; order Caudata; family Salamandridae; genus Pleurodeles; species Pleurodeles waltl. The sequence continues at coordinate 410,986,068 of NC_090451.1, read as the reverse complement.
TAAGAAATTGCTATTTCTGACTCGCAAAGTGCCTTGTATCACATTTGCAAATTGGTAATAGCGATTTCTTAAAAATCGCAAATGCTATTACCGATTCGCAAATTGCAATACTGGCACCATTCGCAACTATGGGCCTGTTGGCCCATATCTGTGAATCTTTTGCATTTCCAAAATTGCGATTTCTGAAACAGAAATCACAATTTTGGAAATGCAAAACCCCAGGGTGCTGGGGGACTAAGGCCCCCTCTGCTGCACCCCAAAAGTTTTTTGGGGAACATGTAAGGTGCACACATGCCAAAAGGGCATGTGTGCTTTACATGTACAATTTAAAAATGCATTTTAAATGCATTTTTAAATTTTGCACATGGTTACCACCAAGTTCAACTTGGTGGTAATTAGCGATTCCTAAATGCCAAAATCGCATTTAGGAATGGCTTCATACATGTGCTAAGAAATCACAAATAAGGAATCCTTATTTGTGATTTCTAATTTAGAGAGTCGCAATTTGCGACTCTCTAAACAGGGTTGCAATTTTAAGGAATCGCTATATTAGCGATTCCTTAAAATTGCGTTCAGAATGTATTTCATACATTCTGAAATGGCATTTTACATTCGCAAACGGGCATTCGCACCGTTTGCGAATGCAAAATGCTTTCATACATCTGGCCCTAAGTACATAATTTCATTTTCAAAGCCATTGAACCTTGGTGCCTGAGCAGAATGTGGGAGTAAAAATGAGGTTAAATTTGAACACCTGTTGATTTGTGATAGCTTTTAATGTGCAAATTATCAGATTCACAATGATCAATTATGAAAATAGCGCATGTGCACTATTTACTCCCAGATTTGCAGCAATTGAATCTGTTGAAAAATATGGGAGCAAACACCAGTGAACCGCACACTAATTGAAATGCTTTTTTATGCACAAACAGCAACCCACCTGAGAAAAAACATGCATTTTATTCCCTCTGATGCTCACTGTCTGTATGTGTGTATATCTGTGTTTAGATAGATAGATGGATAGATAGATAGATAGATAGATAGATAGATAGATAGATAGATAGATAGATAGATAGATAACCATGAAGATGAATTTTAATTAGGTAATCATTTTGCATTTTATCCAGAACCTTAACTAATTTTCTCACTATATATTTTTTATTAATTGCATTTTCGTAAAGTAACTCATGCTTGCACCTTATCTTATATAATTGTCTTTTTTTCTTTTTGAACGCTTCATCTTATTGATAATTAACCTGCAACTAAAAAAATTGAAACAGATTTAACAAACACTAAGGGGGTCATTCTGTCTTTGGCGGGCGGCGGAGGCCGCCCGCCAAAGTCCTGCCGTCAGAATACCGCTGCGCGGTCAAAAGACCGCCGCGGTAATTCTGAGTTTCCTGCTGGGCTGGCGGGCGACCGCCAGAAGGCCGCCCGCCAGCCCAGCGGGAAACCCCCTTCCATGAGGATGCCGGCTCCGAATGGAGCCTGCGGAGTGGAAGAGGTGCGACGGGTGCAGTTGCACCCGTCGCGATTTTCAGTGTCTGCTTGGCAGACACTGAAAATCTTGGTGGGGCCCTGTTAGGGGGCCCCTGCAGTGCCCATGCCATTGGCATGGGCACTGCAGGGGCCCCCAGCGGCCCCACGACACCCGTTACCGCCAGCCAGGTTCTGGCGGTCAAAACCGCCAGAACCAGGCTGGCGGTAAGGGGCAGCGCCACCATGGAGGATTCCCTTGGGCAGCGGGAAACCGGCGGGACACCGCCGGTTTCCCGTTTCTGACCGCGGCTGTACCGCCGCGGTCAGAATGCCCATGGGAGCACCGCCAGCCTGTTGGCGGTGCTCCCGCGGTCGTTGGCCCTGGCGTTCCATGACCGCCAGGGTCAGAATGACCCTCTAAATACTGTAATTTAATTTTCACCAACTGCTTCATCTATTTTTGTTCATTGTCAAGACCTGTTGTAAAGAAAAAAACACTCAGGGCCTGACTTACTAGAAACTGGCTCATTGGCATCGATGCACCAGTTTCATTACTCCATAACCCAGACCCCTTTATGACACCATAGTAGCACTGTATTTACGATACAGTACTCCATGGTGTACGATTACACAGTGAAATTCCGCAGAAATTCTGGCTCATCTGTTGGTGCAAAAGTGGAGTAACGTTGGTGGTCTGACGCTACTCCAGGAATGCGAGGGGCGTTCAATGTTAAAAAGCCCTGCTTCACTTTAATGCTTCCTCTGAGCAGGAGTTGAGAAAGTGACGCTGTCAAGGAACAGAATGGCGCAGTGAAATGCAACAAAGGGGCACATTTATACTCTGTTTGCGCCGAATGTGCGTCAAAACTCTTGACGCACATTTGGCGCAAACCGTACCCGATATTTAAACTCTAACGCCCGACCCCGCGGACGTCAAAATTCCACTGTGTGCGTCATTTTTTGGATGCGGGAAACTGCCTTGCGTTAATGACAAGCAAGGTAGGCGTTTCCGCCCAAAAAATGACTTTAAGGCCTGTGTGCCTTATTTATACTCCCGCGTCATTTTGACGCACAGGAGGGGGTAGGCCTTAAAAAACAGCGCACAGTCTGATGTACGCCGTTTTTTAACGCCTGGGTCAGGGCAGGCGTTAAGGGACCTGTGGGCTCGGAAGGAGTCCAGAGGTGCCCTCCTCTGCCCCAGGGACACCACCTGCCACCCTGCCCCACCCCTGGAGGACACCCATGGATGGGGGGACCCATCTCAGGTAAGTACAGGTAAGTTGAGGTAAGTATTTTTGTAATTTTTTTAAAGTGGCATGGGGGCCGAATTTGGGCCCCCCTACATGCCACTGTGCCCAATGGCCATGCCCAGGGGACAGAAGTCCCCTGGGCATGGCCATTGGGCAAGGGGGCATGACTCCTGTCTTTGATAAGACAGGAGTCATTTCAATGAGGGTTGTGCATTAAAAATAGGCCCAGGTCCGGTTTTAGGCATGATTTTTGCCTCAAACCTGACCTGCACCATTTTTTGAAGCACAACCCCCATTTTCCCCTCGCCGGCGCTGCCTGGTTTGAGTCTTTTTTTTTTACTCAGACCAGTCTGCAGCGCCGGCTAACGTCATTCCTTAAATAAGGTGCCCGCATGGTGCGTAGGAATGGGGGTAGCCAGCGGTAAACAAAATGTACGCAAACCAGCGCTGGCGCTGGTTTGCGTCAAAAAAGTAAAAAATATGGGCCAAAGTTCACTGCGCCACTTCTGTGTGGCTTTCACCATTGGCATGCCCATCCTACATACATTAGACCAGGCACAGGTATTGAATGTGTTACAGGGCTTTACAAACTGGCTCAATGGTCCCATTGCACCAGTTTGTAAATGTGGTGCACTGTAGGGGACTGCTTGCACCACCGCAGCATCACAAAAAAGTTATGCTACAGTGGCGCAAGGGGCTTGTAAATAAGTCCCTGAGTTTCTCTGAAACTGATGCATTTTTAAAAGGATCTCAGATGCAGTTTGTGCAACCAGAGAACAGCTTAGTTATAACAAAGAAACTATTAAGAGGCATTTGGGGGGTTATTCCAACTTTGGAGGAGGTGGTAATCCGTCCCAAATGTGACGGATTTACCACCAGCCGTATTATGAGTTCCATAGGATATAATGGACTCGTAATATGGCTGGTGGTAGAGCCGTCACTTTACCGTCACTTTTGGGACGGATTACCACTTCCTCCAAAGTTGGAATAACCCCCTTGGTGTTTTAATAATTTGAGAACACTTGGCAGGAGGAAAAATCCTCTTATTGATTAAGGCCTCATTAGTTTTCATTCACTATAAATGGTTATCATTTCTTGTTTTGAAACTTTAAATGTCAGGTTATTCTGTTTTCTCCACTATTTCTTTTTGACCTATATTTTAAATGTTGACATAATATTTTACAAATAATCAGGAATTGTATTATATTTCATAAAGCAACTTATCCGATTTTTGTAAGCTTGGCTTTCATTTACCCTCATTTTTTTTTAATGCAGGTTATTTTTAATTTCAGGATTTTTGTTCCAATATTAATATTCATTTACTAATTGTCTTGATAAGCATTATCTTACTGTGATTGTTCAATTGTTTTACTCAGTCCCGCCAACATTGTTCTCAGGAAACCAGTGTAATGAGAGGAAGTAATTTTGAAGCCATCGTGGAATATGATGGCAGTTAATGTGTATGTCTTGCCATCTAGGGATCTCTACCTTTACTTGAAAATATTTATTTCAGTGCAGTTTTTTCCCCAGGAAGAGATACTTGTCAAATTATCTAATTCTTGTGTTTGTCCCTGTGTCCTTGGTCATTTTTCACATGCTACATTATGATTTGCTTTTTTAGTCAGCATGTCAAACTGCACTCCCCATTCTTGCAGAACACTAATGTAGATAAATGTTTTGGCGCCAAAATCCATTTAATTTATGTGAACGCAATTAGAAAAATTGTGTTTCAAAGCATACTGTATATGTAAAGTGTTATCCATGGTCATTCATTTTTGTTTTCTAATTGATTAAAAATATCCATCACGAACTGCTAAAAACCTTATGGTTCCTGTCAGTCATAGTGATTGTTCTTGCGAGCTCTTGATACTGGTCCTCTAATTCTTGTTGAGTCATATATCACTTTTCTGCCTTTGTTAATTTATATTAATTCCTTCTATGGTTCTGAAGTTAGAACTCCGTGTTCATTTTGATGTAGATAGTCTCTAATGTTAGTAAATACATCACTTGTTTTGAGAAGCATATACCAACTTCTGCCTGATGGGTTTTCTGTGCTTTCTTTCTTCTGTGTTTCTTCTTACCTTGAGTTCTACTCTTTTCTTTTTCGTTCCATTCATTCTTATTTGTTCCTTTCATTGTGTAACGTTTTTCTGGTGTCTGATATTGTCCAGGATTGGGCGCCTCTTTTTTTGAAAAATTTCTGATGATTTGTTTATTTGTCACGGTCTCTGTTATCTTTTCAGAATACACTTCATGTACTATATATTGAGGATGGACTAATGTCTAAAAAACTGAAAATATCATATCAAACAGAGATATCATTTGGGATACTGAATTTAAGTGTGAGGCAGAGTTAAAGCGAGAGAGTCCAAAGGGATTGACAGAGATGGATTTATATGAAGGAGGGTGGTCAATGAAAGGGAAACAGATGGAGACAAAGTCAAAGGGAGAAAGGAGTAAGGGTGTATTACAGAGAGGAAAAAGGAGGAAATGAGAACTAGAGAGAGAAAGGGAGAGGGTGAGAGAGATGGGAAGTGTCAGTAAATGGGAAATTGATAAAGAATGGGAGGCAGAGAGCGGTGAAAGAGGAAACAACGCTGACAGGGTTAGTTACCAAAATATTGAAAATTAAATAATGTGGAGCCAAGATATATGGCAAGAATATTGAGATCAAGAATATTGTGAAGGTAAGGTTTGATAGGTAAGCAAAGTTTTATTATGGTTCATTTCTCATATATTTATCTTCACTATATATGTGTGTGTTGTGTGTGTGTGTATATAAGGTGATTAGATGTGTAAATCCATACTTACTTATATGCACTTACCTTTTCGAAATATTTGTTCTCAATATTCTTTCAGACAACCACTGATGCAGGACAGGCAAGGTGAGAGATAGAGGAACGTGGATTAAATAGACATGAAGATGTCAGAAACACATGTTGATAGAGTTTGAGATCAAAGGGGAGTGAGTGATGGAGTGGGAGAAATATATAACAAGACAGAGGTGGAACAAGAGTGTTAGAGGTAGTCTGAGCATGAACGGCACAGATATACATAGAGAGGTAGTGCGGTAGGGGTAGTTAGAAATGGAGTGAAGTCCAGATATATTTGGAGCGTTTTGAAGTGCCCAAGGTAGGGAAAGAGATGGAGATATGCAAATCAAATGAGAGTAAATGAGGGCTAAAAAAGGGAGAAAAGGGAACTGGCAGAAATAGCATGTTAAATAGAGAGCTTTAGACAGTAAGGAAGATAATCGTCAAAAAGGGGGCTTAAAGGGAAAGATTGTTTTGGGGTAAAGGAGTTAAAATTAGGAATTGTATAGAAGACAGAGGGAATTGGAAAAAATGTTTAGAGAGAGAGGTACTGAGGTAGGACAAGAGATAGTCTGAGCATAAGAAACAAGGAGACAGATGGTAAAGTAATGAGGTAAAGATGTGAGGGATGGAGTGAGAGAGATAACATCCAGTAAATAATACTCTGTTAGTGAGGCAGAAAACCATGAATACAAGGAACATTGGAGAGAGAAGGAAAGACAAAGATAGTAAATCATAAAAAGATGAGAGACAGAGAAAGAAGGAAAGCAAGAAAATAACCTAAAGTGAGAGAGACTATGGGGGTCATTCTGACCCTGGCGGCCGGTGACCGCCAGGGTCACCGACCACGGGAGCACCGCCAACAGGCTGGCGGTGCTCCCAAGGGCATTCTGACCGCAGCAGTTCAGCCGCGGTCAGAAAGGGTAAACCGGCGGTCTCCCGCCGGTTTACCGCTGCCCCATTGAATCCTCCATGGCGGCGGAGCGCGCTCCGCCGCCATGGGGATTCAGACACCCCCTACCGCCATCCTGTTCATGGCGGGAAACCCGCCATGAACAGGATGGCGGTAGGGGGTGCCGCGGGGCCCCTGGGGGCCCCACAAAGTATTTCAGTGTCTGCTTTGCAGACACTGAAATACGCGACGGGTGCAACTGCACCCGTCGCACCCCTGCAACTACGCCGGCTCAATTCTGAGCCGGCGTCCATGTTGCAGGGGCATTTCCGCTGGGCCGGCGGGCGCTCTTTTGGAGAGCGCCCGCCGGCCCAGCGGAAATGTTTGAATGGCCGCCGCGGTCTTTTGACCAAGGTCTGAATGACCCCCTATATCAGGTACTGTGATACCAAATGAAAGAAGTAGTGTGGCAGACTTAAAAAGTCCTTGAAACATTGAGTACGTCAAAGCCTGAAAATATCCCCTTGTATCGTTACGTCAAATACTCCTTTCTTTCAGTCCGAATATTTCTGTTTATATTAATCCTTCTTTTATGAAACAAATCATTCCTATCTTTTTTTGTTTAAGTTGGTAATAGTTTAACCTTGTCTGTTTCCCATCCATAAAAGAAGGGTGTTGGTATTTGATTGTTTCAATTGTCCCTCTCCTTTGTAAATCCGTCTCTGTTTGCTCTTGTCTCTCCTTGGAGCAAGGCTCTCAACAGAAATGGCTCTCAAAATGGTGGGTGGGGCCAGGTAATATGTCACCTCACTTCTTTACTGGTGCTACCTCTTGTTGATGCTGGTTTTGGAATACATTAATAGCCGAAGGCATGTTAGGCACTCATTGTTTTCTCCCACAGATATTTTTTAAATAGTTGCAAGTCACTCATGGCTCACAGTTCACACGTATAAAGTACTTTTTTGCAGTATACACAAATCCTAGTTGTTTTTTTCACTTACATATCTTGTCTGTGTTTTCTTTTGCCTGAAGAATCAATTTCCAACGTCCTTGAACTTTGACATTCAGCTATGTGAGTCCTACCTATCACCATCTGTTAGACCTTGCATCTGGCATGGTTTCCCCAGACTTTTTGCCTTATGATCTCCTGTTTTGCTGACGTCATTTTTGCTGACTTTAGGACTCTGGGCACTTCATCACTGCTGACCAATGCTAAAGTGTGTGTGTTCTTTCCCTAACACATGATAACATTGGCTTATCCACAACTAACATATTTAATTTACTTATAATGCCCTAGTAAAGTGCACTAACTATGCCCAGGGCCTTTAAATGCAATGCTACTAGTGGGCTTGCAGCACTAATTGTGCCACCCACTTCAATAGCCCTTCAAACATGGCTCAGCCTACCAATGCAGAGCTATTGCAGAGCCTGTGTGTGCAGTTTGAAATCCCATGTCTTCCTGGCATGTCATCCCTCAGCCCCAAACCTTCCTTTTTAATACATATAAGACACCCTAAGATAGGCCCTGGACAGTCCCAAGGGCAGGGTGCAGTGTATTTGGACATGTGCTTTTAAGTGTTACATGCTCAGGTGGTGAAAAACACTTAAATAGTTTTTTTACTACTGCAAGACCTATCTCTCCCATAGTTTATTATTGGGATTGCCTTATTACATTTTATAAGTGTAATTACGATTAGTAAGAGATGAAACACCCATGTTTTATGTCTCTGGAATCACAATTTACAATCACAACTTATGGTGAAGTCAGATTTTAAATTATACTTCTGAAAATGCCACTTTTCAAAAGTTGGTGTTTTCCTACATTAAATCATATAATGCCTTCTGCCTGTCTCTGAATACACATCTGAGTGGGTGACAGCTAGGCTCTTGTGCATTTCCTCCAGACAGCCACACACAAAGGGGACTTAGGACACCCCTGTAGTGTGTCTGGAACCAGGGCAGGAAGGGCAGGGACTATGTGTACTTCAAATGCCTCTCTTTGAAGTCTCCCCCACTTCAAAAACACCTCTGGGTATAAGAACTGAAGTTCTGACCGCACTAATTCCGTATAGTTCTGGACCTGAGGACTTTCTGCCAGGTAGAAGGCTGCTCTGTTGCTGAAGGGACTGTCACTCTGCTGGACTTTGCTTGACTCCTGCTCTGCTGTGCCTGCCCTGCTGCACGCTGGACTCCTTGCCTGGGAGTGAGAAGGACTGCACCTGCATCCCTAAGAGCCACAGTGACACTCAGTGCCTGCAGGCTTGCCTCCCTGCCGGAAGTCTAAGGGACATTAAAGATTTCTCTTCCATCTACAAACAGCACCCGTACTTTGCTTGCTGTAAGTCTTGCTCTCCCAAGTGGTGCCGGCCCAATCTAGGGCCCTTTGAAGTGAGTACAAAGTGCTGCATCTGCCAGAATGTGTGCATCGATGTCATTACCCTAATCAGAACCAACGCATCACCTGCTGTGAGATCAGGATCGATGCTTCACTGCTGCAGCATGGACTGGGTTGGTGCATCACACTCAGTGCTGCATCGCTTACGGAACCACCACTTCAGAACTAATGGATTGCCGCCACTGCGTGGAGAAGTTTGACTCATCACCCCTACTGCATGGATGTATGTTTGCGCTGCTTGTGTTCTGATTTACCACTGGTAGGGCGTTCTGTGCTGACAAATCAGCATGAATGGCACCACATGGCACTGAAGAGCGCAAAGATAGTTCTGTAAATTTTACTGCCTCTTGAGAATAAAATCTACTGAAGAGGCAGCCCCCCCAACTGTAACCGTGTCCGTAGCCACTTGTGAATGCCCGCATTATCAAATCTCACTGAAAGTCCTCCTAGTAAGCAGAAACTGTGCTAAGGGTTGCCAAATCTCGTTTGTATTTCTGGAGCCCATGAGGGGGGAGGATTTGCCTGGTAATCTGTGTTATAAGAGTAATGTGGAGTCACCGAATTTCACCAATTGTGCGAGCAGAATAAAATTTTCTGCCGGGGCCTAGTGTGATTTGCCTGGTAATCTGTGTTATAAGAGTAATGTGGAGTCACCAAATTTCGCCAATTGTGCCAGCAGAATGACATTTTCTGCCGGGGCCTAGTCTTTATGCCTCAGTGATGGTGATATAATCTTCATTTAGTTTCCATTTAGATTTCCCCCATTTTCATTATACATTCTGTTACTTTCAGGTACTCCTTTTTAAATGCAAGCGCACAATTTCCAATGGTATTATAATATTTAACTAGGTCTAATGTGATAATCAAGCTTGCTGGAATAGGTTGTTTAATGTTTGTTATATTATAGCCTGATATATTGATTTTCTAGTTGTTATGTTTAAATAGTCAGCAAGGTTTCATAGAATCTGAATTCTTGATTTCTCAGTTATAGTTTCTAAACAATAAACAATGTTTCATAGAACATAAGTAGGTGAAAAGCTTCTTTATTGATTGTTTATTGTGAAAACATTCAACAATTTTGAAACAAAGTATATAAGCTGCATTGAAGCATTGTTAGGGAGAAGGGAACTTTAATCTAGAGATTGCAGGCTGAAGGTTGTGCAGGTGAGAGTTTTAGGTGTAAACACCTTTCCTTGCGGAAGGTAACAGAAAAGGCATACTGGATATTCCAACAGGCTTATCTGTCTGTCTGGGGTAAATGCAGGTCCTATGGTGCAGAAGTAGGAACAATAGATATCCCCCTACTGAACACTGATTCTTGTGTTCTCAAATGAATAGCAGATGGAAGCAGGGCCATGTAAAAACTCAAATTGTGCCCATCATCATGCTAAGATTAGGTTAGTTATCCAAGGTAAAGGAAGGGTTAGGAAACCAATGTGGAAGACCCTAAACTATTGTTAGAATGTTGATTTTCTATTGCTCTGTTTTTAGACAAATATTGATACCTCTGTTTTGTTTATTTTCTAATAAGTACTAAATCAACTAATATTAATATTATGACCACTTGAGTAGTTTTTTGATTATAGTAAAACATAAAAATAAATTTCTACTGTGAATTCTTCAGTGTGTATATTCATGGCGAAAGAAGGTTGGGGTTGACTAATAACACCTACTTCTGTGGGTCTTACAGGACTGATCATTATCTAATTTTCAACTTATTCACTAAATTCTCAATGTGTTGTAGGGGGCTGCAGTACACTGGTTTCTCATGTTGGTACAATGACTAAGGCCCTCATTACAACTTTGCCGGTCGGAAAAACCCGTCCGCCAAGTTCTGAGGGGAAGGTAGCAGCAATAATGGCTACCTCTGTGCCGGGACCATTATGAGTTTCCCGCTAGGTCAGCAGGGGGAAACTCAGTTTCCGTCCACTGATCAAGCAAGGAACAGCCTACAGCATTGTCTCTGGCTCACAACAGTGCTGGAGGCAATGCTGCAGTGCAATTGATTTGTATAACACACTAATCACCCGAGAGGGAATCCAGGCTTTTGGGCAGGTTTCTAGGTTTGTGGTCCACAAGTTGCACATACAAAGAGCTAGGTCTTCTTCTTCTTTTGAAACTCTAGAAGTGAGAAGGAGGCTCTGAGGTGTTGGGCCCAAACTTGGAGAATGAGTGCTTTTACTGATGTGGGAATATGTGCGAGTGAGATGAGGCAGAACATAGGTGCCTGGTGGCTTGGTGATAGTGTATGCAGCTGTTCAGGTATTACGGTCCTGTGATGTGTAGGCCTTTGTATGTGTGCGTGAGAAGTTTGAATTGGTGGCGCTTGTGAACAGGGAACCAGTGAAACTTCCTGAGGTGCGGTGTGATGTCTGTGCTACATGGGAGGTTGATAATGAGTCTTACAGCAGTGTACTAGATGGTCTGTAATCTTTGTCGGGGTTGTTTGGGGATCCCAGCATAGAGATTGTTGTCATACTCCAGCCTGCTGGTGATAAGTGCTTGTGTGATGTCTTTCCAGTGTTCAGAGGCAACCATTTGAAGATTTATTACAGCAGAATGCATAGGATGTGGAAACAGGAGATGCACACTGCATATGTCACTATGTATGAATGAGTATGATTATGTGGTGTTGTTTGATTGGTGCCCCCTTCTGTATATGAGGCTCCACATATGAGTACAGAAGCGCCATTCGGGCCCAGTGGTGATTTATGAATCTATGCCACTATGTCCTCCTCTAAGTGCAATTGTGTAGGTATATGTACCTAAGTGTATGCCTGGGTTGGAGCTGGTTGGTGAGTGCATGTTCCTAGATGTGTTTCTGAGTTTGTGCCTGCACCTATAAGTATGTGATAGTGTGACTGTTGAAGTTCACAAGATGGATGATATGGTATTATCCTAGACAATGATTACAGAGAGTAATAACATTGGAGGGTGGTGATCCAGCCATAGAAGTAGAGAAAGAAGAGACAAGGCTCCTTTAGAAATTCAATTATGTCCTTTTGCTGAGTGAGGTTCCTGATTAGGCCACCTGAGCACTGCCATTGAGTAGGTGGTGGGGTGAAGGGTGAGACTATAGTCTATGTTGTTAAGAATTCAAAAGGTCCAGTAGGTGAAGCCAGGCCTTTACCTCACTTTTATTGTAGTTGTTGATGAGGTAGGAGCAAAAATCTCTGTAGACTTTAGGCAACAGCCAGGAGTCAGAGGCTATTGATTTTATGTGTAGTCACTTTATTTAGTTTTCAAAATATAAAAGCAAAAGCTGGTTTGGGGAATAACTTGTCTTCTTCTTTCTGGTGTTCCAGCTCCCAGTGGAAGAGCAATGCACCAATAGTCCCTCAGGAAACATATGCAGGTAAGCGTCTAGATTCCTTACATGGGGTGGTGAGTATCACCACCTACAAAGTGCTTATTGTGTTCAGTGACTGTTTTTATAAAGCTGAGCTTTCCGTGTATAGTGTTCTCTGTGTTATGGCACAATAACCAAATGGAATTAGCCACAGCATCTAAGATACTAGACACTCTTCAAGTGTTGCTGTCACCAAGCCCTGAAAGTACACAGCAGAAATAAAAGTGAAGGAAAAATAAAACGTTTTGAAACCAAATCAAATACCATTGTGAACAAAGGATTAGGGGCTTCTGCTGGTCAGTTTCTCTTCTTTACACCTGCCTATCTTCCCCAGCTCTGTATCTGGCCACACACCTGAGCAGCCATGCTCCTCCTGGAGCCTGGCTGGGATTCCTCTCCTGCTTCAGTTTCTCCTTGTGGCGGTTGGCCCACTCCTACTTCATCTCCGAGTCGTGCCATTCCTTTTTCTGCTGACACATCTCCGTACCGGTTCTCCGGGGATGTCAGAACCTGGGGATCATTGGCATCTTCCATCCTCTTGGCGTTGTACCTTTGTAACTCCTCCTCCAACCATGATGACCAACTCCCTGGGTTTCCTGGCATCTCTTTGTTTTGCTTTTTGGGCCCAGACCATGCCTCTAGTCCCACCTCTTCAACTTCCAAAGAGTTCACTTTGAAGGGGTAGCAGCCACCCTGTGCAAAAGTAGGGGCCTTTACTGGTGTCTCAGTCACCTGAACACAATCTCACACGCCAATTATAAATACAATTTAGCTTTACTAGAATTGCAGGTAAATGTAGGCATTTAGCACATTAACAATAGTAGAATAAGAATAGCAATGAAAAGCATCTATTTATATATAAGTACACTACAAAGAGCATCTATGCATATATATATAAGCAAAGAGTTCATTGACAGATATAAGTTTTGATTAACTGTATACCAAAATGCATCCCACTACGATGTGCAGGAAGCAGAATATAAATGAGTTGAATACTTCAGATAAGCTTTGATTTACTGCACACCAAAATGCATGTTTCAATTACTGCAGCAGGCTCTCACTACGATGTTCAGGAGGCAAAATATAAAAAAACTGAATACTTCAGATAAACTTTGATTTACTGCACACCAAAATGCATGTTTCAGTTACTGTAGCAGGTTCATACTACGAGGTTTAGAAAGCAAAATATAAACAAGCTGAATACTTCAGGTTATAAACACAGTGCAAGCATAAATAATCAGTCATAATAATAGAGCAGAGAAACAAAGGCCTTTCATCCCTCTGTGGAACTTAACTTAGTCCACGAAATGCTGGGAAGCCCTCTACCGCCTGCTTGGACCTCTCTCCCCCTCAAGCATCATGGTCAGCACAACAGGGAGGCAGCGCTGGGCCATGGCAGCTTTCACAACTCCATCTGCGAGCTTCAAATCCCTCACCCACACTTCAGTGCTTAAATAACTCTAAGCTTGGATTCTATCTCATTCTGGCATTTTCTAGCTATGTTATCAGTACTTGGCTGCTCTGCCTTTCTCCAGCGTTTGTTTTCATTCCATCTTCTCCCTGTACTCTCGTTCTCAAGGTTGAGACAGAGGGGGTCATTCTGACCTCGACGGTAAAATGCCCTTACCGCCGGTCATAAGACCGCCATAACACCGCCGCGGCCGCGGTCAACCGCCACGGTCATTCTGACCCACAACGGCCAAACCTCCAAAAATCCGTCCTCCACTGCAGCCCGCCACATCGGCGGGCAGCGATAAACTGGAGATGACCAAACCTCCACCGTCACGCCAACAGAAATACGCCCATGCCATTACGACCCACGAATCCACACGGCGGTCATTCAAACGCGGTATTCCATTGGCGCTACACACCGCCGCGGTCAGAATACACACACATCACCAAAACACAGCCACATTGGACAATTTGAAATACACACACCTGATACACATACACACACCACTCCCACACAATCAACCAACTATAAAACACACACCCACATCACCCACAAACCCCTGCGACCCTAATTACTGAGAGAAGGAGAGAGAGACACAGCAGACAATCCATAGCAAGACACACTGAGGCACACTACACCATCACACACACCACATAGTAGCACAAAGCACCACTCACCAACACACTCCTCATCACATACACCACCCCACACCTCACCCACACCACCCCATGGCACCCCAAAGGCACCCACGCTTTTCGGACCAAGAACTCCGGGTCATGGTGGAGGAAATCCTAAGAGTGGAACCCCAGCTCTTCGGCTCGCAGGTGCAGCACACCAGTATAGCCAGGAAGGCGGAGCTATGGCAGCGGATCGTGGACAGGGTCAACACGGTGGGACAGCATCCCAGGAATAGGGAGGACATCCGCAAAAGATGGAACGACCTACGGGGGAAGGTCCGATCGATGGTCTCCAGGCACAACATCGCGGTCCAGAAGACTGGCGGCGGACCCCCACCCACCCCTCCCGAATTTACATCGTGGGAGCAAGAGGTCTTGACCATCCTGCATCCTCAGGGCCTCGCTGGAGTAGCCGGAGGAATGGACTCTGGTAAGTCCCATCTCAACTACTATATCCCCCCCACCCCACCAGCATGCCAACCCACACCCCGACCCTCACCCTCAACCCCCCAGCACACATCCTCCCTGACAATGTCTCACCAGCACAACCCACCCATCCCAACACCAACTCCTGCATGCCAACACAAATCATGGGCACCCATCACCTAAGCATGACCACTGCACTAACCCCTCCCCCCCACTAAATACCCTCACAACACCTCCCTCCAGGGAATGCCTGCACTGGGGGACAAGGGTACCCACAACACGCATGCTATTGCACACACAGAAATAATAACCAAACTCTCTTACCCCATGCAGGACCCGAACGACAACACACCAGCCAGGAGGGTCCAGAAGTGTCCATCCCACCACCGGAACAGGCCCACACTGAGGATAGCAGCTCTGTCGACAGTGAACCTGATGACCAGCCCGGACCATCGGGGACCTCTGGGCAGTCGGTTCCCCTCAGGCAGCCACAGGCCACACCAGACCCGACCCCCTCTGCCGACACCAGCACAGCTCCCACCCAGCGGGCCCATGCCTCTGTCTCTAGGACAGCTCAATCAGCGGTGTGTCTGCCACTACAGGGCACCCAGGCTAACCCAACACCCCAACAACAACAGGGACCTGGGGGCAGTGGTAGCGGGCACACCGTCCAGGGGACAGAGGCCGGGGGAAACCGGGCAGCTCGGAGGGCTGCTGTGCGACAGGGGGGGGAGGAGAGGCCCAGGGAACCCACTCTCCAAGAGGCCCTCACCACCATCATGGGGGCATACCACCACTCCCAAGAAACAATGGCGACGGTACTGGCCAGGTTCACTGAGATCCAGGCACAGCAGGAGGAACGCTACATGGGGTTCAGGGAGGAGCTGAGAATCATCGGGACCGCAATGGGGACCATCGTCCTGGCCCTCCACAGGATAGAGGACGCGTTGCGGGACCATGGTGCACCACACAGGGCCCCTGTCACTAGCCCGGACCAGGAACAGCCTACCACCTACGCCGGCGCTAGTGGACAGGAGGTCCCAACACCTCGACAGCCCCCCAGAACCCCACCTCCTGCTGAAGAACAACCACCCCGTAAGAGGAGCCTGAGACCAAAGAAAAAGACAGAGTAGGATGTCAAGACACCCGCCTGCAGGACATACCCCCTCAAGTCTTCCCACTGTCCCACATTGCCACCCTGTCCAACCATGAACTGCCTATGCTCCATCCTTCCACAGGCAAAAGGACAATGCACCTGTGAGACTGAGAACTGGACTCTGCCATGGATATTCCTCCACCCCCACCCATCACCCTTAGAATCACATGTACCGATATCTAGCACTGTAAATAAATCACATTTTGCACACAAATCTGTTTTGAGTCATGCTGTATTATTGACAAATGTATTACATATTACTGTTCGATTTCTGTTCTGTCAATTAGTCATGACAACATACCAATGTCAATACGCTGTATTTCATGGGCGAACCAAGCAGAAGTCAGGTACTGTGTCAGACAGCACTGAGAAGGGAAGGGAAAGGCAAAAATTAATGAAAAACATCTGTGGGGAACTACAGAAAGTACAGATGCAGGAGGCTATAAGCAATTGTGAAATGGCGTGGGTGATTCTTACCTGGGTGTTACTGGAAATACTGTTGTATCACTCTGTCCCTATTGTCTGTGTCGTCCTCTGAGTCTTCCTCCTCTTCACTCTCCACAGGCTCCACGGCTTCTACAACACCACCATCTGGACCATCCTCCTGCAGGAAAGGCACCTGGCGTCGCAAAGCCAGGTTGTGAAGCATACAGCACGCCACGATGATATGGCACACCTTCTTTGGTGAGTACATTAGGGATCCACCTGTCATATGCAGGCACCTAAACCTGGCCTTCAGGAGGCCAAAGGTTCGCTCAATCACCCTCCTAGTACGCCCATGGGCCTCATTGTAGCGTTCCTCTGCCCTTGTCCGGGGATTCCTTACTGGGGTCAGTAGCCACGGCAGGTTGGGGTAACCAGAGTCACCTATTAGCCACACACGTTGTCTCTGTAGCTGCTCCATCACATAGGGGATGCTGCTATTTCGCATCACATACGCGTCATGCACTGACCCTGGGAACTTGGCATTTACATGGGAGATGTACTGGTCAGCCAAACAGACCACCTGGACATTCATCGAATGATAATTTTTTCTGTTTCGGTATACCTGCTCATCGTCTTTTGGGGGTACCAAAGCCACATGGGTCCCATCAATGGCACCAATGATGTTGGGGATATGTCCAAGGGCATAGAAATCACCCTTCACTGTAGGCAAGTCACCCTCCTCGGGGAAAATGATGTAGCTCCGCATGAGTTTCATCAGGGCAGACAACACTCTGCTCAAAATCTTAGAAAACCTAGGCTGAGACATTCCAGATGACATGGCCACTGTGGTCTGGAATGACCCACTGGCCAAAAAATGGAGGACTGACAAAACCTGCACCAGAGGGGGAATCCCTGTGGGTTGGCGGATGGGGGACATCAGGGCTGGCTCCAGCTGGGCACACAGTTCATGGATAGTGGCACGGTCAAGTCTGTATCGAAGTATTATATGGCGTTCTTCCATTGTCGACAGGTCCACCAGCGGTCGGTACACGCGAGGATTCCTCCTTCTCATCGCAAGTCCCAGCGGACGGTGCCTAGGAAGGACAACATGGAGCACAGAGTCAGGCAAACCACAGGTACGTACAGACAGCTTGCACAGTCAAAGAATGGCAATGGGTTGAAAGGCGTGTATGTGTGGCAATGCAAGGCCTAGGCCTGTGTGTCGCAGTCAAAATTAAGCCATGTGGGCCCTTGAAATGGCGGCTGCCTGACCTGTGAAGTGGGACAATGGGATGTGAGGTCAATGCGCTGGCGGGGCACACCGTGGCGGTAGGCGGTCGAAGACCGCGGCGCAAAGCCGCATTGGTTAACATTGAAGCCTATGGGTTTCAGGAGCCAATGACGAAGTGCGCCGGCGGTCGCGGTACGCACCGCCGCGGTACGCACCGCCGCGGACGTGACCGCCATTTTCTATCTGCTTAATCACTCGAGACCTGATCATCCACAGGAGAGGACCTATACTGCAAGTGCTGCTGTGACCTCGGTCTGGAAGATACAATGGCTGCTGCGACTGGGGAAAGGGCCCCTGCCTTCACGTCTGAAGAGTTGGAGAAGCTCGTGGATGGGGTCCTCCCCCAGTATGCGCTACTCTACGGTCCTCCAGACCAACAAGTGAGTACACCGGGTGCTAATGGAATGGGCTATGCCTGTGTGGATTGGGGTGGATGTAAGTTGGTGGGGTGGGGGGCGAATGAGGAGTGCAACGCCCGACAGATAAGAGCATGTGCCATATGGCAAAGTGGGTGGGTGGGGGCCAATTACATCTAACATGCAGGTCATTGATGATTTCCTCCTTTCCACCCTGTACATGTCTAATAGGTCAGCGCCCATCAGAAGATCGAGATTTGGCGTGCCATCGCCAAGGAAGTCCGGACCTTGGGGGTCCACAACAGACGGGGCACCCACTGCCGCAAGAGGTGGGAGGACATCCGCCGCGGAACAAGGAAGACCACAGAAACACTGCTGGGGATGGCCTCCCAACCTAGGAGGGGTGCCAGTCGCACCATGACCCCCCTGATGTCCCGGATCCTGGCGGTGGCCTACCCTGAATTGGATGGGCGCTTTAAGACATCACAGCAGACACAAGGGGGTGAGTATCAGCACATTCTCCTATCTTTCTGCGCAGTGGAGGCATCTGGGTGGGGGAGGAGGGCTGTGGGTGACATTAGGCCAGGGCGCTTTCTGTAGTGTAGTCCTCTCCCTTAGGCATGGCCCTGTGCCCCCGGCCCCCACCTCTGTAGGGTGACAAGTACAGCCATTGAAGGTCCAGCATCTCCCATGTGCGCGTTTGACGTCTCTTGGCCTGTTGTCTTAGTCAGTAGTACTGAGTAGTGTACCCCGAATGCGCGGCTTAGTGCATTAGGCACCTGTGTCTGTCCTCTCCGCCAACGGTGTTGACATTGCATGCACTCAACCTGGTCTTCTTTTTTCTCCCCCCACCCTTTCTCTTCATCTTCTTGTGCATGTGTGCATTAGCATCATCAGGCGGAGGAGATATGGCATCGGAGCACGAGGGAGCTGCAGGAAACAAGGCCCCGGTGGGCCCAGGAACAGACACCGAGGGCACCAGTGATCCGGAGGGCGAGGGGAGCACCACGACGGGGACCGCTGGTGAGAGCAGCGAAAGCGACACGTCCTCGGATGGGAGCTCCCTAGGGGTGGCGGCAACATCCGTGCCCCCCGCCTCTACAGGTACAGCCGCCACCCAGCGCACCAGCCCCGCCCTCCCAGCAGCCCCTTAGTCTTCGCTCCGTGCCGGTTCGCCCAGGAAGGCGCGCGTCTCCTTCGCCCCAGGCACATCAACCCCTGCCCCTGTTGCCCCTGCTTCCCTCAGTGCGGAGCTCATTGACCTGGCAAGGATGCTCATTGTTGGGCAGACGACCCTTTTGAATGCCATCCAGGGTGTGCAAAGGGAGGTGCAACAGAGCAATGCGTACCTTGAGGGCATTCATTCGGGTCAGGCTGCCCATCAACGAGCGTTCACTGCTCTGGCCTCAGCACTGACGGCAGCCATTGTCCCTGTTTCCAGCCTCCCTCTTCTGACTGCCTCCAGCCTGTCTCTGTCTCCTGTTCCTCAGCCTATCCCATCCACACCATCAGACCAGCCTGCACACACCTCAACACCCAAGAGCAGCTCATCCAAACACAAGCACCACAGATCCCGCAAACACTCACCCGAGCAACACCCAGATGCAGACATGCCAACAGCCACTGCCACCCCTGTGTCCCCCTCCTCCTCGTCTCCCTCCTCCCTCCCTGTGACGTCTACACTCACACCTGCATGCACCCCAACATCAGCCAGTGCTTCCATCACCACCTCACCCTCCAGTACAGTCCACACTCGTGCAGTCACCACCCCCACTGCCATGTACACGTCCCCTGTGTCCTCTCCCACTGTGTCTGTCACCCCCTCTTCCAAGACACACAAACGCAGGCAGCCACCCACCCAACAGCCATCCACCTCACGACAGCCTACAGCACCAGCACCTTCACCCAATGACAGCACACCTGACTCTCCTACAACCACCTCCTCTACCTCCACTTCCATCTCCACTTCTCCTACCCTTTACCTTGGACCTAAAAAACTTTTCCTGGCTAACCTTAACCTCTTTCCCCCCGATGACCTCCCCCATCCATCTTTAAAGAGTCCCAAGAGCACCGCAGCCACCACCAGCCCAGCTTCGGGTGTCACTGTTGTGCCTGGGTTCTGGAGCCCACCCTTTGCCAGCAGTGACACATCGATCAGCAGCAAGGACACGTCCAGCCCCCCCCCCGGCAAGAGGACCCGCAAAAACAAGGACCGCCGTGCGAGGACCGACAGGGCTGCCCCCAAGGAGCAATGTGCGGCCACTTCACCACCCACACCATCTAGGGGAGGCAAGGGCCCGAGAGCCCCATCAAAGGAGCGGAAGGGCAGCAGGAGCGCGGAGAAGGTGGACCCCACATGCCACATCCCAGCTGGGAAGGAGGACACTAAGGAGGCCAGGAGTCCGTCCCCGAAGGGTCCAGAAACGTCACGGTCCGAGGGCGACTGAGCAGGGAGTCGAGGCCAGGTCTGGCTCCCTTGACCTGCTGGATGAGCACCGTTGAACAGGGCCCGCGGTGCAGAAGAGCACCGCTGAACCGGGCCCCGCCGTGGAGAAGAGCACCGCTGAACAGGGCCCCGCCGTGGAGAAGAGCACCGCTGAACAGGGCCCGCGGTGCAGAAGAGCACCGCTGAACAGGGCCCGCGGTGCAGAAGAGCACCGCTGAACAGGGCCCCGCCGTGGAGATAGGCACCGCTGAACAGGGCCCGCGGTGCAGAAGAGCACCGCTGAACAGCGCCCCGCCGTGGAGATAGGCACCGCTGAACAGGGCACGCGGTGCAGAAGAGCACCGCTGAACAGGGCCCCGCCGTGGAGATAGGCACCGCTGAACCGGGCCCCGCCGTGGAGAAGAGCACCGCTGAACAGGGCCCCGCCGTCTCAAGCACCGCTCCGCTGGGCCCTTCCTCTGAGGCACCGCTCCGCTGGGCCCTTCCTCTCAAGCACCGCTCCGCTGGGCCCTTCCTCTCAAGCACCGCTCCGCTGGGCCCTTCCTCTCAAGCACCGCTCCGCTGGGCCCCGCCGTCTCAGGCACCGCTCCACTGGGCACCGCCGTCTCAAGCACCGCTCCGCTGGGCCCTTCCTCTGAGGCACCGCTCCGCTGGGCCCTTCCTCTGAGGCACCGCTCCGCTGGGCCCTTCCTCTCAAGCACCGCTCCGCTGGGCACCACCGTCTCAAGCACCGCTCCGCTGGGCCCTTCCTCTCAAGCACCGCTCCGCTGGGCCCTTCCTCTGAGGCACCGCTCCGCTGGGCCCTTCCTCTCAAGCACCGCTCCGCTGGGCACCGCCGTCTCAAGCACCGCTCCGCTGGGCACCGCCGTCTCAAGCACCGTTTATGGTTCACTGTGCCCACCATGCCTCCTCCTTGACCAGTGGAGACTGTCATCCACCTGATGGACTGTGGCTTTGCACTCCCCAGGATGGTCCAGTGGGCAGCCCACCCACTGTAGAGACATTGAGAGACTGTGGCTTTGCACTCCCCAGGATGGTCCAGTGGGCAATCCACCCTCTGCAGAGACTTGAGAGACTGTGGCTTTGCACTCCCCAGGATGGTCCAGTGGGCAGCCCAGCCACTGTAGAGACATTGAGAGACTGTGGCTTTGCACTCCCCAGGATGGTCCAGTGGGCAGCCCACCCACTGTAGAGACATTGAGAGACTGTGGCTTTGCACTCCCCAGGATGGTCCAGTGGGCAATCCACCCTCTGCAGAGACTTGAGAGACTGTGGCTTTGCACTCCCCAGGATGGTCCAGTGGGCAGCCCAGCCACTGTAGAGACATTGAGAGACTGTGGCTTTGCACTCCCCAGGATGGTCCAGTGGGCAGCCCAGCCACTGTAGAGACATTGAGAGACTGTGGCGTTGCACTCCCCAGGATGGTCCAGTGGGCAGCCCACCCACTGTAGGGACTTGAGAGACTGTGGCTTTGCACTCCCCAGGATGGTCCAGTGGGCAGCCCACCCACTGTAGAGACATTGAGAGACTGTGGCTTTGCACTCCCCAGGATGGTCCAGTGGGCAGCCCACCCACTGTAGAGACATTGAGAGACTGTGGCTTTGCACTCCCCAGGATGGTCCAGTGGGCAGCCCACCCACTGTAGAGACATTGAGAGACTGTGGCTTTGCACTCCCCAGGATGGTCCAGTGGGCAGCCCACCCACTGTAGAGACATTGAGAGACTGTGGCTTTGCACTCCCCAGGATGGTCCAGTGGGCATGGTGGCTCCTCGTGGATCTTGCGTCGTGGACTCATGTGGCTGTGGTGCCCCCCCCTTCCCTTCCCCCTGAGGTGCCTGTAGTTTTTACATCTGATGCCCCTGCAGTGTTCTCTCCAAAGGACTCAGGTCTCCTGTGTGGGCTTTGCCCTTGTTTCTCAAGACTTTGGCCCACGGACATGCTGAATTCGTAGGATGTGCAGGACTTGTTACTTCAGTTATACACTGATGTGTATGTCATTAGTTTTGTTGTGGATATCTTTCATGGTTGTACGCTAATTTTCTGGAGCTTTTTGGTACATAAATATTTATTCCAAATATGATTATGTCCTGGCATTTTTCAGGGGTGTTTGGGTGGTGTCACTGTGACTTGGTGCTCTGCATTGGTGAGTACATAGTTGGGGGGGGGGTCGCATATGTGTGTGCCCGTAACCTTTCGTCCTCTCCCTCCCGTGTGTCGTAGGTGCAGTACTCACCGTTGTCGTCTGCGCCGGACTTCGTACTCGTGGTAGATGAGAAGGTAGACGAGAGCAGGTAGGATGTTTAATTCGGGTTCCATGCTGTCCTCCTTCCTCCTGGAGTGCGTAGTGGTGAGCGTTTTCCCGTCCGTAGTCTGTTTCCGCCGTGTTTTTATCGGCGGTGCTCCCGCCCCGGAAAAGGTGGCGTATTGGTGAGTTGGAATAGTGTGGGCGGTACATTGTCTGCCGCCTGTCTGTTGGCGGTGACCGCCGCGCTGTTTGTTTGAACCGCCGTGGCGGTCGGAGTGTTAAGGTGGCTGTCTGTGTTGGCGGTTCCCGCCAGGCTCAGAATCCCATTTTTTTTAACGCCAGCCTGTTGGCGGATTGGCCGCCGCTTTAACACCGACCGCCAGGGTTAGAATCACCCCCAGAGTCTTCTACACAAACAAGCTTGAAAATATTATCATGAACTTTTCCACGTTGTTTGGGGGGGGGTTTCAGCAGGCATCACACTCATCTACACTGCTCAAGCTAATTAACCCTTTGCGTCACAATGTCTTCCGCACCTTTCCCTATACTGATCAGAGGGCTGTGCCGCAGCCATTCAAACAACTGCACCTATGTCATGCTTCTTCACCTGAGGCTGCTATGGTGGATGCACTCACGCTGCTGTGACATTTGAGAGCAGAATCTCACCAACCACAACTGATCAGTGACTTGGAAAAAGATCCTTTGCTCACAGGAACCTATGTCTGAGGATGCCGGAAAATTGTTCCACTGGCATTCTGCTGTGGTCCTTCCAGGACCGTAGGTCAAGCCCCCTGCCATTGTTTCTCTCACAGAAGTGATACTGAAGACAGAGGCATGCTGCAGGCCTTCACAGCTGGCAGGGGATTCAAACTCTGAAACCTGGAATGGGTAAGATTATAAATCTGAGATTTGCCTGAAACAGTGAACACTGAGACTGACATTTAGGCCAATCTGTATATAAGCTTTGAGATTTGGCTGAGAAGCACTTAATGCCAGGGTTGGGAGGCCTTCTTAGACTCAATTTAGTGACGTAGCACCTGAAAAGGAGAGGCGAAATGGGACAATCTATGAGCTGCAGTAGCATTACCGAACATTATGAATTGTGTCTTTTTTGATTGCTGTGAAGAATTATGTTTTAAGGGTTAAGAATAAAGTATTTTTTTAATCAAAGTAAAATGCTGAGTTGAATATTCAGTTATTGCGCTGATGGGTAACTTTTAAGTTCTGAGCTTGTGAATGCCGGCACTAGCTCCCTGAGAACTCTGTGACTGTTCACTAATTTTACTATTGAGAATCAATTGCTGAAGAGGTTGTACTTGGCCCAGTTTATAGATCCATTGAAGGAAGGGCCCCAGGAAATGGGAGTCAAACGATCCCAGCCTCAAGGCTTGAGCTAGTAGCCTCTGTTTGCCCCATGGCCTCCCTAAGTAGGTTCTGACACCCCCTTAACCTTTTCCCCATGCAACCATCTGCATGAAAACCGACATGCCAGAAACAAAGTGTCTTACCTGCCTTCTTATGAATTATGCAGCATCAGATCTCCTGGTCCTTACTGCTTTTTGTTTTCAATTGTTTTTCTCCCTATGTTTGTGAACATTGTGAACATTAGGAAGACAATTAATGTCAGTGCTCATTGCACATCTATATAGTAATGTGCATGCACACTGCTGTTCCGTTTGTTCTCATTCAGTTCAGATTTGCTAATTCTTTTCAAAATGTACATTGTTAGTCATGCAAATGGAAACTCACGTTTGCTTTATAGCTGGATGGATGTTCACCAAATCAAGGTGTCAAATGACCGTCAGACAACTGCACCATAAAATAATGGTAAATATCTATTCAGCAGTTTCGGAATATAGAATTTAAAATTGCATTAAATAAACAAAAACCCTTTTCGTTCTTACAATTCATAATATTTGCAGATGGCAGAGATTGTGAAGCAGTTTTCATTAAGGTGCAGCTAACAAAAGCCACTAACTGGAATTAGAATGTTGAGGTTTGATTAACTTTTGCAAACAGATTGGTGATTCAAATAAAATGAACAATGGCATGGGCCAGCAGAGATATGCAAATATTTGGCTGTGACCTCCACCACATAGTAATAGATTTACTACACTTGCCCCGTAATTTGCTGAATTATTTGCAAATTTCTGCAAACAAAGAGTAAGATGATGTCAAATAATTTGTCTTTTAATGCTGCAGAACTTAGATAAACATGCTACATAATTTGGTCCACAATTGCCATAATTCAATGGTCAAACTCTGTAGACTGGTGTCGGCTGGAACTATACGATGATGAAATCCATATTTCTCAGTATTCCACGAAAAGCTTTCAATATGTCTTGGTTGTCTCTGAAATATGTCTTTTACATGAATTTATAGATATTATCAACATGGAGCTTTAGGATAGAATTAGAGAAATCATTGCGAAATGGGATATCAACAAGTGGAACAGAGTAGAGACAGAAAAGGAAAGTCCACTGAAGTTATCATTGAGCTACGCTGACCGGTATGTGGTTCTGAGGCTGAAAAAGTTTGAATAGAATGGTTAAGTAGGTTTTAAACCATGTGGAAAACATATAATTCATATCCCTACTTGCCTTCCATGCAGAAATAAACTGCGTACCAAATAATAATTTTAATATTGTACTGTTGCAATTATCACCAACATCCGAAGATTATGTTAATATTTGTTAGCAATTTTCACTATTGATAAATCCAAAGATTTAAACTATGTATCATTTTGCTCACATTTTTATACAATGTATTAGTTTGTAATTTAAGAGATTTCTAAAGACGTTTTCATAGAACTGTGCTGCGATTATAAATGTATTGCATCATATATTAGGTATGAAGTAAATACTGCCCTAAATTTGCACGTACACTCCCAAACTTTCTTTTTCACCCTAGTTTGTGATAAGGTTAGCACTCTAAAATCTGTGCTATTTCTGAATTTTTATCCGCAAAGAATATCTGCAAGCCTTAAGTAAAAGCAAGTTAATTTCAGCATGAAGTTCAAAAATATAATCCTTTCAAACTGTGAAAACTGTAAGTCCGTGAGGGTGTCCTGGAGAGCTCACTAATGCCTGCAGGCCTAATTCAGTGGCTTACATGTATATCACCAGTCAAATGTGTTCCCGTGACGTACTCACTTCCAACGATAACCATTTAAACGAATTATCACCCTGAGCCTCATGAAGCAGAAACTCCCTGCTCAGCACTGTGACAATTCTTGATCCAACCAGTGACCCTGGGAATTAAACTACGATTCCTGAAACCACCAGGGCCTGTGCAGAAACTCTTGGCAGCGTGCCTGTCAAGGCATCATAGAGCATTTAACTCACACTGTAAATCCTGGCTTGCTTTTCCCATGAAGGAAATATGAAAATTGCTAAATTGCTGCAGATTTTCAAAGCTCTGGAATGATAGATCACTTACAATCGATAAATAGGCTGCGAGCTTGCAAGACTATAAGCGAAAAACAGACTAAAAGGATATTTTATGTCAAAGGTTCTACCTACAAGTAAATGTATGCCATATTTTTCCTGGAACTTTCTATTTTATGAAACCACCAATAAAATTGCTCGTTGTAAACTAAGAAATCTACGGAAGGACGTTTATTTACCCAAGGCATGGATCATTTAGTGGTATGCTCAAAAGGAATAGTTATTTAGGCCACACACGCAATTATTTTGATTGCCTTAGAAAGTGTTTTTGCAGCAAGTGGGTAAAAAAAAAACTGGATATCAAGTTGTATTGAAATATAAAAATAAAACGAATGCGTTAAACATATCAAGATTCCCTAGTTTTTAATTCGTTACTGTGCTCTAATCAAAATATACACTTACACGCGATGCACATCAAACGCCTCATAATCAAATTTGTCAGCTTTTAAAACACAGCCACGCAATCCCCTCTTTCACGCATTCATTGCAGCCATTACAAAAAAATAATAAATAAAAAGAACTCAATGAAGTTGCGACGGAAAAGTCCCCTGCATGCTGATGCATGTGCACCCAGCTCTCAGTGCCCCAGCTGCATGGATACCTCGATCCCTGCTACTGATTTTTGGTCGTGGCCGAGCATAGATCATGCGTGTCCCTCATGACCTAGGTCTGTCTCATGGTAATACAATCTTGTTAGAGGACAAGGGGCACAGCAAGTGCTACACGAGTAATGGTAGTGGGCTACTGCCCTTAACAAGAGTTAAAAGATATGTACATGGTGGTGTCAGGATACCTATTTTTGTGCTTAGGAGTGATCAGTAGTGTGGACAGGCATTTTGTTACTGTCACAGGAGTGGTGCCTACATGCCAACCCACTCATCTAAAGTTCTATTGCTGTGTATTTACCTCACCCTTGGCCTACATGGCCATTGTCTGTAGTGCTGGACAGCATGTGATATGTGTGTGTGTATTCTGGTATGTATGTGGGTCTATGATGGTACATTAGATGTAGGGCTGTGGAATCCACTCTTAAAGCCCATGGCCTGGAAAGACTAGTGGAGGTGAGGGCAGTAACCCCACAGACAGATGCAGGAGAAATGGGGCAGAGCATTCTCTATGCACACCAAACACTTCTTTTATTTCAGTAGGAGTTACTGGTCAGTGGGACTCATTGTCAAGGAGATGGTGGAATGGAAAAGGTCGGCATTATAAGATCAGGGACTCATGAAAGAGGGGAAGGCTTAGGCCTTTTAATCTTTCTCAGGCATATTTCAGGGGGGACTGACAGCCAATTACTCCCTTGACCTGTTTTGTGGATCCATCAAATTTAAGTTACTTTTGCTGTTGGAGACTGTCACTTTGCCAAAGGACAGAACAGAGGAGAGGGCAAATCATAGTGGTTGACACCTACAATATGAAAATCAAAGGAACAGAAGCTAAATCACATCCCTGTCTTTGATTTGTACTACAATGGTGGGATCAGTAGTCCTATTAGTTGTCAACAGCATTGTTCTCCAGCAGTGTTGAACTGCAGAGAAGATGACCACAACTACTGGGCCCATGTTCATCATTTTTCTTGTTGCGCAACACAGCAAGCCACTTTGCTGCGCTGTCTGAGAGGAAAAGGCAGAAATGCACTGTATTTAACATTATACAGTGCATTCCTGTCCTTTCCTAGTGCTGGCACTCCTTTGGCTGCCGAGAACCAACGCAGATACTCTTCGGTCATGGTGCAAGGATGCCTGCATTGTAGGCAGGATTAATCAAGGTGAAATAAAGTTATTTCTCCCCTTTACACCTCACCAATGGAGGTATAGCATTTCAACACATTCCACTTCTACTAATGGTAACTATGGGAATGCACCAAAATCCATGGGTGGATGCTTGGAAACACTTATGTTCCACACATGGAAGCCTCCCTAGGGCAGAGTAATGCAAGGCAATGATTTGTGCTGCCTTGCATTACTCCAGATTTATCCAGCCATGCAGGGGCCACTAAGGTGGCCTTGCATGGCTTCATAAATCTTACTTAGGTTTTGCATTGACTTTGCACCCCCTTGCATAGAGCAAGGGTGACGTAAACCTGGAACCAGGACTAAGGACCATGGTCTGCTATACTCCCTGCTATGTGAGGGAGCATCACTCAGGAAGTCAAGCCTACTTTCTTTGAGACTGCAGCACCAGCCTTCTGTCAGCCTGCCAAGACCCACAGATCATGTTAGGAAAAGGAAAAGAGCACCTGGAGGGAGTGAGGATCAATGGCTCCTGTTGGAAGAAGTGTCAGATCCCCAGTTTTGTCAGTACCATGCAAGAGTGCAGGACGTCCGTCCATTCTTGCAGACGTTCTGGCCATCTGTGAGAGCTGTGATTTGTGACCCTTTGTGCCGAGAGGGCAACACAATTAAGCTGAACCTCTGATATGCAAGAAGGGGGACTGTGAAGCTAGGGTCATCACTTATATATGCACTGAAGTCGGCAATCCCACTTGTACCAGATGGGGTCTACCAAGAAGTTAGTGTTGACTCCTGTGTGGATTCTGAAGTTGGCAACCCCCATGTGCCAGAAAGGGGGTGACTATGAAACTTGGGATGTTGCCTCTGTGCTTGCTAAAGTTGGAGACCCGTTGTATGCCAGAAGGGGTAGTCGGTGTGACGGTACAGTAGTTGCCTTTGTGTGAGACAAAATCAGAGACCCGTGTGTGACAAGAAGTGTGGCTCAGGTGAAGTCAAGGGCATCTCCATGGATCGTCGTGCCAAGGGTGCTCTGAAGAACACTTTTGTCATAGGAGCTGAGAGGTGGCATCTGAAACTAAAACAGGCTTTCTGAAGGTTGAAGTGGCCTGAAGCATCAACAGGAAGAGTGAGCGAGAGGTCACAATCCCACAGCATTGGGAGACTGAAACCCTTGAAGAAGCACCTCAGTCCTCCCGTGCTTGCCAGCTGTCATTGGACAGAGTAAGATTGTTTTAAGTCTTCAAGCATCTAGGGGACTTGCACAAAGTTAACACTTATTGTCTCTTGAAGCCAAACTTAGACTTAGACACATAGGGATTAGTGTGGGGACCACATCTGGAAGTCACCCTCATTATCAAATTGGTGATAACCTACCATACTAGAAGCAAAAACGAGACTTGTAGATTTCACCCTGGTTGACACTAACACACAAACATTAAGATATTGTGAGGACTATTTAGTGTGCTATTTCTATGCTTTGTGTGTTTATATTAAAATATTCCTCTTTCCTTAAAAGCAAGTATTTGACATGACAAGACAATCAGTTTATTGGTGTTCTTTTTTTAACTTTGAGTCTTGTGCCTGTGTATGCTTTACAGCTACCTCCCCCTCGTTGAACCTTGGACTGCTCGACCTGCACTACTACTGAGAGAGACATTTTAACTGGGTATAAATTGGTCCAGTATCTCCGAACTCATAGTTGGTCAGGCTCCAGGAGAGCAGGAGTAAAATTCAACATCCCCCATTATTCGGCCCAGTAGCCCCTGTTTGCCATAGCTCTTTGAAAGAGGTTCTGACAGACATGTATTTCAATCGATTTGATTTGAAAACTTTATTGGCTAATACAAAATAGCCATAAAAGTATATAGCAATAAATAAATATTTAAAACAGTAGACACCACCTCACTCTAAATCATAATACAAAATATAAAATAGTCCTGATAATAAAAATACACATATAAAACATTCAAAACAGACCCAGCCAAGTTCATAGCAACAATTATAAATGAGCAGGAAAGCACAAGCAATTAAACATATCTACATTTTACAGAGCTAAACAACTAAGGCTTTTTTTTAACCTCAATGGCATTTAGGATATATTGTGCTACCCTGTAACACACATAAGGATTATTTAAATTTAATAAACACTGAAGCACCACCAGGTATCTTCTTATATTGTGTTCAGTAAAAAGGGGTTTAAGATAGGAAAACCTAAGGTGCTCATAAAATTTACAGAATAACATAGAGTGCAAAATGCTCTGTTTGCTAGCCCCATCACAGGGGCAGCTATCTAGCTCATTGGGACAAGATCTAATTCTAGGAAATGGCACCAAATGGTGCACTAGTCCCAATCTTAGGCCCTCATTACAACCCTGGCTGTCGGTGATAAAGCGGCGGTAATACCGCCAACAGGTCGGCGGTAAGAAAAATTAAATTACGTCCATGGCGGAAACCGCCAACACAGACAGCGACTTTAACACTCTGACCACCACGGTGGTAGAAACAAACACCTCGGCGGTAACCTCCAACAGACAGGCGGAAGAAAATGTACTGCCCACACCATTACAAGGCACCAATCCGCCAGCTTTGGTGGTACCAACGCCAACAAAAGCACAGTGGAAACAGTCTCTGGAAGGGAAACCACTCACCTCTCAACACTCAACGAGGAAGCAGGAGGCCATGGAGCCTGAGTTACAGGTCCTGCCCATGCTGGTCTACCTCCTCATCTACCAGGAACTTCAAAGATGACGGCGATGACGACGGTGAGTACTGCACCTAGCACACATTGGAGGGGAGGAGGGAAAAGAGAGTGACACACGCACGCAAGACCTGCACCCTCCACCCACAACAACACACACACACACATATACAATCACATCACAGATACACACCGTCACCCCCTGGAAGAAGGCAAGGACCAAATGAAATGAGTTTAACAAGTATAATAATCAAACAATCAGATAGGCCAAGGTAAATTAAATCATCAGTATATACAAATATTAACAGCACGTACACAAGTCTGTACACTGTCCCATTAAATGTCCGTGGACCATTGGTCCCAAAAAGCATGGGCGAAGCCCACACATGAAACCAGCCTCAAAACGGAGAGAACACTGCAGGGGCATCAGGTTGAAAAAAAAAAAACAGGCACCTCTGGGGGAAGGGGAGGGGGGCACCTCAGCTGGATGATGGGATGACGCCACTGCTCCTCGAGGGGGCTCCATGACCACTGCCTGGTCCTGGGGAGTGCAAAGACACAGGCCCTCATTCTGACCCTGGCGGTCGGTGATAAAGCGGCGGCCAAGCCGCCAACAGGCCGGCAGTCTAAAATATGCAATTCTGACCCTGGCGGGAACCGCCAACACAGCCCGCCAACTTAACACTCCGACCGCCACAGCGGTATAAACAAACAGCGCAGCGGTTCCCGCCAACAGCCCGGCGGCAGACAAAGTACCGCCCACCCTATTACGACCCACCAATCTGCCACCTTTTCCGGGGCGGGAGCACCGCCGATAAGAACACGGCGGAAACAGACTACGAACGGGAAAACGCTCACCTCTACGCACTCCACGCGAGATTCCGGCAGTATGGAGCCAGAGTTGCAGGTCATCCCCGCACTCCTATTCCTGCTCATATACCAGGAGCACGCCCGGCGGCGCGGAAGACATCGGTGAGTACGGCACCTACGACACAGGGGAGGGAAAAGATTACCGGCACACACCCACCCACCCACACCCACTACAACACACACATCAATGCATTCCCACAGATCACTGTCACAACCCACAAACCACCCCCCTCCGAAATAATGCAAAGACCAAAAGAAGAGGTCATAAACGGGCAGATATATTGAAATATGTACACCAGTAATCCCAATAAATAAATAAACTATGTACAAAATATATACAGCTACTAAATGTAGTCCAACCACTGTCCGTGGATCACAGGGGTCCTGTGCAAAGGGGCAAGGCCCAGTCCCACGACAAGAACTCCACGGAGAGAACACTGCAGGGGCATCAGAAAGAAAATAGGACAGGCACCTCAGGGGGAAGGGAAGGGGGGGCACCTCAGCCACTTGAGTACACGACGCCAGATCCACGAGGGGACTCCATGACCACTGGCCCAACCTGGGGAGAGCAAAGCCACAGTCCAAACAGTCCATACAGTGGGTGGCCTGCCCACTGGGCCATCCTGGGGAGAGCAAAGCCACAGTCCAAACAGTCCATACAGTGGGTGGCCTGCCCACTGGGCCATCCTGGGGAGAGCAAAGCCACAGTCCAAACAGTCCATACAGTGGGTGGCCTGCCCACTGGGCCATCCTGGGGAGAGCAAAGCCACAGTCCAAACAGTCCATACAGTGGGTGGCCTGCCCACTGGGCCATCCTGGGGAGAGCAAAGCCACAGTCCAAACAGTCCATACAGTGGGTGGCCTGCCCACTGGGCCATCCTGGGGAGAGCAAAGCCACAGTCCAAACAGTCCATACAGTGGGTGGCCTGCCCACTGGGCCATCCTGGGGAGAGCAAAGCCACAGTCCATACAGTCCATACAGTGGGTGGCCTGCCCACTGGGCCATCCTGGGGAGAGCAAAGCCACAGTCCAAACAGTCCATACAGTGGGTGGCCTGCCCACTGGGCCATCCTGGGGAGAGCAAAGCCACAGTCCATACAGTCCATACAGTGGGTGGCCTGCCCACTGGGCCATCCTGGGGAGAGCAAAGCCACAGTCCATACAGTCCATAACAGACCCCACTGCCACTGGAGGAGGCAAGTTGGCCAGAGGACATCCTGCAGCCCTGCCCGAGATAGATCCTGCCCTGCCACGTCTGCCAAAGGGCCAGCGGTTCTTGCCCTGAAGGGCCCAGTTCAGCGGTTCTTGAGACGGCGGGGCCCAGTTCAGCGGTTCTTGCCCTGAAGGGCCCAGTTCAGCGGTTCTTGAGACGGCGGGGCCCAGTTCAGCGGTTCTTGCCCTGAAGGGCCCAGTTCAGCGGTTCTTGAGACGGCGGCCGGTCTATGGCCAACTGCTAATTGCCTGGTGGTGCCCTCCTGGGCAGCGGGGATGGTGCTCCTTCACTGCCCACCTGGGCTGTGGGTGGTGGGGCCCTCCTGGCCAGCTGGGCTGGGTCCTCCCTGGGCAGCGGCTATGGGGGTGGTGGGCTCTCCCGGGGCAGCTGTGCCGGTTCCTCCCGGGGCAGCGGCTATGGGGGTTGTGGGCTCCTCCTGGGCAGCAGGCCTGCTGCCTGACCTCTCCGACTTGCTGCCCTTGCCCTCCTTAGTCGTGGGCCTGTGGCCCTTTCCTCCCTTTGGAGCTGTGGCTGGTGACTGTCTCTGGGTGGTGTCCGGGGGGAATGTAGAAGGCGGGCTCCTGCGGCGACCCTTCCGCCTTCTGCTCCTCTTCCCAGGGGGTGGGCTGGCTGTCCCCTTGCTGCTGGGCGAAGACCCAGACATGCGGGCTGGCGGGCTCCAATACCCCTGCACCCTTGTCAAGGGGGCTGCAGGGCTGGTGGTGGCTGAGGTGCTCTTCTTACCCCGACGAGAAGGAGGGGGGGGCTCAGGGTCAGGAAAGAAGTTAGTAGTGGCGAGGAAGAGCTTCTTGGGACAATGGAGAGTGGTAGGTACAGTGGGAATGGGAGTGGAGGGAGAGGATGTGGTTGTAGGTGAGTCACGTTTGCTGTCTTTGGGTGCAGGTGCAGGAGGGATAGGCTGTCGTGAGGTGGATGGCTGTTGGGTGGGTGGGTGGCTGCGTTTGTGTGGTGTGGAAGAGGGGGTGACAGACACAGTGGGAGAGGACACAGGGGACGTGTAAATGGCAGTGGGGGTGGTGACTGCACATGTGCGGACTGGAGTGGAGGGTGTGCTGGTGATGGAAACATTGGCTGATGGTGAGGTGAATGGAGGTGTGAGTGTAGACGTCACAGGGAGGGAGGAGGGAGACGAGGAGGTGGGGGTCACAGAGGTGGTAGTGACTGTTGGCATGTCTGCATCGGAATGTTGCGTGTGTGAATGTCTGCGTGATCTGTGGTGCTTATGTTTGGATGAGCTTCTCTTGGGTGTTGAGGTGTGTGCAGGCTGGTCTGATGGTGTGGGTGGGACAGGCAGAGGAACAGGAGACTGGGAGGAGGGAGTTAGTAGAGGCAGGCAGGAGACAGGGACAATGGCTGCCGTCAGTGCTGAGGCCAGAGCCTGGAACGATCGCTGATGGGCAGCCTGACCCGAATGAATGCCCTCCAGGTACGCATTGCTGCGATGAACCTCCCTCTCCACCCCCTGGATGGCATTCAAAAGGGTAGTCTGCCCAACAATGAGCGTTCGGAGGAGGTCAATGACCTCCTCACTGAGGGCAGCGGGGGTAACAGGGGCAGGGCCTGAGGTGCCTGGGGCGAAGGAGATGCCCGGCTTCCTGGCAGAGCGGGCACAGGGCGAACGCTGAGGGGCTGCTGGGAGGGCGGAGATGGTGCGCTGGGTGGCGGCTGTACCTGTAATGGCGGGGGGCACGTATGGTGCCACCCCCGCAAGGGAGCCCCCTTCCGAGGACGTGTCCGTGTCGCTGCAGGGTCCAGTCGTCCCCGTCGTGGAGCTCCCCTCGCCCTCCGTCTCACTAGTCCAGTCTGACTCTGTGGCATGGCCCTCCTGGGCCATGTGAGATGCAGCTCCCTCCTGCCCGATGCCACTTCTCCTCCGCCTGATGATGCTGATGCACACAAGCGCAGAAAGACAAACAAAAAGGGGGGGGGAGAGAGAAATAAAGGGATATTGAGTACATGGATCTCCGGTACAGTTAGCGGACATGACAGACACAGATGCCCCCTGCACTAAGTTGCGCACTTGGGGTCCGCTACGCATTCCGTGGAACATGCCCTACACGCCTAGAGTTGACAACTGCACCCATGGATGACACGGCCCAGGGATGGCTGTACTGACAAACTACTGAGGGTGGTGGCTGGGGACACAGGGGCTTACGGGGGTGCCCAGCCTACAGATATCGCCCTGGCCTAGGGGGACCCCCAGCCCTCCTCCCCCACCCAGACACCTCCACTGCGCGACAACAGAGTAGATAATGCTTGTACTCACCCCCTTGTGTCTGCTGTGCTGCCCTCACGCGCCCATCCAATTCAGGGTAGGCCACCGCCAGGATCCGGAACATCAGGGGGCTCAGTTGACGGCAGGCACCCCGCCTACGTTGGGAGGCCATCCCCAGCAGAGACTCGGCGGTCTTCTTGGTCCCGCGGCGGATGTCCTCCCACCTCTTGCGGCAGTGGGTGCCCCGTCGATGGTGGACCCCCAGGGCCCGGACTTCCTTGGCGATGGCACGCCAAATCCCGATCTTCTCATGGGCGTGGACCTATGTGACACGTACAGGGAGGGAGAAATACCACGTTCAAGTTTCTCAGCATTTTCCTTTCCAGTGGCCCAACGCCCCCCATCCCCGCCAGGCCCCCCGCCATGCCCAACATGCCCCCCATCCCCGCCAGGCCCCCCGCCAGGCCCAACATGCCCCCCATCCCCGCCAGGCCCCCCGCCAGGCCCAACATGCCCCCCATCCCCGCCAGGCCCCCCGCCATGCCCAACATGCCCCCCATCCCCGCCAGGCCCCCCGCCATGCCCAACATGCCCCCCATCCCCGCCATGCCCCCCGCCAGGCCCAACATGCCCCCCACCCCCGCCAGGCCCCCAAGCCAGCCAGTGGCCCCAAATCCATATTGAATTAAACTCACTTGTTGGTCTGGAGGACCGTAGAGTAGCGCATACTGGGGGAGGACCCCATCCACAAGTTTCTCCAACTCCTCTCCAGTGAAGGCAGGGGCCCTTTCCCCAGGCGCAGCAGCCATTGTCCCTTCCAGACCGAGGTCACAGCAACACTTGCAGTATAGGTCCTCTCCTGTGAAAGTTCAAGTCGCAAGTGGATAAGTAGATAGAAAATGGCGGTCACGTCCGCGGCGGTGCGTACCGCGGCGGTGCGTCCCGCCACCGCCGGCGCCCTTCGCCATTGGCTCCTGAAACCCATAGGCTTCAATGTTAACCAATGCGGCTTTGCGCCGCGGTCTTCGCCCGCCGCCCGCCGCGGTGTGCCACGCCAGCGCATTGACCTCACATCCCATTGTCACACTTCACAGGTCCGGCAGCCGCCATTTCCAGGGCCCACATGGCTCAATTTCAACTGCGTCACACAGGCCTAGGCCTTGCATAGCCACTCAGACACGCCATTCACTGCATAGAGAATCGTATACTGTGCTAGCTGTGAGTACGTACCTGTGGGTTGCTTGACTGTGTGCTCCATGTTGTCCTTCCTAGGCACCGTCCGCTGGGTTGGGCGAGGAGACGGATGAATCCTCCCGTGTACCGACCGCTGGTGGACCTGTCGACAATGGAAGAACGCCACATTATCCTGACCTACCGTCTTAACCGTGCCACTATCCATGAACTGTGTGCCCAGCTGGAGCCCGACCTGATGTCCCCAATCCGCCAACCCACAGGGATTCCCCCTCTGGTGCAGGTCATGTCAGTACTACATTTCTTGGCAAGTGGGTCATTTCAGACAACCATGGGAATTGCTTCTGGGATGTCTCAGCCCATGTTTTCGAAGGTGTTATCCAGAGTGTTGTCTGCCCTGATGAAATCCGTGAGGAACTACATCATTTTCCCTGAGGTGGGCGAATTGGCTACAGTGAAGGGTGATTTCTACGCCCTTGGACATATTCCCAACGTAATTGGTGCCATTGATGGGACCCATGTGGCTTTGGTTCCCCCAAGAGACAGGGAGCAGGTGTACAGGAACAGAAAAAATTACCATTCAATGAACATCCAGGTGGTGTGTTTGGCTGACCAGTACATCTCGCATGTAAATGCCAAATTCCCAGGGTCAGTGCATGACGCCTACATCCTCAGGAATAGCAGCATCCCTTACGTGATGGAACAGCTACAGAGACACCGTGTATGGCTAGTGGGGGACTCTGGGTACCCCAACCTGTCGTGGCTACTGACCCCAGTAAGGAATCCCCGGACCAGGGCAGAGGAACGGTACTATGAGGCCCATGGGCGTACTAGGAGGGTGATCGAACGCACCTTTGGCCTCCTAAAGGCCAGGTTTAGGTGCCTGCATATGACAGGTGGATCCCTAATGCACTCACCTAAGAAGGTGTGTCACATCATCGTGGCCTGCTGCATGCTTCACAACCTGGCTTTGCGCCGCCAGGTGCCTTTCCTGCAGGAGGATGGTCGAGACGGTGGTGTTGTGGCAGCGGTGGAACCTGAGGAGAGTGACGAGGAGGAAGACGACGGGGCTGAAACAGACAACAGGGACAGAATCATTGAACAGTACTTCCAATAGGACACAGGTAACATTTCAAAGATAATTTAGTAAAAGTTAACTACTCTCCAGCATCTCTGCTGCCTGTCTATTTGCCCCAGTGTATGATGACTGAGTTTTGGCTTTTCCCTCCCTATTTCAGATCTGGGGTCCCCACTACGAGTCCTGTGCTTCGTTTCCCCATGGACTACAGCTTTGTGGCAGCTGTTTGTTGACTTCACCATGTACAAGGACATATTTGCACTGTCATGTCAATTACAATCTATTGAAATCACAGCCAGACTCCAGATATTTTGGTGCAAAATAGGTGTTAATTGAAGTGCTCAAAATGGGATGGGTGGATTCAAGTGGGTGGGGGCTATGGTGAAGGAATGTCCATGGCAGAGTCCAGAGTAACAGTCACACAGGTGCATTGTCCAGAGGCCTGTGGAGAGATGGAGCATGGGCAGTTCAAGGATGGACAGGGTGACAATGTGGGACAGTGGGATGACATCAGGTGGTATCCATTGCTGGCGGGGGTCTTGACATCCTACTCTGTCTTCTTGCGAGATCTCAGGGCCCTCTTGCGGGGTGGTTCTTCTCCTGCAGGAGGTGGGGGTCTGGTGGGCTGCTGCTGTGCGGGGGCCTCCTGTCCACTAGCGCCGGCGGAGGTGGTTGGCTGTTCTTGGTCCAGGCTAGTGGCAGGGGCCCTTGGGTGTTGTTCAGTGTCCGCCCTGGTGTTTACGAGGTCCTGCAGCAGCCCTACCATGGTAACCAGGGTGGTGTTGATGGCTCTGATGTCCTCCCTGTACCCCCGATAGTGTTCCTCCTGCAGTGCCTGGATCTCCTGGAACCGGGCCAGTACCGTCGCCATCGTCTCCTGGGAGCGGTTGTATGCTCCCATGATGGTGGTGAGGACCTCGTGGAGAGTGGGTTCCCTGGGCCTCTCCTCCCCCCCCTGTCGCACAGCTGCCCTCCGAGTTCCCCTGTTTCCCTGGACCTCTGCCCCCTGGCCGGTGTGCCCACTAACACTGCCCCCAGGTCCCTGTTGTTGTTGGGGTGGTGGGTTATCCTGGGTGCCCTGTAGTGGTAGACACACCGCAGATTGACGCGCCCTGGAGACAGAGGCATGGGCCCGCTGGGTGGGAGCTGTGCTGGTGTTCCCAGAGGGGTTAGGGTCTGTAGTGGCCTGGGCCTGTGTGAGGGGAACCGACTGTCCAGAGGTCCCCGATGGTCCGGGCTGGTCATCGGTGTCCAGGTCGACAGAGCTGCTGTCATCGCTGACGGCCTCTTGGGTGGGGGGTGTGGAGAATTCTGGCCCCTCCGCCGCGGTGTGTTGACGGTCGGGTCCTGCAGGGGTATAGAGGTATGGTTATAGTTTCAATGAGTGGCATATGGGTGTATCTGTGGGTTCTCGTGTCCCCAAGTGCTGGCATTCGTGTGTGGGGGCTTTGGTGAGGGTGGCTTGTGGGGGGGATGTGTATATGCATTGGGCATGCTTTGGTGATGGGTGTCCATGCTTAGTGGACGCATGCAGGCCTAGGTTTTGGGATGTGTGGGTTGTGATGGTGAGACATTGGCGGGGAATAGGTGTGCTGGGGGTGGGGGTGAGGATGGTGGTGGGGGTGAGGATGGTGGTGGGGGTGAGGGTGGGGGTGAGGATGGGGGTGGAGGTGAGGATGGGGGTGGGGGTGAGGGTGGGGTTCGAGGATGGGGGTGAGGGTTGGGGTCTGATTTGGCATGCAGGTGGGGGGGAAGCAGTATTGAAGCTTCAACTTACCAGTATCCATTCCTCCGCCGACTCCTGCGAGGCCGTCAGGATGCAGGATGTTCAAGACTTCCTCCTCCCATGATGTGAATTGTGGGGGTTGAGGTGGGGGTCCTCCGCCAGTCTTCTGCACGGCGATGTTGTGCCTGGATACCATGGAACGCACCTTCCCCCGTAGGTCGTTCCATCGCTTCCTGATGTCTTCCCGATTTCTGGGGTGCTGTCCCACTGCGTTGACCCTGTCGACAATCCTCTGCCATAGCTCCGTCCTCCGGGCAATGCTGGTGTATTGTATCTGTGTGCCGAACAGCTGGGGCTCTACCCGAACGATTTCCTCCACCATGACCCTGAGTTCTTCGTCTGTGAAGCGGGGTTGTCTTTGGGGTGCCATGGGGTGGTGTGTATGATGTGTGGGGTGGAGTATGTGTATTTAAGTGAGTTGAGTGTGGTGGTGTGTGTTGTTTTGTGTGTGGATAGTGTGTGGGTGATGGTGTTGAGTGGCTGTGGCTGTTATTTTTTGGATGCTGGTGTCTCGCTCTTGCCTTCTTGACGAATTTTTTAGCGTAGGGGTTTGTGGGTGATGTGGGTGTGTGTTTTATATTGTATTGTGTGTGTGGGAGTGGTGTGTGTATGTGTATCAGGTGTGTGGGATTCAAATCGTCCAATGTGGCTGAGTTTTGTTCGTTTGTGTGTATTCTGACCGCGCCGGTGTGTCCCGCCAATGGAATACCGCGTTTGAATGACCGCCGCGTGGATTCGTGGGTCGTAATGGCATGGGCGTATTTCTGTTGGCGTGGCGGTGGAGGTTTGGTCACCTCCACCTTTCCGCCGACCGCTGGTCTGGCGGTCTGTTGTGGCGGTCGGATTTTCGGAGGTTTGCCTTCTGCGGGTCAGAATGACCGTGGCGGGTTTCCGCGACCGCGGCGGAATTATGGAGGATTTCTGACCGGCGGTAGGCGCCTTTTACCGCCGAGGTCAGAATGACCCCCACAGTCTCTCAAGTCTCTCAAGTGGGTGGTTTGCCCACTGCTTGGTCCTGGGGAGTGCAAAGTCACAGTCTCTCAAGTCTCTCAAGTGGGTGGGTTGCCCACTGCCTGGTCCTGGGGAGTGCAAAGCCACAGTCTCTCAAGTCTCTCAAGTGGATGAGTTGCCCACTGCTTGGTCCTAGGGAGTGCAAAGCTTCAGTCTCTCAAGTCTCTCAAGTGGGTGGGTTGCCCACTGCTTGGTCCTGGGGAGTGCAAAACCACAGTCTTTCAAGTCTCTTAAGTGGGTGGGTTGCCCACTGCTTGGTCCTGGGGAGTGCAAAGCCACAGTCTCTCAAGTGGATGACTTTCTCCATTGGTTCTGGAGGGGGGTTTGTGCCCAGTGTGCTTCATCCTGCCAAGGATTAGGTGAGTGCATGCTTTTCTCCACTGGTTCTGGAGGGGGCTTTGTGCCCAGTGTGCTTCATCCTGCCAAGGACTGTGTTAGTGGATGCTTTTCTCCACTGGTTCCGGAGGGGGCTTTGTGCCCAGAGTGCTTCATCCTGCCAAGGACTGTGTTAGTGGATGCTTTTTTCCACTTGTTCTAGAGGGGGCTTTGTGCCCAGTGTTGCAGCACCAGGGGTGTGGCAGTTCCCATTCCCTCACCTGGGTGTCTGAGCCACAAGATTTTCCGGTAACAGGTAGCATGATATTCCATGGAGGCAGAGCCACACTCCACCTTGTGACGACTTAGGTTGCAAACTGCTGGTAGTGCCAGTGCTGGTGGTGGTGTTTCATGTAGTGTGTGCAGGGTCCAAGACATCTCCTGCAGCCTCAGACGGCTGCCCACTGGGGATGATGCTGATGTCCGCTGTAGTGGCACTGGCTGGGCACGTCGCAGGGCAGGTGGCTGTGGTGGTGTCTGCGGCGGAGATGCTGCCGGGGGTGCCCATGGTGCAGGTGTCTGTAGTAGTGGAGGGAGACACCAGGATGTCTCCTGCAGCCTCGGAAGGCTGCCCACTGGGGATGATGCTGGTGACTGTAGTTGTGGCAGCTGCCGTGCAGGTGGTGGTGCAGGGGTTGGTGCAGGTGGCAGTACAGGTGCCGGTGCAGGTGGCGGGCAGGTGGCAGTTGTTGCGGCGGTGCCCACAATAGTAGAGGTTGCTGGCCTGTCTGGAGAAATGGGGGTCATCAGTCCCTCACCCGGAGGCTCCGTGCCCTGAGTTGACTTTCCTTTGCTTTTATGTCCCTTCCCCACCTTGGCAATCGCTACTGGGACCTTGGCACTGTCCTCTGTGGTTTTGGATGAGGCCTTGCTGGGTGAGTGGTGTGGCTTTTTTCTTCTCCATGCTGGCCCCTTCTTTACCTTGGCAGGTGGTGGAATAGGGTGGTCCTTGGCTTCAGTAGAGGGCACACTGGCAGCCCTGATGGGTGCCCCCTTCGATCCTCCCGGACTTGCAGGGACCAGAGTGGATGATGATGTGGTGGCTGAGGTGCTGGCCTGGGCTCTAGACAACGTGGCCCTAGGGGAAGGATGGGGGGGAGGTTTAGGGAAGAGGTCAATGGTAGCCAGGAAAGGTTTATTGGACACACTGGGACGGGAAGATGGAGGGGCTTTGGGAGTGGAGGAAGATGTAGTGGTTGTAGGAGGTGTATGTCTGCTGAGTTTGGGTGAAGGTGCATGGGTTGGAGGCTGTTGTGAGGTTGATTGCTGTTGAGTGGGTGTGTGCTGTTGTTTGTGAACTGTGGGAGGAGGGCTCACAGACACACTGGGAGAGGACGCAGGGGACGTGTGAATGGTAGTGGGGGTAGTGATTTGCACGTGAGCAGTGTGTAGTGATGGGCATGCTGGTGATGGAGGTAGTGGCTGAGGATGTAGTGCATGCAGGGGTGAGTGGAGACAAGACTGGGAGGGAGGTGGAGGACGTGGAGGAGGGGGACACAGTGGAGGCAGTGGATGTTGGTGTGTCTGCATGGGTATGGTGCTTGTGTGAGTGCCTGTGGGATGTGTGGTGCTTATGTTTGCCTGAGCCACTTTTGTGTGTTGATGTTTGTGCATGCTGGTCTGTAGGTGTGCTAGGGATAGGCGGAGGTAGGGGGGATTGGGTCTGGGTAGTGGAAGCTGGAGGGGGGAGGCTGGACACAGGCTGGACACAGGGACAATGGCTGCCATCGGTGCTGAGGCCAGAGCCTGAAATGCTCTCTGTTGGGCTGCCACGCCAGAATGAATTCCCTTCAGGTATGCATTTGTTTTCTGCAAATGCCTCCTGACACCCTGGATGGCATTCAAAATGGTTGACTGCCCAACAGTGAGGGATCTCAGGAGGTCAATAGCCTCTCTGAGGGCAGCAGGGCTGACTGGGGCAGGACCCGATGTGCCGGGGGCAAAGGAGATGCCCACCCTCCTGGGTGAGCGGGCACGGGAAGCACACTGAGGGGCTGCTGGGAGGGCGGTGCTGGTTGAGGGGGGTGGTGGCTGTACCTGTTGTTGCGGTGGGCACAGATGTGCCCGCCACCGCAAGGGAGCTCCCATCAGAGGAGGAGTCGTTGTCGCTGGTGTCCCCTCCTGTCCCCATTGTGGAGCTCCAATCGCTCTCCGTCCAACTGGTGCCTTCAGACTCCATACATTCACCCTTCTGGGCCAAGTGGGATGCAGCTCCCTCCGTCGCCGGTGCTTCTGCTCCTCCACCAGATGATGCTAATGCACACAAGGACAGGGACACAAGGACAGGGTGACAAAACAAGGGGAGGGAAAGACAGAGGACACACATGGTCAATGCCAGCAACATCACTACCGTTGGCGGACACAACACACAGGGAGCAGCCCTATGCACTAGGCCATGCACTAACAGTTCTTAGGAATATCACCTGCCCATGGGGGAATATGCCTAACCCCATGAGCTGCACACCTGGAACCCCCAGGAGCCTGACTAGTTGTTGATGGCCACTACCACTTTTGGGGTTGGAGTGCCACAGAGACAGCCTAACAAGGGACCTACCTACCAAATTCTCCCTGGCCTAGGGAAACCCACAGCCCACATCCCCCACCCAGACACCTCGTAAAGCGCGCAGAGTTAGCTGAATGAGACTGTACTCCCCCCTTGTGGCTGCTGTGATGCCCTTAAGCGCCCATCCAACTCCGGATATGCCACCGCCAGCATCCGGAACAT
Organism: Pleurodeles waltl; assembly: GCF_031143425.1. Lineage (NCBI taxonomy): Eukaryota > Metazoa > Chordata > Amphibia > Caudata > Salamandridae > Pleurodeles > Pleurodeles waltl. Next base: position 410,943,051 of record NC_090451.1, on the reverse strand, counting down.
CAGGGGGGTCATGGTGCGACAGGCACCCCTTCCACATTGGGAGGCCATCCCCTGCTGGGCCTCCGCCTTCTTCTTGCTCCAGCGGTGCAGGTCCTCCCATCTCTTGCAGCAGTGGGTGCTCCGTCTATGATATTCCCCCAGGGTCCGCACTTCCTTGGCGATGGCACGCCAAAACCCCTTCTTCTGGTGGACGCTGACCTAGAGTAAAGGTAAAGGAGGAAAGGAATTTACTCTCCTGTCCGGCCTGTCATACTCATTGGCCACCAGTACCCACCCATGCCCTGAGGCACATACACTCACCATCCACACATGCAGGCCTCAGTCCCCCCAACATGTCTCTTCCATCCACACCACTCCATACATTCATGTCCCATGCATCATGCTCACAGTGTACTCACCTGTTTGTCTAGAGGACCGCAGAGTAGCGTGTACTGGGGGAGGACCCCATCCACTAGTCTCTCCAACTCCTCTGAAGTGAAGGCACAGGCCCTTTCCCCAGACACTGTAGACATTGTCGCTTCCAGACTCAGGTCACAGCAGCACTTGCAGTGTAGGTTCTCTTCTGTTGAAGGTCAGGTATCAAGTGAGTGAACAGATAGAAAACGGCAGTCACGTCCGTGGCGGTGCATACCGTCACTGCCGGCGTACATCATCATTGGCTCCTGGAACCCATAGGGCCCAATGATAACCAATGTTGAATTCCGCGGCAGTCTTCAAACCGCCTACCGCGATGTTGCACAATGCCAGCACAGTTACCTCATTTCCCCTTGTCCCTCCTTACAGGTCAGGCAGCCGCCATTTCAGGGTGGCACATGGCATGGCACCTAACTGTGTCACAGCACATTTAGGCAGCAATACGGATAGACAACGCCACACACAGATTTACTCACATTAGTGTAAAAACACCTGTGCAACCTATGTGGTACATGACCCTCTGCTCACCATTCTCCTCCATAGGGCCCATCCGCTGGGGCAGATGAGATGGCGTCATCCTCCAGTGTAAAGACCCCTGGTGGACCTATCGACAATGGAAGACAGACACATCATTATCACCTACAGACTTGATCGTGCCACAATCCATAAACTGTGAGCCAAATTGGAGCCAGACCTATCCTCCATCACACAGGTATCCTCCCTCTAGTGCAGGTCCTGTCAGTGCTCCATTTACTGGCCAGTGGTTCTTTTCAAACAACAGTGGCCATGGCATCAGGGATGTCTCAGCCAATGTTCTCTAACGTGTTGTCCAGAGTGCTATCTGCCCTGCTGAAACACATGAGCAGCTACATCGTTTTCCCCCAGGTGGATGATTTGCCCACAGTGAAAGCTGACTTCTATGCCTGCCCTGGGACATATCCCCAACATCATTGGTGCCATTGATGGTACACATGTGGCATTTGCCCCCCCCCCCACAGGAATGAACAGGTGTACAGAAATCGGAAAAGCTACCATTCAATTAATGTGCAGATGGTGTGTTTGGTGGACCACTACATCTCTCATGTGAATGCCAAGTATCCTGGCTCAGTGCATGACGCTTACATTTTGAGGAATAGCAGCATCCCTTATGTGATGGGCCAACTCTAGAGGCACCGTGTGTGGCTAATAGGTGAGACCAAGGTCCCCACACAGTATGAATAGGTGTCTGGGTATGGGGTAGTCCCTAAGGGTTGGTGTATGTCTAACAGATATCCCTCGACATTTACAGGTGACTGTGGTTGCCTCAACCTCTCATGGCTACTGACCCCAGTGAGGAATGCCAGGACAAGGGCAGAGTAACGCTACAATAAGGCACATGGGTGAAGTAGGTGGATTAATACGCTGACTTTTGGCCTTCTGAAGGTCAAATTCTGCTGCTTCCATCTAACAGGTGGCTCCCTATACTAGTCACCGAAGAAGGTGCGCCAGATAATCGTGGCATGCTGCATGTTGCACAACCTGGCATTGCGATGCCAGTTGCCTTTTCTGCAGGAGCATGGTCCTGATGTTGGTCTTGTGGCAGCTGTTGAGGCTGTGGACTGTGAGGAAGAGGAGGCAAAGGAAGAAGATAATGACAACCGAAACAACATCATCATGTAGTACTTCCAGTGAGACACAGGTAGGAGACTGGCACAGCTGATCTGACTACTGTAGGACATTGTATAAGTCAGTCTTTTTAACCTCTGTGTATGGACCCTGACAGTTCACTTTGGCTTTCCTTTACACAGATCTGGGTACCACATACTGCCTTCTGCTATGTTTACTGCTGCCCAACAACTGTCATACTTTGGTATGTGCAAACGAACATTTACATTGATATTTGTCTAAGAGGTTGTAATAATACATTGGTGAAAGTACAGACTGACTCCAGATTGTTTTGTGATTCAAGGGTGTTTAGTTAAGTACTAATAAGTAGTGGGGGATGTGCAGTGGGCTGGGGTGATGGTTGAGGAATATCCATGGTAGAGTCCAGTCTCTTTGTATCCCAGGTGCATTGTCCAATGGGTCACAGGAGGGGGAGCAATGACAGTTTATGGTGGACAGGGTGACATAGTGGGACAGAAGGGTGACAATCAGGAGAGTCTTATTTCCTGGTGGGGGTCTTGAAAATGTTTCTCTGTCTTGTGCCTGGATCGCAGGGACCGTTTGCGGGGTGGTTCTCCTTCTCTAGGGTGTGGGGTGCTGGTGGCCTGTTGGTTCTGTGGCGGGACCGCCTGTCCACTAGCGCCGGCGGACGGGGAAGGCTGTTCATTTTTCGGGCTGGTGTCAGGGTCCCGGTGGTATGGCACTGTCTGCCTCATGGTGTTGGCCATGTCAACCAGCACACCTGAAATTGTGACCAGGGGTGCTGGTTGACTTCAAGTCTTCAAGTCCTCCCTGATCCCCAGGTACTGTTCCTCTTGCAGCCGCTGGGTCTCCTGAAACTTGGCCAGTACCATGCCCATGGTCTCCTGGGAATGGTGGTATGCTCCCATGATGTTGGAGAGTTCCTGGTGGAGAATGGGTTCCCTGGGCCGGTCCTCCCCCTGTCGCACAGCAGTCCTCCCAGCTTCCCTCTGTCCCCTGAACCGTGTGCCCACTGCCACTAACCCCAGGTCCCTGATTGTCTTGGGTTGGTGGGTTTGCCTGGGTTCCCTGTAGTGGTGGACACACTGCTGATTGACGTGTCCTGGTGCTGTGGTGGTGTTTCCTTAGGGGGGAGGTTCAGTGGTGGTTTGGGACTGTGGCATGGGCAAAGAGAGTTTCTGGTACATGTCAGTTAATTTCAACACCTCCCCTTCAAATTTAGCCAGTTTATCTTTGAGAGGCTTTAACAAATAATTAATAACAGATGTAAAATTATTCCTGGTTATGGGTTCAGTATTAGCAGATGCAGTGTAGTCCGAATCACCATCAGCCCCCTTTCTGGCCCGTTTTTCCTTTTTACAACAGGAGAGTGTGTGACTGGGATAGGGGTAACAGTGGCTGTAGTCGTATGACCTAGATGATCATCACCATTCCTTATCTCATCCAGCTCTAGGGCGTGATGAGTATCAGTTACTATATTTGATGGACTTGGAGATCCCTCTAATACTGCATTCAATACGGCTGCCCCTAGAGATAGAAACCTTTCGGCAATATCTATTTCTTTAGAAATATCCCCCAACACCCGTACTAAAATGGAGTCAATAGTGGAGCAACTTGACTCAATGACTGCCTTCTGATTTCCAACTTTACATTTGCCCATATTTTACACAATAGCTTAACACCAAAATCACTAAGGGCCATATTTATCCTTGGTTAGCGCTGAATTAGCATCATTTTTTTACGCCAATTCAGCACAAACTTAACTCCATATTTATATTTTGACGCTAGACCCGTCTAGCATCAAAATATTGGAGCTAATGTCATTTTCTGGATGCGTGAAACCACCTGGCGTCAATGAGATGCAAGGTAGGTGTTCCCATTCACAAAATGACTCAAAGCCCCTAGCGCCATATTTATCAACCCCGGCAAAAATGACGCACAGGTGGGAGGCGGACCCAATAAATGACATTAACTCCAATTTACTTCAAAGTTTAACGCATGGGTCAGACTAGGCATTAAAATGAGGCAAACACACACCAATACTTAAGGAAAACACAAAGAAGCAACTTTTCCAACACACATGGACAGGATGAGGACAGCAACAACAACAGCAACCACCACTGCAGCAACCACAATCAGCACATCGGGGCCCACAAAGGCAACGCAGAAGGCAGGCAAGGAACATGACAACCCTCCTGGGCCTCAAGGAACAAGACATCATATGGGCATACAGACTCAACCGGCAAGCCATACTACACCTGCTGCACCACATTAAGCCACAGATCACAGCCAGCCTGCAGACCCCACGTAATATACCACCTGTGACAAAGCCACTAACTGTCCTGCACATACTGGCAAGTGGCTCATTTCAAACAACGGGTGCCCTGGTTGCTGGTGTGTCACAGCTTCATTTTCAGTGTTCCTGCCGCAGGTGTTAGATGCAATTACCTCTCTGACACCCCACCACATCAGCTTCCCCAAAACTTAGCAAATGCAGCAGGAGATAAAACAGGGGTTCCACTAATTTGCTGGTTCCCGTATGTGCTCGGTGCAATTGACTGCACCCATGTTTGACTTGTTCCACCTGCAGCAACAGCATATTTATACTGGAATTGCAAACACATGTATTCCATAAATGTCCAGGCCACAGTGGACCACCAGGGACTATTCGCAAACATTTTGGGCAAGTATCCTGGGAGTGTCCATGAGGCCTACATCTTCAGGCACAGTAGGATCAACAAACATTTCCAGGATGGCCAAAATGGAAATGGCCTTCTTGTGGGTAAGTCAACAAACCTAGCAATATGTACACAACACACCAACCCTGTAGGACACACAAGACATACACCAATACAAAAACACATGGCCACGGTAACACAGATGTGCAGGTAACAACACATATGCATTATGCTGCAGTACAGCACAATCAGTGCACACTACAAACACATACACCAATATTTACGTAACACACCCACAACTTGATAGACACACCACGTGAAGGACAGGTGGAGATATGTACCCTTTGCTAACAGAAGATGTACACAAACCACTACAAGTGGCCACAATTTGCCTACTACATACACTTCACACACACAGTACATGAAACAAAGAATAGCACAGAAATGTCAAAGGCATACACCGTGCGCATGTAACATAAGTCACACATAGGCACAGTTCCCTAAAATCATGACGTGCAAGTGTCTGCCAGAACAAACATCACATGCCAGAAAACCGGTGCCAATACCAACTATATCTCATCAACACATACCTGACGTACCTATAGTGTGTGTATATGTATGCCTGATGCATTGGGTCACACACATAGGAATACAACATTAATAACATGTGCTAGATTTGCGAGAAGTGGCACCACACCTACTGTAGTGTCACCTCACATGGATGCCGTAATGGAACCCTGTAGGAGTACTTAGGACATCACTGACCTTACATGCACTGTGCTAAGGGACACATTTGCTAAGTAGCTGAACTCCATCCCATAGTTTGTACTGTGCATGTGTTGACTGTATAAATGCTGATTCATGTTTTTGAAGATAGGAGAGACACTGGTAGTAATGTTGATCATCCTGGAACAATGGGATATAGACCCTTGGACACCTGATGGCTGCCACAAAAATCATCTGCCACTCAGGATCACTAAGGGATGTAAGAGCCCCCAGTGCCATTGTCATGGCCTGCACTGTATGTACCAGTTTTCGGATGACCACTCTTTTGTGACCTGAAGCCTCATTGTAAATTGGCAATGTGTGTTGCTGCAAGATACATAGCATGGTGATGCTGACTCAGATGTAGGTGTCACCAATCTGAGGTAGTGCCAACATCAAACACCACCCCAGGATTACCATTTGCAGGATGTAATAAGGACATATACTGTGATTTTACCTCATATGTATGTGCCACCTATGCATGCTGCATACTGCTGCACACACAGAAAGAGCCAATTGTCCATCAAAACACTATGGGGGTCATTATGACCCCAGCAGTCGGCGGTAATGTGGAGGATAGTCCTGCCAACATGCTGGCAGTACTTTCCTCCACATTATGACATTGGCGGTAAATGTACCACACTGACCGCCACAGCGGTAATGGCCGTCGGGCTGGAGACATCAATCTCCAGCCCGGCAGCCGTCACTTGCCCGTCTGCGGGATTATGAACCCGCCTAACACCATGGTTTTTGTGGCTTCCTTACTGCCGCGAAAACCATGGAAGTAGACACTGCCTTCCCTGTCTCCCCACCCCCTCTCCCTCCACAGGTTCCCCCAACCCCCTTCCTCTCCAGATCCCCCCTTCATACATGCCCCTCCCTTCACACACACACACACGCATGCACACAACCATTCACACATTCATCCATGCATGCATACATCCGTTCACACACACATCCACACACACTTACACACATACATGCAATCACACAACTCAACATACACTCACTCATACCCCCAAACATGCACACACATACAACATGCAACACACACCCGCATGCACAGACATACACACACTCCCCCCCACACACACACACAACACCCCCCTCCCCTGTTGTACCACCCACTTAGCTGTGTTCACGGGGTCCTCCGGAAGGAGACGGGACGGGGTGCTGCTGCAAGCAACTGCATCTGCCAGCAGAACACCACCAGGCCGTATTACTTCTCATAATATGGCCAGTGGCGGACTACTGGTGTGGTGCTGCTGCTGGCAGCAGTGCCACTTTACTGCCATCCGCCGGCATGGCCACAGCCGGATTTCCACCATCCTTCTGGCAGAAATCCAGCTGTGGTCATAATTTGGCAGACAGCTGTTAGCTGCGGCGATGGTTTTTTGGCAGCCGTCGCCACGGCGGTAGGCATTTTTTACCGCCAATATTATAATGAGGTCCTATATGTATAGGAAGGTGTCCCTTACTGTACAGACACATCCACGTCTGTATGGCAGCTAGCCAAGCACCCTGGTGCAAGGTTGGCAGTGTTAGTGCACGGCTGCATATTAGGCCCCAGGGACAACAAAGGGTTGCCTAGTAACACGTCACACATGGTGCATTCCTGCATAGTGAAAATGTTGCAGCATAATGCTGCCAATGTTGGAGCTGTGTTGTGCATTCTCACTTACTCATTAAAACGGGCCTAAGTATTGCACTTCTTCTGTAATGACACATGTCAAAATGTCTGGGATTTCCAGGCTCTGTAGGGCTACCACGCTGTCACCATATCTGAACCCACTGTGTTGTGAGGATGTGTCATGTCCCCTCTACTGATAGTACACTGATACAACAGTGCACTACACAGCACCTGGTACATATATACTGAGCATCAGTTAGGATTTCAAATTATTTATCTCAGGTCCTTCAGAGAATACCCAACATTGTCATGTTCAACAACACAGTGCTACTAAAACTTTGCACAAGGCCAGGAACTCACACCATACCACAAACACGTATGAGTCACAACCAACTCAAAATAACAACTGCCATGCTACATAACAAACCTATTGCAAGCCCTAACATCAACTCACACCTTTTCACTTTTACAACGGATCAGGGTTATGGCATACAGCTGTGGATGATGACCCCATTTGCAAATCCAACCACAGCAGCAGAGTGTGCATACAATAAGGGACACCGTAAGACATGCAATATTGTGGAAAGGACATTTGGCATACTGAAATCAAGATTCAAGTGCCTGGACCTGACAGGATGCAGCCTCCTATATGCCCACTCATTGTCTGCAAAATCATCCTGACATGTGCTATCCTGCACAACATATGTGGGCGGATGAACGTTCCTATGAATGACCAGGTTGATGACCTACCTGAGGAGGGGGAGGAGGATGGGGGTGACGATATGGAGGGAGAACAGCGCCACACAGCTGCACGGGTACGCCGGAGACAGCACACAGTTGACAACTTTTACTCTTAAGAGCCACTGAATTCACCTTGTTACTTTTGTAAATAAACACTTCACTTATACAACCACTCCTGCTTTGGTCTCTTCAATTTCCACCACATATACCATGGGAATGTGAGTCTAACCTCAAGAAGCATGTTACAAATACAAATCTGACAAGTACTGTTGCAGCATCATATGTGTGTGTCAGATTCTACTGCCACCATCACACAAATCACTGACAGCCTCGTCACTGGTATGTGACAACTGAAGGACACAACCTATGGACCACAAAATATTTTATACATCCACGTTGTCAACTTGGTAATCAGTAGGTCATCACACACAACTACATCATGTACAAATAGGATGTATGCAAGGGGCCAACACATGAGGTAGTGGATGTCAAAAAAATAGAAATTAAGTCATGTTGGAACTGAACACTGTCTTAACCCAGTGTGAGAGTTGTAATGGCTGCATGGAACATGTGTCACAAGGCGGGGTCATCATTGGTAACTATGGTCATCATGATTTGCCCAGGTATAACAACCAATGGAAGAAGTTGGGCTTACACAGTCCATCCATGGTAATCTGTCCTGCCACTGCCATAGGGCACAATCCTGACACAGGGTACACATAACCTCACACATTGCACAGATACTTCTGTGGAATGCAGATCATTATGGATGAGAACATATGCAGCTAGGGCTGCAGGTCCACCACACAAAACCAACAACCATTGATAAATACAACCACTTTAATCAAAGTTTTGTGATCAAAACATATTCTGGGTCGAATGTAGGCAGAGTGTGTCAGACACACTATGTACCAAAGATGTACACATGTCAGACAAAAATGCAGGCTTCACACAAGTCTCCATAAACTCCAAATCAGCATAAGGACACAGTTGTCAGGAAATCTTTCTAGGTAGCAATGGTTCAACCATCATCAACAATGCTTGAACTGTATATGTAGCTTTAAATATTATGCTCTGTATGACAACATTACACATCACATATGAAAACCCAAAGCACAATCAGAAATCCTAACTATTGCATTGTCCTGAATGCCAAACATATGTGTATATATTGTTGTCACACATGCATATATATGCACAATTTGAAACAATTTGCATGCTGTTGACTCTGTAACACACACATTGGTGGAACAGACCAATCACACCCTTACCACATTGTTGCATGGATTATTATATGTGGCCATACCCAATATGCCACACTGCAGCGCAGCCCATGTCATGTGTATGTTGATTCAGAGTGCATCTAAGGACAATGCAAAAAAACATGCAATCGGGAAACAAGTAAAAAAAAGGACACAAATGTTTTTAAAGTGAGCGCAAAGAATATGACACATGGGCACTTAGCGTGAATTCCACCTTCGCACTCCTCTCAAATCTGCCTTCTGTGAAATCGATGCATAACCGTCATGCATCAATGTAAACGACGCATGTGCGTTATCCATCTAAAAAAACCTAAGCAAATGTCAAATGCATCAAATTATTACTCTCATAACTGAAAAACATGACGCACGGGGACAGGAAGTGATGTAATAGGAAATCCTGGATACAAGCATGGTACAGTGGACGTAGTTTCACTCTCTCTTTACAGTCTGTGCCCTTGTGACTATGTGGTTGTGTTTTGTAGCTGGTAGTTGAGTCTTGGTTGTGTCTTGAAGTTTGTGGTGTCCCTCCTGTTGAGTCCTGTTATATACATATATATTTATAGTGGGCTTTCTGTACGGGGTTGTTACTAATTTGGGATAGTTGGGATAAGTTAGTAGGGTTAAGTTTCCATTTATGTTTTTCTTTCTCTATATTTGGGGTCAACTTTGACCATATTCGACATGTCTGTTAGGGGGAGAATGACCAAGATGTCAGAGGATGAGCTTGGTGGATTTGTCTGGCTGGCATCCCACTACCTGCCAATGATGCTTGAGATGAGTGGCCGGGGCATCCTTGTATACCGGACCGAGGCATGACAGCTGTGGTGGAGCAAGGTGCTCCACCGCTAGAAGCGAGTATACAGGACCGGTAGAAATGAGCACCAGCTAAAGCAGCACTGGGCAGATCTGGTGGCCAGGTTGCAGGATCTGCTCAATCACTTTGGGATTGACACATTTCAGAGGCCATAGCGACACCTGCCGAGGCATAGTGTCATGTATGAAATGCCAAGGCGCCACCAGCCTACCATATTTTCCCTAGATTGTGTCAACCAAGTGGCACAATGCATTCATAGCGCAACTTTGTCAACATTTCACGCACATGACCCCTGCCCCAACCATTATATTAACAAAGGGGGTTTACCCGCCTTGGAGGGCAATGACAATGGGACATTTGATACCATTAGACAACTTTGCTGCATCAGTCATGGATTAATCAATGCATGATAATTGCAGAATTAAAATGGAGCGGCATGTCTATCACAAAGCGCCTCTGGGTGCCTTGCAGGACATGCTTGAGTACCTGAGTTAAAAGTCTTGCAAAGCACCAGGGTAGTGTCATGTTTCTTTACACAACTCCCTGTTATACCATGTTGTTCCATCTTCTATAGATGGCCCAAATATGGATGTTCCTTGGTGTAGCACTACATGAGTCTCTGGCCCAGGTTTAGTGTTCAGATGTATGACTCTAATTCACCTGAGTGTCTGTGTCATTGTGTGATCATAATGGTGTGTCTGTTGCACTGTTTTCCACTAGGATAACTTGCTCACTCCTCTCTACTAGTTCACACTGAAATTTGTTGTCCACTTGGAGTGACTATGATTTGACACTAAGCATGGTTTACCATTCATGTCATGTGAGTGAGTCATGTGAGATGAATACAATGCCAGAAGTGATAAGCTGTCAGATATCAAAGTAGGCTGGATGCTGACAGTATGGCCCGTTTAAAGGATCTCATGCACCACCAGAGGGTCAAATCTTGTGAGGCTCGTGGTGCACAATGGCCAGCATCGTGTACACAAGTGCTGACAAGCCACATGTAGGGCCATATGTGACTAAGAATGACAGAGCGCAATGCTGTGAGAATATTGGCAGTGGCACACTCCATTCTCACAACACAGGGATGCACCATATTGAACCCAATTTGGTGCATCCCTGTATTGTCATGAAGATGGAGGACTGGGCTGGCAATTGTCCCCCAGCATGGTGCTCAGTCTTTTGCACTCCATGTTTGTTACACTTGCGTGGAATGTAATTGGCTTGCATGCAGGTCTAGGCCGAATGTGTGCTGACATGGAAATGTGTGTGACTGGAATAGTAGTATCAGATCTGGTATTGATTGTTGTCTACACCTTGGCACATGAATGTAGATGTGCTGGACCTATGGATACCAGCTTCCTAGTTGTCAGCCCTCCTGACATATGATATACTCCTCAACTCCATGGATGAGTGGGCAGGCTTTGGTGGATGACCAGGACAGTTGAGATGATGAATTGCATGGCCACCCCCCATTAGTCTGAGGGGAAGAGGAATACCAAATGTGTAGGTAGATGTGATGCTCACAGTGTAGGTGACAATCATATTGACCAGGCTTGCATGTGTACCTATCAGCTCTGACCCCTTATGGTTACCAACTGCATCCCATCCTCCCAATAACATGTCCAAGTTATTGGTGATGTATGGATGGAAATAGACACCGATGATGAGGTCCTTTGGGCCTGATCTATGTAAAGTTAGCACTGCCTTTGAAGTATTATTTTTTTACGCAAAAGCAATGCACACTTCCAAATGTTTGGTTCATTTTCTTGGTTTGCGTCGTTTTAGTGTCATAAATATGATGCTAAGGCAGCGTTGTCGTTACATATATCAAGGCCATTGTCTTTTCTGGAATGTGAGTTGGAGTGCATGTGTATTTTGATTTAGCAGTGTAAGCTACTAATTTGTACAGACTCCACACAATGCTGACACTTATGGTTGCCTGTTTCTATTGAACAGCTGCCAACATGACCAATGATGAGCTGTGTGCGTTTCAGAAGAGGGCAGTGAGGTATAATAACTTTTATTCGGTATGAAAAAAATTCATCCATTACAATAAATAATCTTCAATACATTTGTTAAAATTAGCAATAAAACCATAAATAATAGGAACACCCATCAGGAATAAAAACATATATAACCACATACATAGAAACAATAAAATAGAAGGATTCATTCTAAAAACTCTATATTGTTATGCCAAGTAATAGCTCCCTTCAGGAATGATCCCAGCCCCTTCCACACCAATACATCTGAGGCCATCTGCAGCCACATAAAAGCCGGACAATATTGCACAAAATCCTTGGGCCTTAGGAGAGGTAATAAAAAACGAGTTCTAAATGGTGCATAAAAAACACAAAACAAAGTCAAATGGGGCAAGGTCTGTTGGGACACCCCATCACAGGGGCAGGGTCTAATACATTTGTCCCCATACTGACCTAACGGGAAACACAAATTACTTCTAATGATCCCCAAATGGAAACGGGTTATGAGAGACCTTTCCCTCACATCCTTTATCTCTAAGAGATAGCGCTCAGGACCTACCCACATCTTTAGCCGTGAGGTACCGCCATATCCTGACAGTGGATTCTGGGTTCGGAAAAATGGCTCACCGCTACCATGCAGAGAGGGCAACAGGGGAATGGTGGGCATTTCCATAAGGGGTCCCCAAACTGGCTAAGAAGGCACAGCAGGCACCTAACTCCTCAGCAGTACAGGGGGCACACCTGGCACCACACCCACAACATCGCCTGCAACAACCTAGGTGCAACAGTCCACACCACATACTGCCATGAACATGCAATTGTTGCAGGATCTACAGAGGGACATTTCCCTGGTCCTAAGACGTTTGGACAGTTTGGAGGAGGAGGTGGCTGCGAATACCAAGAGGCTAAAATTCATAAAGAAAAAACTAAAGGAGCCCAAACGCTGAGTTATCTTGGGACTGCCACCTCCAAGTTGTATCCCCTCCCTTTTGATTTTAATTTATGTTATATTGTAGGTTTTAGGGGGTTATTGTTTGGTTAGTGTAGGTATGTAGTTTACATAGGATATGTGGATTTGGGGGGTGGGTTATTTACTTATTACCTGTTAATTGGTGGGTGGGTGGGGGTCATGTTGGGGTATCTATGTGTTTTCTATAATAAACAATGTAATTTTTTTTTTAAAAATCACCAAAAATATATATTTGTTTAGATTTAGTCAGTATATGTGTAGTATTAGTATATGTTGTCCTGCATGTGTCTTGTAACTTAAGGGAAGTGGGGGGGAAATGTTTAGAGTGTTGTGTTAAATGTGTTAGTGAAGTTTAGCATAGAGTAGTTAGCTTTAGTTATTGGTTAAGTATAGTTAGAATTGGTTAGTTTAGGATAGGGTAGGTATTAATTATTTTTTTAGTTTAGTTTTATGGTTAATAAACATTTTTGCATACTCCTATACATTGTGTGTTATATGCTTGTGTCCCAGGGTCTTCCCATGAGTGCACAGTGCAAATTGTGTGTTAGCCTATTGATCCCGTCCTGCCAACGAATATCTCTCTTGACATGTGCATCACCTATTGACAACTGAGCTGTCACATTGGCAGCAGCAACACATCTACTTGTCCATGCACCTGCCATCCAGTGTACCCACCACTCATGGTGACTATGTTTACTTTGTATTGGACAGGTAGGTGTGGTACTTCAGCTATCAGTGTTGGGGACCTGTGTAGGAATGTTGGGAACTGTGGCACATCTGACGGCCTAAATTTAAACTCTGTCCTGCAAAACTGACCTGTAGCAATCTCTCATAAGGTTAGGCACCCCTGTATCACACCAATGTGTTCTACTGGTACTCCCAGCTGACAATATTGCCCTACAACTGTTTCACAGCCATTCCTGCTGTATGTAGTAAGTGAAGCATACATGTGTACTTCATTTGTGACATACTCAGTAAATTGCTTGTAGGGGATTAGACCAGCAATAACATTTGTCATGTTGGAACCTTGTGGGGAGGTATTTGCACCCACAGTCCTGCACTCTTTGTACTGACACTCTATGACTAATAACATGGTTAAACACATCACAATTACTAAGCGTAGTAGATGGAACACAATGCACAAAGACATGCTGTTTGTGTAGGAGGTGTTTATTTACAAGTGTTGCAGTGCAATATTTACAATGTCAGGTCAGTGACCGCATTTGTGAAATCCATACAATTGTGACACAAAACAAGTCCAGGGTTGAGGGACATGTCATGGAACATGCTTGTGTGAAGTGTTGTTAAATGCGGGGAACAATATTTGCCATTTGGTAAGTGATAGACAATGACAGTCCATAACAGAGAGGTCAACAGTGTGTTGGTGAAGAGTGCACATATTCAACTGTGCTAACACTGGCATGATCTCAAGCACACGACAAAGGAGAACACCGCCCCTGTGTCATAGGCTGGTGCTCCCAGGTGCTCTTCTGAGTGAAGGAGATCTGTTCCACATCTTCATCCTCTGATGTGTGCGGTGTCTCCTCTGCTCTTGATGGTGATGACAGGGAGGTAGAGGGGGCCACACACACTTCAGTGGTTGAAGACGTGGAATCCCAATTCCTAGCAGCTGCCATTTGTGGAACAACATATGGGATCACTGAGCAATAAGGAGCTGCTTATTCTTCAGGATAGCAGCAACATCCCGGAGGTAGGCAGCCATGTCTGCCCTGAGGGAGGCCAGTTACTGCTGCATGGAGTCCAAATCTTTCTCAAGCATGTTGCTGCTAGTTTGGGAGGGCAGTTGTTGTGGCCTCTCCCTCGTGGCTGCAGCTATGTTCCTCAGACACTGCTGGACTCCATGCAGTGGGGAGTGTGGGCTTTGTTTGGCTGCTGTGTGTTCATTGGCTGTCACAAGGCATGTGTGCATTCCCTCTAGTCTGGCTGCCACAGTCTCCATCCCTACCTGCACCTGCTTGGTGAGCTCCCGCTGGACTCCTACCACTGTCCTCTCAAAAGTGGTCCCTGTGTCCTCGTAGTCCTCAGCTGTGTTGGTGCTGGCAGGTTGTACCTTTGGGATGTTGCGTGGGGCATCTGGGATGGCTGCCACATTATTTGTCCTCCTTGCAGCTGGAAGTGGTGTCTGGAGGGATACCAGGACTTCTTGGAGGGTCTCTTGGCTGATGGTTGTCAGCTGGTCGTCCAGGCCATTGGGGAACTCCAGGATAGGCAGGTCAGCAGGAGAGCCATCATACTCTCCAATGAGATGGTGTAAAATCATTCTTTCACTGTTGTGGCAGTGACATGTCACATCATTGACTTGCTCTTGGAGGTGTGTTTCTGCTTTTCCACCAGCCTTTACATGGTGGTGAATTCCCCATGCAAAGGTTGGTGGTGATGTGCTGTGCCCCTGGGTGCCCCTGCACAGCCCATGTACCTGGCATGGGCAGTGCAGGGAGCCCTATGCCCAGGCTCTTTGCGCTTTCCACTGTATGATTTGCAGAGCTAAGAGCAGCATGTCCAGTCACACCCAATGCACCCCAAAACTGGCACTGACTTATTTTGGTCCATCAACAATGTAGTGGTAATTGCCCCACAGAGCTAACATAAGGATACAGATTTCCACCCACCATCCCAGCGTGTTACTCATACTGCCAACCGCAAAGAGTACACTGCACTAGTAGTCTTACCAACACCAGACTGACCCATGCACCATCCCCCGCCCTTCAATGTGATATTATACACCATTATGTTCGCAGACATACAGCATGTGTTTTATTTGTGTGGTTATGTCCCCATTCCTATGTGTCTCACATGGCTGTGTCAGAGTAGTTGTGGGGTCAGCCTGTATTTGTTGTGACCTATAGATTGCATTCTGTAGTAAATATTTTTCTCTAGTGGCACAGGTCTGATCAGCATCAAAATGTGTGGCTCCACATCACACCAGTTTAGTTACACTGGGTAGTAGCATGTTTCCTATGACACAGGACCACCCTGCTATATCACCACCCAAGATTAATTTTCCCTGCACCCATAGTGGCATCCTTACTGCATGATGGAGTAGTGGCTGCCTTATGGGGATGTGTTATTTATGTGTGGGGTGTTGGTGCTTCTAGCACATGTTTGGGAACTGTTGGGAAAGGTTTGAATGTATTGTATGCTGTAAGATGCAGAACTAATGTTTTAGCAATGAGACAAGGCAGTTGAAAGGTGTTTTTGAACGGGCACCACCATGACATAACCCCAGGAATGGTATTGACTGACTTCCTAGTCTCTGATGTCTTTGGAAAATGGCACTAGCCAGCACTAAACGTTATGATGCAAAACTACATATGTGCAGTTTTGCGTCAAAAAGTATAAATATGCCCCTACTTCTTTATGCAATTATAATAGGTATCCAGAATATGGCAAAGGTAATGACATCGATTTATAACCTAATTACTGAGACCACACATCATTAGGCATGCGCGGCATAGTAGCAAAACAAAAGAGAACCAAGAGAGTAGACCTAGCCCATCCTCCGTCGACCATGGATGGAAGCAGATGGGCCCGCTCTTGGCCCGCTCTTCACCCAGGCCCACGCCCGGACACATCCCGTGCGTTCCACGCAGCGGAAGCACAAGTCCTAATTTATGCGCCTTCAGGAGTGACAGAGACTCGTAAGCGGCCTCCTCCTGCCCATGTGCCTGGGAGGTGTGGTTCTGCTTGGCCCATGACCCCTGATTCAGAGTGTTTCACGCAGCGGAAGCACAAGTCTTAAATTATGCACCTTGGGGTGTGACAGAGCATCACGGATGGCCTCCTCCCGCCAATGTGCCTGAGAGGTGTAGTCCTGCTTGGCCTGTGACCCCTGATTCAGAGTGTTGCACACAGCGGAAGCACAAGTCTTAAATTATGCACCTTTGGGTGTGACAGAGCATCAGAGGTGGCCTCCTCCCGCCGGTGTGCCTAGGAGGTGTGGTCCTGTTTGACCTGTGAACCCTGACGCAGAGTGTTGAACTCAGTGGAAGCACGAGTTCTAATTTATGTGCCTTCTGGCGCAACAGAGCACCGTAGGTGGCGTCCTCCTGCTGGTGTGCCAGGGAGGGTGGTCCTGCTAGGCCCGTGACACCTGATGCAGAGTAAGATTGTTTTAGGTCTTCAAGCATGCAGCGGACTTCAACAAAGTTACCACTTATTGCCTCTTGAAGCCAAACTTAGACTTAGACACAGAGACTAGTGTACTGATCACATCTGGAAGTCACCCCCATTAACGAATCAGTAATAACCTACCTAACTAGAACCTAAAATGAGACTTGTGGATGTCACCCTGGTTGACACTAACACACAAACATTAAGAGACTGTGAGGACTATTTAGTGTGCTCTTTCTATGTTTTGTGTGTTTACATTAAAATATTCCTTTTCCTTAAAAGCAAGTATATGACATGACAAGACAACCAGCTTATTGGCATTATTTTTTTTTATTTTGAGTCTTGTGTCTGTGTATGGTTTACAACTAACCCCCATCGAAAAGCCTTGGACTGCTCGACCTGCACTACCACTGAGAGAGGTATTTTAAAACGGGGTATTACTTGGTCCAGCCTCTCCGAACTCATAGTTGGTCAGGCCCCTGGACAGCAGGAGTAAAATTCCACAACCCCCCCTATTGGGTCCAGTAGCCCCTGATTACCGTGGATCTTTGAAAGGGGTTTTGACAGACATGTATTTCAATGATTATAGCTACTTCAAATGTGTGCCATGGGTAGATTTCTTTGCATGTGTACCATATGATATTTTGGAGACATACTGACAAACATGGCAGTGTATATTAAGCACTTGTAACCCCTCTTCCCACCACGTGATATGGCGGTGAGTACTTTGGGCAATTGATCTTTTATCCAGTTTTTGCATCTGATGAGTTTGTTTTACAGCTTCATCAACAAGAGCTTTCGAAGAATTATTCTGAGTTAAGCGAACAGTATCATTTTCGCTAACATATTCCGTGACGAAAATTAATGAGTAATCTTCTAGTCCACCATTTCTTCTTCTGTTAATAGAGAGAGGAATGGGATACCCCAATACCTCGTCGAAAGTTTATTTTAGCTATCCAACCATCATATTTAAGGATATTTCTAGAAAATTTGACGTTTTTTTCCTCTTGAATACAGACGAATGAACACAATTACTCGCTACAACGCAGCGGTCTCCTCACAGAGGTATCTTGGTACTTATCTGATTTGCAAGTTTAATTATTTTCTGATTACCATAACACGGTGGAAGAGAACAGCCAGATTGTAATAGCTCTCCTAAAAGCAGTGAGTGTTCATTCTCTTGAGGAAACTGAACTATCTACCACCACAGAAAGATTTTGTGATGCGTGGCATGATCATAAAATCGGTATCTGAGGAGCATAATGAGTTAGATGGTTTACATCCCATTACTGTGTTTATAAATGGAGTAAGTGGCTCACCCTGCCTATGTAGTATACTTTTTTTCAACAATAATCCCAAAGGATATAATTGTAACCCATGTTACCTAATCTAGATTATAGCATTATAAAAATGTATTACAATTCTAAATCAACTCACACAAATGTAAACCTGAGGACTCGGATGGGGATGAATATGAGTGCCACTGATGTCAGTCCATCTCTGCTGATCAGATACACATATTCATCATATCCCTAAACTCGCCATTTTTATTCATGGTGTTTTCGAATGTCTGACACACTACTTGACTAAATGTAATACGAGCATGTTAGCCTTCATTAGCCTGATTGTTGGAAAGTTGATTGCCAGGGTATGGGAGATTTCCAGCCCAGTTACATGTCAAGGGTGGTTCCAGGAAGTAAGAAACGTGTGTCTTTCTGAGCAATGCTTGGCTGGATTTAGAGACAGTGGGCCAGATGTAGCAAAACGCCAATTTGCGACTTGCAAATTGCGAGTCCCTGCGACTCGCAATTTGCAACTCGCAAATTGGTATGCAGAACGGTGTCTCAGACACCGTCTGCGAGTCGCTATGGGGTCGCAATGACCCGCCTCATTAATATTAATGAGGTGGGTCGCAAATTGCGGCCCCATAGCGAGTCTAGGCACTCGCAAACATGGAGGCCTGCTGTAGTCAGCAGACCTCCATGTTCGTGACTGCTTTTAAATAAAGCAGTTTTTTTTTTTAAGTGTAGCCCGTTTTCCCTAAAGGAAAACGAGCTGCACTTAAAAAAAAAAAACGAAACCTTTAGTTTCGGTATTTTTTCAGGGCAGGGAGTGGTCCATTGGACCACTCCCTGCCCTGAAAAAATATTTGTGGGTCCATTCACAAAGTGGAAGGGGTCCCATGGGGACCTCTTCCAATTTGCGAGTGGGTTACCATCCACTTCAAGTGGATGGTAACTGCGACTCCATATGCGGTCGCAAATGGAATTGCATTCCACTCCGAATCGCAAATAGGAAGGGAATACCCCTTTCTATTTGCGATTCTGAAATGCATATTGCGAGTCGGTCCCGACTCGCAATATGCATTTCTGAATAGCAAAGAGGCTTTTGCGCCTCGCAAACGGCGGTTTTCGCCGTTTGCGAGGCGCAATCCCTTTGCTACATCTGGCCCAGTATGCGGTGGACAGAGTTTTATTCATTCGCTGGTTTCATTTAACTGGCCACATCTTCGCCTAATTACATTCTGCCCATTAGTTTATTTAATAATTAAGTAGCTTATTTAGAGAGTTTTTAATATTCCCTACTATACTTTATATGGCAGGAGTAATGTTTTGGACTTTCTATGTTTTTTCAGCTTCTCTTTGTATGTACTTGGGAACTAGTCCCGGGTGACATTGAATTTATGCAGTAGTAATTTTGTGTAATTTCTGGCATTTCGTGTTTGAATCTTGTGCTATTTTTAGTCTACACAGTACCCTCACCACAAAATGAGCATGAGGATGGATCACTTGGTGAAAAATATGTAACATTTCTAAATTTTGTATTTTAATTTGCACTATTACTAAGAAATGAGGTCGTCTACAGTCATGCCTAGTCAGAAACCACTGGGATGATGTGACCCTGCATAAACACCACGTACCTGTGACAGTGATAACATGCAACTACAACAGGGGAGGTGGTCTGCTCCTGTTGGCTGCACAGAGGAGATGCCTGCCTCAGCCTAACTCAAAGAGCCTGTGACTCAACATATTCTACATTGAACTAATTGTGATTGAATGCTTAGCAAATATGTTACCAACAAGAGGACCCCCAAAGGGTGTCTTTCTTGGAGTAAGGCTAGTTAGCATTCTTACTCCACCACTGAAACATTTCATTTTTTTGCATAATCTGGCAGGACTAAAGTTTGACTATGCTTTCTCCAATCTCTGTGGCCACAGTGGATGTGTTTGCATCCGCAATGACCATATTTTAGTTTATTTTTCCAATTTATAAAGAAACCCCATTCTAAAATGGACATTGTGGATGTGCGTGCAAATTGTATTCAAATATGTGCCCTGCAGAAGTACGCACATCTACAGTGTGTGCCGAGGAATGGATTTTCTAATATTTTAAGAACCCTGAACTGACTTAAAAAATTTTTTTTTTAAAAACGTGCATGCTTGCACATATGTGCAGACACGAGAAAACATCTTAACGGGTTGCAGGGCGTAGTTCATGACTCATGTTTTTTATTTTTTTAAGTGAATAGGAAGGAAGAACTAGGGGGTGAGCACAGAGGTAGTAGAGGAACGAAAGTAATCCCTGTCTTGCAATGTAACATCTGATGTTGCGATCCTGTACAAAACCTAAACCAAACAAAAAAATGTGCAATCAAAATGCCTTTGGGAGGGTTAAACGTTAGAAATGAGAGGAAAGCCATTGAATAAGGAGCAGAAAAGTTAGATATACACCAAAGCCATGACATTATGAGCAAGGGTCTGATTGAAATCCCATATTTAGGATATGTGTTATTTGAAAAAAAAATGTTGCTGGCTGACTATTAAAGCTGTCTGTGAATAACACCTAAAACGAGCTGCAGAGTCCTAACTGGATTTTAAAAAACAGAAATGATCTGCAGCCAAAGCTCTGGTTTATATGGTTATTCTAAACCCTTGACTCCCTTGGGATATAATGTGTGTTTTCAAAGCTTGGGACATTTTATAAATATAAGATCTGTTGAGCTACAGAAAGGAGTTCCTCCTTTCAAATGTAAGATCTTGTCCTGAAGCGTGGTGCAGTCCACAGGTGTATGCCTGGAAAAGCATGACCTTTATGAAATATACTGCATGGATTTACTGTATAGACATAATGCTCATCGGTTTTAATGTGCCAATTTTTGATACACTACAAACATCACAATTTGTATAAAATGAGGAAACCAACCGGTTGACATAAAGATTATCTTTGAATACGATACTTTATTGAAAAAGTATTATTTGCTTAGAATTAGTAAAAGGCTCACTACATGTGGTTTCCAAGAAGAATTAGACTTTTTGTAGAGGGCATTCTTTGAAGCTGAGAACTACCATCATTATTACTGATCTCAAATTAAAATTGTTGACATCAAAAAAGGATAAGTTAGTAGCAATGGGAATAAATGACGCTGCAGTGACTGTGGGGCTCTTAAGCTATCAGTACTATTGTAGATATTTAGAATGAGCTTTTGGGTCCTGTATCCAAATATGACATCATTACTTCTTTGTATGGATCTTCCTCGTCCCAGTCCTGATCACATGAGGTGTGTCCAACCTGAAAGACAGGTTTCTTTATTTACCCACTTTCTTGAGTTAGCATTCTAGTGTTTTACTTGCACTTCCTTTCCCACACATCCTACAGCCAGAGGAAGTTGGCCTTCTAATATCCATATGTGTCTGGATGCAAAGAACAGGGATGTTGGGAGGACTGTGGAACTAGGATGAATAAGATGCAGACTGAAAATAATGAAGATTTCTGGACAGAAATTAGGACATTTTCCCACAATCTTCCTCTTTCTTATCCTAGTGCTGATTGTGTGAGTCTATACAAAGTGTTTTCATGCAGACAGCAATTGAGCCAGACAGTAGATAATTAATCTTAAGTGAATCCTGAAATAGAATTTGTTTGTGTTGTTCACATGTTTTCTTGAAATTAAATTCATCTTATTCAACAACAGAAGATAATACTGTCATGGTAATTTTCCTTTAACAATTAGCCAATACATCTAATCTGTAATGTTGAACACATTTATGGAGATCTAACCAAACTGCATTCTGACATATCTCAAAAATCAAAATTCTCTTAGCTTCTACCCAAAATGTGGCCACTACTCTAGTGGATCTTCTTAATATTCTTAGAAGACCCTCCTTACCAGACACTTTGTAGCCTGTGGAAATCATCCTTTTAATCCTTCTGCATATGTTAGTTATAGAGGGTTTGGCAACTTTCTTTCTTGAACAAAATGAGACCAACCAGGAATTTGACCTTCTAAAAGGAAGTGTTTTTGCCAAGCAGATTAATGATTCTTTTTGAATATCTAAAGTTTGCAGACTTTGCTCTTCAGGAGAAGGTGGTTCAGGGAAAAAACCTTGTTACACAATATCCTATACAAAATAAATATTGAAAATACTTTTGAACAAAAACCTTGACCCGGTCTAATCAAAATCCTGTCCTTCAGAACCTTTAGATAAGGACAATTGATATTCTTTTCCCCCAACTCACCTAATATTTTAGTTGACATTGTTATTACAAAATAACATACTTGAAAGATTAGAAATTATAAGGCTACCTTCATAAGAGGTACAAGGGGTGTTTCTGAAGCACTATATGTACCAGCGGAAGGTCCCACACTAGCAAAGGAAGAAGAGAAGGTTTCCTCAACTCAAAACTCCTGGATAATTGGGGTACTAGAACTTCTATGGATGCCAAAGAATCTTCTTGTTGTCTACGAGCATTTATGGTCACACCCCAATATATATAAGTAGATATTGATAGGTCTTTCTGAGATCTCCCCCTTAGAAATTCTACAATAGAACAGGCATTACATGTTATTGGGCATACATTTTTCCTGCAGCACCAGCTAGATAAGTGTTTCCAATAACTCCTAAGCGCTGACATTGCAGAAGGTCTGCTGAGTTTCTGAATACAGATTTCATGTTCTACTGAATATCCTAAGTAATTTAAGGCTATCGTCTCAATACTCAATCCTTCAAAGTTGGATGGTTCAGCGATGTTATAGGATGATGATGTCAAATTAGTAGAGATGGAAGACCTGGGATTCTCAGAGTGAGGTCTCTACTAGATTTTGAATTAAGGAGTTTCATGTCTGTGATGCCAGAATGAAGCCACCTGAATCACCTGCAGCCTCTACCTTCAAATCTTCCTTAGCACTATTGGAAGAAGGGGAATTAGAAGGAAAGCGCAGAGGAGATGTGGTAACCACTGGAAGGACATCACATCTACTGTATGTAACTCCTGACAAAGTGTCTGATTTATAGTATGGCTGATGGGTTACTCTGTCAAAAACGTGATAGATATCTTGTCTGCCGTATTCTGATCTCTGTAGACTGTAATGGGATCACAATACAGTGGACGGGATATCCATCACATTTGTGCTTGAGTAACCCCATCCGCCAGGCCCATAGTGTTCTGGTACACCTTTGTGCAACAAAAGCATTCTCCACTGAAGGAAAAAAATCTAGCCATGAAGTTCCCATCCGAAGAGTTAGCGCCTGAAATGTTCGTGGGTAAAAATGAAACTCTACTCAGCAGGGTATTATTCCACTGAGGGGATTTGTTCCTAAACTCTCTGTCCCAGCTGGCTAAGAGGTTCTCAAGGACAGAAGATTCTGTTTTGCCCACAATATGAAAAAACATCCTATCTGAGCTAGATTGTAGTATCTTGTACGCCACTGGAGATTTATGTACAGCTTTACCTCTTGGTGGTTTTTCCTGATTGGGACTGCATGGTTGATGAGAAATGGAAAAATGATCTTGGAGCTCTTACTAATGCTATGAGTTCTCTCCATTTTGAAGACTGTAATGATTCTGCTTTTGAACATCTGCCCTCTGTGGCCATGCTGTCTAGATCTTCACCGCAACCTACTGCACTTGCATCTGTAATGAAAATCGTTGGCAGGGAGAATTCCAGTGAAACTCCCCTGAGCAGATTTAGGTCCTACAGCAGTCATTCTGCTTACCTTTAAGATTGTTTTGATGCATGCAGGGATCAGTTGCTCTATGCATGATTTGCTAGATACCCATGACAGAGAATATGGTGAAGAATAACTTTAAGATGGCCATGAGCCCAAGGGACTATGGGCCTGATTACAACTTTGGAGGACGGTGTTAATCCGTCCCAAATGTGATGGATATCCTGCCCACCGTATTGCAAGTTCCATAGGATATAATGGACTCGTAATACGGTAGGTGGTATATCCATCACATTTGGGACGGATTAACACCGTCCTCCAAAGTTGTAATCAGGCCCCATGTCCTTTGTGGCTAACATCAATACCTGAGAATTTTGAAACTATCTGGATGGAAATTCTTTCAAGGAGAGAAGGGGGCTCAAGATGTAGGGGATTTTCCATTCCATTCTTGAGAAGGAAAACTCACCCAATCTGGGACTTTAAGCCATCTATTATGTGCCGTAATACTTCGGAAAATTATGTGAGCTGTAACCATTTACTTCAGTTAGGCTCATCTACCTCAATATTTTCAAGCACTTTCTCTATTTGTGCCTTTTTGGATTGCAATGCAATGTTTTATGTCAATTGGTTTTCAAGATTAACAGTAATACAAAACAGGACATAAAATGTTTTCAACCACCTTTTCAATACCTTACATCAGTATTATACAAAGTTCCCAAAGAGAACATATGAGCAGCATTTAACAAAATGACAACAGCAGTCCAAGATACAAATTCCTGAGTATATGAGAGTGAGGAAGCCATAAATAAAAGCACAAAACAGCATCACAATTATCCACGACCACCCAGCAAATGAAACCCAACACTTCTATGATCAGATGATCGAGAGCCTTTCCAAACACAAAAAGGCCACCCAACTCCACTTCCCTCCTCCATTCCCCTTTCTTTGTAATGTCTACCCATAGCTAAGAGTGTACCTAGAGTCAATCTACCTATTTCACTAGGCAAATTGCAACACCTTACGTTAACCTTTCCCTTCTCCCAAAACAGTACCCCATTTCTCCTCAAATGTAGAAACCTCGTTATTCAATTTTGCAATCATGCTGTCAAATGCAGCCATTTTACACATTTTGCCCAGCCAGTCTGCATACATGGGGACCAAAGCTTTCTTCCAGTGTCAGAGGATGTCCACTTTAGCCACAGCTAACGATTTTGCTAACCATCTCTCAGTGTGCCTGGAGAGTTGTGGACATTTGTCAAAGTCATGCAGAAGCGTAGCTCTGGTAGCTAGTAAGTGTGGCAAACTTAGGGCCTTTGCACCACCCTTGCATCATTGTTTTTGATGCAGCGACGGGGCAATCAGTTCTTCACACTGTCAAAAAGAGAGGGTGAGTGATGAGTGATAGGCGCTTCCTACTCTAACTCCGTAATATTCCACTTCACTATATCCCACGGTGCAAATGACTGGGGTCAAACCCTCTACATCCCCTAAAATGATAACATCATGTTATCTAAAGTGAAAATAAATGCATTTGCACACGTGATAGTAACATAAAGACCAATCTAGTTTCAATGATGTGTTCAGATTGTATTATATATATAGTATAGACAAAAACAATAATCAGAATAGTACAATTCAATCATCAATCGATCTCTTCCCACGATATGGGTTCCACAATAATCCGTCCAAAATGTATTTATGTCTTCTCCACAGTCGACAACTAATTTTCACCAGTTCCAATTATATGTCCTCATAATAATCAATCCCAGATATATTTATATCTTCTCCACAGTCCAAAAATAGTTTTCATCAGTTCAAATTAAACATCCTGTGGATAGTTCCAGAGTTACCAATTTCGTCCAGCAACTTCCTTCTTTGTCCCTTTGTCAACACGTGTTTCATCCGGGGAGTACCCCTGGATTTCATCAGGACTTCCTATAATAACATTATATACATAATATTATATAATACAAATGTTATGTGTTCTTCACACTGCTCCATATCTACAAACTGATGCATTGGGCCCAATGTGTCAGTTTGTAGAGGCCTGCATCACATTATACCTGTTCCAGGAATAATGTATGCAAGGTGGGCATTACCACGTTAAAAGCCATGCAGAAGTGACCTCAGAGAAATGTACAACTTTTCACTGAGTTGCTCTGCAACTTGACTGGGTCAAAAATGTTACGCCTGCTCAGACAAGGCATAAGGATTGACACAGGTCTTTTAAAATAGAACTCACCTTTGTGTTCTGACTCATTGCTGGAGTTGCATCAGTTTTACGATGCATCTCTAGCAATACATCATTTTAGCACTGAGAGATGCGTCATAATTTCTGACACATCGGTAAAAGCGTGCACCATTGAGGTCTGTATTGTAAATAAGGCACATCAATAACATTGTAAGGGCATTTGCAACAGGGGCAAGAAATCTGACGCATTAATGCGATGCAGCAGATTCTTGTAAATGAAGCCCTTAGTTAGGATGCTATCCTGGCCAAAGTAAACAGCCAGTATACAGGAAGGTTGGTGCAATCCCATAACGCATAAACAATGTCACAATTTGGAGCGTCACACTTCCAGCTACTAGAGACTGTACTCAGTTGTGCCCTGTAAAGTCAGGCCGGGCCAGTCGTAAGATGCTAAAATAACTAAATTTGAGCTTTGCCTCTCTAAAATAAGAATCATGTTCCTTCATCAAAACAGTTCAATCATCTTCACGAAACTCAATATTTAGGTGCCCCTCCTGCCACTTTTGGGTTGTTTCAGTAATCTTACAGGAAAATGTGTCTTAAATTAGAACTGAGTAAAGGTTGGATATCGTTCCCCCAAAATCTTTCCATGTATACAAATAATTCAGGAGAGATAAGGGTGGCAGCATGACAGGTGTGGGCCCCAAAATTTACATTCAGGCAATAGGAGATCTGTAAGGGTCTCCAATAAATTCCAAGAACAATTCTCATGTGCTACCCATTAAAAAAGTATCTGTCTTGCTCAGCCTTGCATCACTTCAAACTAATCTCTTCACTTCCTGCCCTTTTATCAATAAGTTTCTATTCCTCAAGACATGTGCATGTAAATGAGCCTCTACTGATAGACCTATCAGTTGGTGTGCACATCTCCAAGTATATTTAAACAAGTGTAAGACAGGGTTACATGAGCTTTTGTAACATCTTGTCCTGAATATAGACCTGTCTGGTCACCTTCTATTCCCAAGGGGACATTTCTCCATATCTGCTCAGCAAGTAGACTGCAGAGGTCAATTGATGAGCCTGCCAATAGGAGTCCACGTGAAGTCAGCACATCCAATAAATGTTGTTTCTGTGTGCAATTTTGTGGATGCCAATTGTTGTTGTGATGCCCCCCTGTCTAGATTCTATATTTACTGATCAATTGGTTCTAGCAATGCAAGTGCAAGAGGCCTAACACATAATTGTAACAAGGTGCTGTAGTCATTTTCATAATTTGTACTCTGTCCCAAAAGGAGAATTGCACCTTAAGACATTTTAAGAACTGAAGTTTAATTTTGTCAATCAAGAGCTATATTTTGTATTTTGCCTTATTTTATAAACCTTGATTCAGAAGAATACTAAGGCATCGCAGTCTAGAGAGGTCCATCAAAAAGGCAAATTACCCATCGATGCTTTCATCGTGCAAGTCATCTAGGGCATGACGTCATATTTCGACCAATTAATCCTATAGCTGAAAAACCAGGAGAAGTGGTCAAACAGAGAAATGAGGGCTGGAATGGATTTGGACAGTGATGAAAAAGTGACCAAAACGTCATCTGAGTAATAGATTACTTTTTGTCTCCCTGCAAGTGTAGGGATCCCCTTAATTAACACATTGTGTTGAATGGCAATTACCAGAAGTTTCAGTGCAGTGAAGAAATGCATAGGGGGAGAGAGGCCATCCCTGCTTTGTGCTGTGTTGAATAGGGAAGAATGGTGTTAAATAGCCTCTGCAATTCACCAATGCTATGGAATTGGTGTATTGAAGTTAAACATTTATCACAAAACCTTCTTCAAGCCCCATCCTTCCCATAGTCATTCTCAGGTGTGGCCATTCCACCTCATCAGATGCCTTTTCGGTATCTAATTAAATGAATACCTTATCATCTATGTCCAGACAGACCTGCTGTAAAAGATGAGAAACTGTAAGTAAGTGGTTAACAGATGTTAGTAAAATGCCAACTTGGCTGAATGTAACAACATTTTTATCATCCTCTCAAGGCAATTAGCTAGACTTTTCATGAGAATTAAAACATCCACCTTATCAAGGCTATCGGTCCATAACTGGCATGTTAGAATTTGGTTTTCTGATTGGCAGAGGTATGCCTGCTGTCCAAGCAATAACCACAATCCTACTCAGGGTAAGTCATAAACACACCCTAAATTAACCTGTGGTCACCCTCTGGTAGCTTGGCACAGAGCAGTTAAGATTAACTTAAGAGCCAATGGGTAAGGTATGTGTGCAACACTTCGAAGAGTAAAACATTGAAAACGGCACACAAAACGATAACATACCTGGTTAGAGAAATAAAACTTAATTTAGTGAACAAAGCAAGACCAAAAAGACAAAAATCTAATAAGTAGAACTGCAGTTAAGAATTTTTAAAAGCATAAACTAAACTGAAATGTAGGGAATAGAGCACCAACCCGGGCTATTTTGTTGTTCTAGACCAGGTCAAATCTGAAAGTTGAGGCTGGCTGCAAAATAGCGTAGGTCAGATACAGGGGCCAGACTTGGCCCACTTAACATTACTTTGTTTTTGTCAGCATCCGGAAGATACACTAGTTCTCAGTGGCGCAGCTGCGTTGATGTGGGGATTCTTGTTGGAGCAGCATTTTATACCCACTTCCAAGGGCCCATGACTGGATTGGCACCACATGGCAGGATATGACTCACAGATGGCAGAGTCCAGTTGCTGTAGCAGGTGAGTTGGAAGTCTTTTGTGTCCCTGAGACTTCAGAAAACAGGGTATCAGTCAGCTGGCCCTTTGAGTCACTCTGGATGGTTGGGGTCAAGTGATGTGAGACCAGGCCTTCTTACCCAGGCAAGGAGAACAGCAGGCAGCAGGTCGGCACAGCAAGAAAGCAGTTCTTCCAGAGCAGCATTCTAGCAGATAGGCAGCCCTTATAGCAGCACAGAAGTCCTTCCTCCTGGCAGAATAACCATAGGTCCAGAAGTATTTTGAGTTGGTTGGGTCAGAAGTCCAGCCGTGCCTTTGAAATGGAGGAGACTTCAACAAAGGGCTTTGAGGTGCACAAAGATCCTCCCTTCCTTCCCTGGCTCCAGCATCACTATATGGGTTTAAGCAGTCCTTTTTTGTGGGGACAGGACACCACCAATTCAGGATTAAGTGTGAGACTTTGGCCAGCTCCTCCCTCCCATCCTGCCTAGGATGACCCATCTGGAGGTGGATGGCCCATCAGTCACACCTAAGCTTCTTTTCTGTGTGGTTGTGTCTAGAGGGAATACACAAACCCCAGCTGTCACCCACCACAGGAGTGTATTGGATACAGGCTGAAGGGACACAATGCTAAGAGTAGAAAAATGCCAGCTTTCTAAAAGTGGCATTTTAAAAATCTTAATAATAAATCTGACTTCACCATTGAAGGGGATCTATCAATACAATTAAATACGTACTAAACATGACAGATCTGCTCCTTCCCAATCAGGAATTACAGCTTATTAAATGTAATATGGAATCCCCCATTGTTATCCTTTGAGAGTGGTAGGTCTCACACTAGTGAAAAACTAATTTGAGAACAGTTCACTGCCAGGACATATAGAACTTTAAAGTATATGTCTTGACTTTTAATTACACAGCACTCTGCCCCTGGCATACCAGGACCTACCTTAGGGGTGATGTATATGTAATAAAAGGGAAGTTAAAGGCTTGACTTGGGGTTTTAAATGCCAAGTCATCATGACAGTGTTACTTTACATTCAGGGTGCAATGGCAAGCCTGAGCCATCTTTTAAAGTGCTACATGAGTAGGTGGAACTAGCAGTGCTGCTGGCCCACTAATAGCAGTTAAATAACATGCCCTGGACACAGGTAGTTCACTTTACTAGGGACTTAAAAGTAAATTAAATAGTCCATTAAGATATATACTAATCAAAATATGTTTTAGAGAGAGAGCACAAGCACTTTAGCACTGGTTAGCAGTGGTAAAGTAGACAGAGTCCTAAGGTCAATAAAAACAAATTCAGCAACATAAAAGGCATGCAAGCAAAATATTTGGGGGAAGACCACCCTAATGTTGTCAGTTCTAAAGTGGCACAAAGCAGGCCATCCTTACCAGCCTTAACTAGGACCAATAATTGGCCAGTGTTAATTTGTTCAGGAACTTCCCTACTGTTGTCACTTCAGTGAAGAGCTTGCACAACAGAGATATCATAACCAACTTGTTATTTTTTATAAAACTCTAGTGGGAATCTATTTCCCCTGGCGCCTTGTTAGTCACCATACCATCTATTGGCAAACCAATCTCTTCTTCTAGAACATCCACACCCTGTGGATCTGATTGACCTTCCTCAAGTCAAGGGGCTACATTGTCTGACAGGAAGCTATTCTCCTCTTCGGACCCCTTCTAGCATATATAGTATACAATATTTTTAGTGGTCAATGAAAGGCTGAAAGAATGTCCCAGGAACCTTTAACAAGATCAGTGCTGGTCATTTTAATCATTGGGAAAGCTCTAGCCTCTTCCACATGTATAAAATGGGTAGCTAAAGTATTTCAGCATTTTCTCCTCTTTCATGATGTCTTTCTTGAGTTGAAAAAGAGTGTGTTGAGCCTGAGAGGTGTATATCTTATTCTGCATATAGGGGGTCATTACAACCCTGGTGGTCGGTGTTAAAGCGGCGGTAAGACCACAAACAGGCCGGCGGAAAAAACAAGGGAATTATGACCGTGGCGGAAACCGCCAACAAAGACAGCCACTTTAACACTCCGACCGCCATGGCGGTACAGACAAACAGCGCGGCGGTCACCTCCAACAGACAGGCGGAAGACAAAGTACAGCCCACAGTATCACAACCTACCAATTCGCCACCTTTTCCGGGGCGGATTCACCGTGGATAAAAACACGGCGGAAACAGCCATTTCAATGGGACAACGTTCACCTCTACACACTCCACGAGGAAGGAGGACACCATGGAACCGGAACTCCAAATACTCCCTGTGAAAGTCTTCCTGCTCCTGTACGACCATCATCAATGCCGGCGCCAAAGACAATGGTGAGTACTGCACCTACGACATAGGGGAGGGTGGAGGCAAAAGTCGGGGACACACACACGCAACACCCCCACCCCCACCCTGATCCTCACCCACTACAACACACACACCAATGCATATCCAAACATTACAGTAACAACCCCCAAACCCCCTGGAAGAATGCAAAGACAAAAGGAAATTAGTTCAACCATTGTAATATATCAAAATACAGTAACCAAATATATACAGATATAATTTCACATTCAACAAAATATACATCATGATTAGTAGTGCAGGTAATGCACCATTCAATGTCCTTGGACCACTGGGTCCAAAATGCATGGGCGAGGCCCATACACGATACCTGAGCAAAACGGAGAGAACACTGCTGGGGCATCAGATAGAAATACAACAGGCACCTCAGGGGGAAGGGAAGGGGGGGCACCTCAGCCGGATGAGTGCAGCACGCCAGATCCACGAGGGGTCTCCATGCCCATTGATGTATCCTGGGTAGTGCAAAGCCTCAGTCTCTCAAGTCTCTACAGTGGGTGGGTTGCCCACTGTTCAATCCTGGGGAGTGCAAAGCCACAGTCTCTCAAGTCTCTACAGTGGGTGGGTTGCCCACTGTTCAATCCTGGGGAGTGCAAAGCCACAGTATCTCAAGTCTCTACAGTGGGTGGGTTGCCCACTGTACCATCCTGGGGAGCGCAAAGTCACAGTCTCTCAAGTCTCTACAGTGGGTGGGTTGCCCACTGTTCAATCCTGGGGAACGCAAAGCCACAGTCTCTCAAGTCTCTACAGTGGGTGGGTTGCCCTCTGTTCAATCCTGGGGAGTGCAAAGCCACAGTCTCTCAAGTCTCTACAGTGGGTGGGTTGCCCATTGTACCATCCTGGGGAGTGCAAAGCCACAGTCTCTCAAGTCTCTACAGTGGGTGGGTTGCCCACTGTACCATCCTGGGGAGTGCAAAGCCACAGTCTCTCAAGTCTCTACAGTGGGTGGTTTGCCCACTGTACCATCCTGGAGAGTGCAAAGTCACAGTCTCTCAAGTCAATACCAGTCTCCACTGGTTCTGGAGGGGGACTGGTGCCCAGAGTGCTTCATCCTGTTAAGGACAGACGGAGTGGATGCTGTTCTCTACTGGTTCTGGAGGGGGACTGGTGCCCAGAGTGCTTCATCCTGCCAAGGACTGAGGTAGTGGATGCATGTCTCCACTGGTTCTGGAGGGGGACTGGTGCCCAGAGTGCTTCATCCTGTTAAGGACAGATGGAGTGGATGCTGTTCTCCACTGGTTCTGGAGGGGGACTGGTGCCCAGAGTGCTTCATCCTGCCGAGGACTGAGGTAGTGGATGCATATCTCCACTGGCTCTGGAGGGGGACTGGTGCCCAGAGTGCATCACTCTCCCCGTGACGGTCCCAGTTCCGTCACTGCCCCTGCCGCACATGTGCTAGCGGTGCTTGAGTTGTCGGTACTTGCCCTGTTCAGCGGTGCTTGCCCTGTTCAGCGGAGCTTGCCATGGCGGTCTTTGCCCTGTTCAGCGGTGCTTGCCCTGTTCAGCGGTGCTTCCCATGGCGGTCTTTGCCCTGTTCAGCGGTGCTTGCCCTGTTCAGTAGTGCTTGCCCTGTTCAGTGGTGCTTGACTTTGCTGTCTTTGCCCTGTTCAGTGGTGCTTGCCATGGCGGTCTTTGCCCTGTTCAGCGGTGCTTGACTTTCCTGTCAATGACCTGTTCAGCGGTGTTTGCCATGGCGGTCCTTCTTTGCCCAGCGGGGCTGTGGCTGCCGGGCCCTCCTGGGCACTGACTCTGGCGGTGGCCTCCTGGCAAGTGACGATGGGGCTGCCCTCCTGGGCACTGACTCTGGCAGTGGCCTCCTGGCCAGTGACAATGGGGCTGGCGGTGGCCTCCTGGGCAGCGGGGATGATGGCGGGCTTCTCTGCCATGCTGCTCTTCCCAGACTTTGGCGATTTCTTCTGCCCCTTCCCCACCTTGAGAGGAGTCAGAGCTGAGTGGACACTCCCTTCGGGACCCTTGTGAGCGGCTTTGCCCGCTGGAGTCTTCCCCCTCTCCCGTCGGACACCGTCCAACTTCTGGTGCTTCACAGGGGGGGGACTGGCTGTGCTGTGGCTCCGTGTCACGCTGGTTGCCCTGGTGCCCGGTGCACTCCACATACCTCTAACAGGCACCACTGGTACCTGCGATTTTTTGGCTGAGGTGCTAGTACGGGACCTATGAATTGGAGGGGGGGTGGTGGGAAAGAGGTCAAGGTTGCTCAGGAAAAGTTTCTTACGAACACTGGGACGGGTAGCTGGAGGGGGTCTGGGAGTGGAGGAAGAGGAGGTGGTTATAGGAGGTGTAACTTTTGTTGATTTGGGTGCAGGTGCATGCGCTGGAGGCTGTCGTGAGGTGGATGGATGTTGGGTGGGTGTGTGCCCGTGTTTGTGTACTTTGGGAGGGGGCATCACAGACACACTGGGAGAGTACACAGGGGACGTGTAAATGGTAGTGGGGGTGGTGAGTGCAGGTGAGCGGGGTGTGGTGGTGGGTGTGCTGGTGCGGGACCTAGTGGCTGTAGTGGTAGTGCATGCAGGTGAGAGTGTAGATGACACTGGGAGGGAGGAGGGAGAAGAGGAGGAGGGGGACACAGTGGAGGCAGTGGATGTTGCTGTGTCTGTATGTGTGTGATGCTTGCGTGAGTGCCTGTGGGATGTGTGGTGTTTATGTTTGCCAGAGCTTCCTTTGTGTGTTGACGTGTGTGCAGGCTGGTCTGATGGTGTGCTCGGGATAGGCTGGGGTACAGGGGATTGGGTCTGGGTGGATGAATTTGGAGGGGGAGGCTAGAGCAGGGACAATGGCTGCCATCAGTGCTGAGGCCAGAGATTGCAGGGTTCGATGAAGGGCAGCCTGACCAGAATGAATGCCCTCCAGGAATGCATTTGTGTGTTGCAACTCCCTTTCTACACCCTGGATGGCATTCACAATGGTAGACTGTCCAACAGTGAGGGCCCTGAGGAGGTCAATGGCCTCTTCACTGAGGGCAGCAGAGGTGACAGGGGCAGGGTCTGAGGTGCCTGGGGCGAAGGTGATTCCCACCCTCCTGGGTGAGTGGGCTCGGGGCGAAGGCTGAGGGGCTGCTGTGAGGGCGGTGCTGGTAGAGGGGGTGGCGGCTGTACCTGTAGAAGTGGGGGGCACAGAGTTTGCCGCCTCCACAAGGGAGCTCCCATCGGAGGATGAGTCCATGTCGCTGGTTGCTGATCCTGTGACCTCCGGGAAGCTCCCCTCGCCCTCCGTCCCACTGGTGTATTCAGAGTCCGTGGTGTGGCCCTCCATGGCCATGTGGGATGCAGCTCCCTCGTGCTCCGGTGCCACTGTACCTCCGCCTGATGATGCTGATGCACACAAGAACAGGGAGAGCACAAAAAGGGGGTGGGACGACAGAAGAAAGACAGGTTAGGTGTATGGCTTACTGCTACCGTTGGCAGACAATACAGACACAGCAGCCCCCTGCACTACGCCGCGCTGTTGGGTTCTACTCTACTGATGCAGTTCCTGGGATATGGCCTACATGGCTATGGTGGACATCAACACACATAGATGACACATAGATGACACAGGGGCATGTATACCTGTACTTGGCACTCTACAGAGGTGGGGTGGAGTGCCACATGGCCTGCATTACGGAGGGGCCTGGCCTACGGAACTCGCCTTGGCCTAGGGAAACCCACAGCCCTCCTCCCCCACCCAGACACCTTCACTGCGCGCAAAGTCTGCTGAATGAGAGTGGACTCACCCCCTTCTGTACACTGGCCCTTGTGTCTGCTGTGATGTCCATAAGCGCCCATCCAACTCAGGGTAGGCCACCGCCAGGATCCGGAACATCAGGGGGGTCATGGTGCGACGGGCACCCCTCCCACATTGGGAGGCCATCCCCAGCTG
Organism: Pleurodeles waltl; assembly: GCF_031143425.1. Classification (NCBI taxonomy): domain Eukaryota; kingdom Metazoa; phylum Chordata; class Amphibia; order Caudata; family Salamandridae; genus Pleurodeles; species Pleurodeles waltl. Next base: position 410,907,935 of record NC_090451.1, on the reverse strand, counting down.
AGCCTCCGCCGTCTTCTTGCTCCAGCGGCGAATGTCCTCCCATCTTTTACAGCAGTGGGTGCTCCGTCTCTGGTGGACCCCCAGGGTACGGACGTCCTTGGCGATGGCACGCCAAATATCCTTCTTCCGGTGGGCGCTGACCTACATGACATGTACAGGGGAAGAAGAGAAGTCATTAACAACTGCACCGTCAAAGTGAGTGGCCCACATCCCTACCCTTGCCATGTGGCACATGCATTCACAGTCATTCATGCTCGCAGAACTCTGCCCCCTTCCTTCTTACTACCAGCCCTCTCCACCCAGGCATTGCCCACACAACTTGCTCCCTGTGTACTCACCTGTTGGTCTGGAGGACCGTAGAGTAGTGTGTACTGGGGGAGGACCCCGTCCATGAGCTTCTCCAACTCCTGTGCAGTGAAGGCAGGGGCCCTTTCCCCAGACGCACAAACCATTGTCTCTTCCAGACCGAGGTCACAGCAGCACTTGCAGTGTAGGTCCTCTCCTGTCGAAGATCAGGTATCGAGTGATTGAACAGATTGAAAATGGCAGTCACGTCCGCAGCGGTGAAGTCTGCGGCGGTGCGTATCATCACCACCGGCGCACTTCTTCATTGGCTCCTGGGACCCATAGGGTCCAATGTTAACCAATGCAGCATTGCGCAGCGGTCTTCGACCGCCTACCGCAACAGTGTACAACGCCAGCGCAGTTACCTCACATCCCATTGTCCCAGTTTAGAGGTCAGGCAGCCGCCATTTCAGGGGCCAACATGGCTTCATTTTCAACGGCGTCACACATACCTAGGCCTGGACTCAACACACATACAGACATTTTTTTGGATTATTTTTTCGTGTTCCGTGTAGACTGTGGGTACATACCTCTGAGTTGCTTGACTCTGTGGTCGTTGTTGTCCTTCCTAGGCACCGTCAGCTGGGACATGTGAGGAGATGGTGGAATCCTCCGGTGTACCGACAGCTGGTGGACCTATTGGCAATGGAGGAGCGCCATTTAATCATCACCTACAGGTTTGACCGTGCCACAATCCAGGAACTGTGTACCCAGTTGGAGCCTGACCTGATATCAGCTATCCGCCATCCCACAGGGATCCCCCTCAAGTGCAGGTGCTATCAGTGCTCCATTTCCTTGCAAGTGGGTCTTTTCAAACAACAGTGGCCATGGCATCAGAGATGTCCCAGCCTATGTTTTCCAACGTGTTGTCTGCCCTGCTGAAACACATGAGGAGCTACATCATTTTCCCTCAGGTGGAGGATTTGGCTACTGTTAAAGGTGACTTCTATGCCCTTGGACATATCCCCAACATCATAGGTGCCATTGATGGGACCCATGTGGCTTTGGACCCCCCCCACTGGAGTGAACAGGTGTACAGGAACCGGAAGAGTTATCATTCGATGAATGTACAGATGGTATGTTTGGCAGACCAGTACATCTCCCAAGTAAATGCTATGTTCCCTGGCTTAGTGCATGACGCCTACATCCTGAGGAATAGCAGCATCCCTTATGTGATGGGTCAACTCCAGAGGAACCGTGAGTGGCTATTCGGTGACTCTGGTTACCCCAACCTGTCATGGCTACTGACCCCAGTGAGGAATCCCAGGACCAGGGGAGAGGAACGCTACAATGAGGCCCATGGGCGGACTTGGAGGGTGATTGAACGCACCTTCGGCCTCCTGAAGGCCTGATTCAGGTGCCTCCATACGCCAGATGGTTCCCTATTCTACTCACCAAGGAAGGTGTGGCAGATCATCATCGCCTGCTGTATGCTTCACAATCTTGCTTTGCGACGCCAGGTGCCTTTTCTGCAGGAGGATGGTCCAGATGACGGTGTTGTGGCAGCAGTGGAGCCTGTGGACAGTGATAAGGAGGAAGCAGAGGAAGAAGACATTGACAACAGGGACTCAGTCATCCAGCAATATTTCCAGTGACACACAGGTGAGGACACATTCTTGCCTACTACAAGTACTTTCACACTTCTACCTCTATCCTGTCTGTCAATTTCAAGCAGTATATGGTAAGTGAGTTGTACATTTCCATTACGGTTTCACAGGTGTGGTTCCCAATGTGTGTCATCTGCTTTCATTCTTCATGGACTTGTGATGTGTGACATAGGTATGTTGACATTACATTTGAGAACGGATTTTGTCACTGTCATAGCTAATACACATTTTCAAAATCAAAGACTGACTCCAAATTGTTTTGTGCTTCAAGGGTGTTTTTTGAAGTGCTAAATATTGGAGGGGGTGGTAAAATGGTGAGGGGTGATGGTGTAGGAATGTCCATGGCAGAGTCCAGTCTATTAGTCACACAGGTGCACTGCCCATATGGGCATGGGAAGTGGAGCTGGGCCAGTTCCAATATGGACAGGGTTACAAAGTGGGACAGTGGGATGACAATTAGGGTGGTCTCATTTCTTGGCGGGGGTCTTGCCATCGTGCTCTGTCCTGTTCCTGGATCTCAGGGACCGCTTGCGGGGTGGTTCTCCGTCTGCCGGGGGTGGGGTGCTGGTGTGGTGGTCCGCTGGCAGTTCATCGTCCATGCTAGTGTCAGGGGCCCCTTGGAATGCCATGGTGTCCCTCCTGGTGTTCAGTATGTCCTTCAGCACCCCTACGATGGTGCCCAGGGCGGAGCTGATGGTTCTGAGTTCCTCCCTGAAGCCCAAATACTGTTCCTCCTGCATGCGCTGGGTCTCCTGAAACTTGGTCAGGACCGTAGCCATCGTCTCCTGGGAGTGGTGGTATGCTTCCATGATGGAGGAGAGGGCCTCGTTGAGAGTGGGTTCCCTTGGCCTGTTCTCCCCCTGTCGCACAGCAGCCCTCCCAGTTCCCCTGTGTTCCTGGGCCTCCGTCCCCTGGACCGTGTGGCCACTACCACTGCCCCCAGATCCCTGTTGTTGTTGGGGTGGTGGGTTATCCTGGGTTCCCTGTAGTGGTGGACACACAGCTGATTGACGTGTCCTGGGGACGGAGGTATGGGCCTGCTGGGTGGGTGCTGTGCTGGTGTTACCAGAGGCTGGAAGGTCTGTGGTGGGCTGTGCCTGTGCGAGGGGAACTGACTGTCCCGAGGCCCACGATGGTCCGGGCTGGTCATCTGGATCCAGCTGTCCAGAGCTGCTGTCATCACTATGGGCCTCTTCTGTGGGTGGGGTAGAGATGTCTGGACCCTCCTGTCTGGTGACGTTGGGTAGTGGTCCTGCAGGGGTGTAAAAGCATGATTATTGCATCTGTGTGTGGCATGGTGTGCAATGGGTGGGTGAGCGTGTACCCCGGTGCTAGCATTCCTGTGTGGGGGCTTGTGTGATGATGGTTGGGAGGGTGTTATGGGTATGTGCAGTGGACATGCTTTAGTGAGGGGTGTCCATGCTTTGTTGTGTCATGCAGGGCTTGGTGTTGGGATGTGTGGTTTGTGTTATTAGTACATTAGTGAGGAGTTGGAGTGAGGGGGTGAGGGTGGGGGTCTGTGATAGCATGCAGGTAGGGTGGGGGATATGATAGTTAAGATTTGACTTACCAGAGTCCATTCCTCCACCGACTCCTCCGAGGCCCTCAGGATGCATAATGGTCAAGACCTGCTCCTCCCATGTTGTTAGTTTTGGGGGAGGAGGTGGGGGTCCGCCGCCAGTCCGCTGTACCGCGGTGTTGTGTCTTGAGACCGCGGAACTCACCTTCCCCCGTAGGTCGTTCCACCTCTTCCTGATGTCCTCCCGATTTCTTGGGTGCTGTCCCACTGCGTTGACCCTGTCCACTATTCTTTGCCATAGCTCCATCTTCCTAGCTATGGAGGTGTGCTTCACCTGTGATCCAAATAGCTGTGGCTCTACCCGGACGATTTCCTCCACCATGACCCTGATCTCCTCCTCGGAGAACCTGGGCTGTCTTTCCCGTGCCATGGGGTGGTGTAGGTGATGTGTGGGGTGGTGTATGTGGTGATGAGTGTGGTGATGTGTAGTGGTGTGTGGTGTTTTGTGCGTGGATGTTGTGTCGGTGATGGTGTTGTGTGCCTCTGTGTGGTGGGGTTGTCTATGCTGTGCAGTCTCTCTGGCCTTCGTCAAAAGTTTTGGTCGTAAGGGTTTGTGGGTGTGTGTTTTATATTGTGTTGGGTGTGTGGGAGTGGTGTTTGTATGTGTATCAGGTGTGTGTATTCCGAATTGTCCAGTGTGGCGGTGTTTTGGAGATGTGTGTGTATTTTGAGCGCAGCGGTGTGTACCGCCAATGGAATACTGCAGTTGAAAGTTCGCTGCGTGGATTCGTGGGTCGTGATAGCATGGGCGTGTTTCTGTTGGCGTGACGGTGGAGGATTTTTTTTCGCCAGTTTATCACTGACCTTTGGTGTGGCGGACTTGTTAGGGTGTCTGAATTTCGGCAGATTCCGAGATGTGGGTCATAATAGCTGTGGCGGATTTCCGCAGCCGCGGTGGTGTATTGGCGTTCTTCTGCACGGCGGTAAGCGGCTTTTACCGCCAATGTTGTAATGACCCCCATAGTTTGCTTGCATTAGGGAATTTTTTGTGACCAAGTCTCAGGTTGCATTACAATTAGGGCGACGCTCACTCATCCGGCAACCTAAGGCTATCTGATCCCTCAAGCTCTTTTTTTTTGGTAGTGCAGCGTCTCTCAGAAAAGCCCCTATAAGGCTTGCCTTGCCTGCCGCCACAATGTAGCTGCCAAAGACACAGACGCAGGATTTAAGTCTATAGTTTAGTGCTTCCATATACCAATTCCAATTGGCACACTGCCCCCCCTTATAAGTCCCTAGTACATGGTACCTTGGTACCCAGGACATTGGGGTTCCAGGTGATCCTAGTGGGCTACAGCATTTAGTTTTCCACCCATGAGGAGCTCATACAAACACTCGGTCAGGACTGGCACTGCAGCCTGAGTGAAATAGTGCACACACTTTCACAGCAATTTTCACTGAACCAGGTAGCTTATAAGTCACCTACATGTCTACTCTTCAGTTAATGAAGGCTAGGTGCAAAGTTACTGTGTGTGAGGGCAACCTTGCTCTAGCAAAAGTATCCCCACATTGTCCAGGGCCGATTCCCCGGACTTCGTGAGTGCAGGGACACCATTATAAGTGTGCATTATATATATGTCAATACATATATGTAGCTTCACAATGGTAACTCCAAATATGGCCATTTGAGGTGTCTAAGATTGCGAAATTGAACCTCATTCCAAATCTGGTATTGGGGGGGGCAATTCCATGCAGCCTGGGGGCTCCACCATGGACCCACAGTACTGCCAAACCAGCTCTCTGAGGTTTTCACTGCAGCCCTAGCTGCTGCTACCTCACAGACAGGTTTCAGCCCTCCTGGGGATTGAGCAGCTCAGTCCCGGGAAGGCAGAACAATGCATTTCCTTTAGGAGAGGGGTGTTACACCCTCCCCCATTAGAAATAGGTGTTGCAGGCATGGGAGGGGTATCCTCTCAGTGCCTCTGGAAATGTTTTGAAGGACACAAATGGTGCCCTCCTTGCATAATCCAGTCTACACTGGTTCAGGGCCCCCCTGCTCTGGTGCAAAATTGGACAAAGGAAAGGGGAGTGACCCTGTCCATCACCACCCCAGGGGTGATGCCCAGAGCTCCTCTAGAGTGTCCCTAGTGTTAGCCATCTTAGATTCCAAGGTGTGGGGACCCTCTGGAAGCATCTGAGTGGCCAGGGTCAGGAAGGTGACGTAGGAGACCCCTCCTGATAGGTGCATACCTGGGAAGGTAGCCAATACCCCTCTCAGAGCTATTTAGGGACTCTCCTCTGTTTCCACAGATTCGGTTTGTAAGATTCCTCTACTTCAACTTCTGACTGTTGGCTCAACCGCAGACTGCTCCAGGAGCTTCTGTAACTGCAACAAATTATCCAGGAAGGCTCCTGTGACCTGCAACCTCAGCTCCAGCCAGCAACTGCAACAGTTTGCAAGGTGTGCATGCTCTGGGGACTGCCTGTCTTCACCCTGCACCAGAAGAACTGAAGGAATATCCTGTGGAGTGACGGAGTCACTTCCCTGCTTCAGCAGGCATCTCTCTGCAACAATGACCGGTACTCTGGGACTCCTCTCCTGTCAAATAATGTGATCCCTGGAACACAGGTGGTGGATCGAAGTGACCCTGGCTGTCCAAAGGCCCAGCTGTCCAAATTTGGTGGAGGTAAGAGCTTGCCTCCCTGTGCAGCAACAGTACCCCTGTGCACCACATCTTAAGCAGCCCCTTTGGCTTCTATGCACTTCTTCCAAATGTTCCTCATGCACAGTGTAGCCCAGGTCTCTAGCACCCTATCCTGTGATGTACAGCTCTCTGAGTTGTTCTCCACTGGCGTGGGATTACCTCACTTTGCAACTCCTTTGTCCCTGTGTCCTGGACTCCAGTGGGTGCTGCATGGTCCTCTGAGAGCTCTCTGAAGTGCTGAGAGCCCCCTCTAACTCCTCAGTCCAAGTTGAGACCCCCAGGTCCCTCCTGGGTCCGGGCAGCTCCTCCTTGATGCAAAACGCGTACTTGCGTGAACCAAGGTTTGTTGGCAGAATCCAGTGACGCAAGCAGCCTGCATCCAACAACTCAACGTGGGACACCTCTTGCACAAAGCAGGAACCCGCAGTTATCTTCTTTGGTGCATTTCTATACTTTTCTTCCAACCGGAGAATCCACTTTTGCATCTTCTTCCAGGTGGACAAGGGCTCCTGTTCTTCCTGGACTCATCATCGACTTCTGGACTTGGTCTTCTCTCTTCACCGGTCTTCAGGTCCAGGAATCCATTGTTGGTTGCTTGCAGTCTTGCTTGGTTCTTGCATAATTCTTCATCACGACTTGTAGTCTGTTATGAGGAAACTTGTTGTACTTTACTCCTGCTTTCCTGGGCTCTGGGGTGGGGTACTTTAATTACCTTTGGTGTGTTCCTATACTCCCAGTGCCCCTCTACACACTACACTTGCCTAGGGGGGAATTCGCATTCCACTATTTTAGTATATGGTTTGTGTTGCCCCTAGGCCTATTGCCATCTATTGTATTTTCTACTGTTTACACTATTCTATGACTGTTTACTTACCTGATTTTGGTTACTAGTGTATATATTGTGTGTAATACTTACCTCCAGAAGGATTATTACCTCTAAGATTTTTTGGCTTTGTGTCACTAAAATAAAGGACCTTTACTTTTGGTAACACTGAGTATTGTCTTTTATTGTATATAAGTACTGTGTGACTGTGTGTGACTTTTACTCATTCATGAAAAGGCATTCAACCTAGTGCACTGGGAAACCCTTTTGTTATTCTTAGAGACTTTTGGGCCCTAATTTATTCTTTTTGGTGCAAAACTGCACTAATGCAGTTTTGCACCAAAACGTTTAGCACCGGCTTGCACCATTTCTGAGCACCAGACGGGCACCATATTTATGGAATGGTGCAAGCCGGTGCAAAGGGTAGGCTACCGGAAAAAAATAATGTATGGAACAAGGGTTTTTTTTCACCAAAAAATGACGTTGGGCGGGTTAGAGTAAAATAAAATGCTCTAACCAGCCTAGTGTCATTTTCTGATGCAAAACCATCCATACCACATGACTCCTGTCTTAGAAAAGACAGATGTCATGCCCACCACCCAAATGGCCAGCCCAGGGGACCAGGGTCCCCTGGGCATGGCCATTGAACCCAGTGCCATGTAGGGGGGCCCATTTCAGGGCCCCCCATGGCACTTTAAAAAATAAATAAATACTTACCTGTACTTACCTATACTAACCTGGGATGGGGTCCCGCATCCTCCACTGTCCCTCTGGTGTGGGTGTCCCTGAGGCCTGGGGAGGGCACCTGTGGGCTTATTTCATGGTGTTCCACCATTGAAATAGGCCCACAGGTCCTCTAATGCCTGCCCTGACTCAGGCGTTAAATAATGGAGCAAAGCAAGCTTTGCACCAGTATTTGACCCCTCCCCCCCAGCGTGATTTTAGCACAGGGGATAAATATGGCGCTTAGGCCATTGAGTCAGTTTTTACACGGGAATGGCTACTGTGCATCTCATTGACGCAAAGTAGGTTTCCACGTCCCAAAAATTTCTTCAACTCCATAAATTTGTCTCTAGACGGGTCTAGCACGAAAGTATAAATATGGAGTTAGTTATGCAGTGAATTGTCATTTAAAAAATGATGCAAATTTGGCGCAAAACAGGTATAAATATGCCCCTTGGTTCCCAGAGAGATTTATTAAGATCAAATCTTGAATTTACAAAAGGGCAACAGCGCAAGTAATAATTAAGGCCCTCTTTATGAACATGGCAGTAAACACCGTCGGCCGCCGTGGCAACGGTGAACAGAAGACCCCCATTGGTAGTGAACAGAAACCTGCAATATAATGATGCCAAAAACATAAACCGCCAAATATTCTGATACCTCCAGCCACCACCAGGCTCTTGTCGGCAGAAAGGCTACACACCTACCCCGCCACCGTCAAGCAGACAAATCCCCCTCCAAATAATGATGCACAAATCACCACAGCGGATAGTGGATGTCGAATGACCATTGGTGGTACAGACCACCACGGAAAGCAATGGGACCTAACAGAAAGAAATGCACACTTTGGCAAGTTTGAAACCCACTCACCTGACACACATTCACAACACTATAAATCACTCACAGACACATCCCACAATCCTTTGCATCATCAGTAGGGCAACTGAGACTGACAACACAACACGGATACACTGAACGCAACATCACACAAGTCACACACACAAAAACAGAACAGCACCCTCACCAAAATCCACACAACATACCACCCACAACACACACCATGGTACCCCCTAAGCACCCACGCTTCACCGAAAGGGAGTTACAGAGCATGGTGGACGAAATACTCAAGGTCGAGCCACAAATCTTCGGGCACAGGTTCAGCACACACCCATCCCCAGGAAGATGGAGTTATGGCAGACAATATTGAACAAGTTCAATGCAGTTGGAAGCCATCCACGCACGAGGGACAACCTCCGCAAGAGATGGAACGACCTGCACAGGAAGGTGAGGTCAACGGCATTCAGGCACAAGATTGCGGTACAGAAGACTGGGGGAGGACCCCCACCTACACCCCTCGACTACACCGACTGTGAGGAAAAGGTACTGGCCATCCTGCACCCTGAGGGCCTCACTGGACTCACTAGAGGAAAGGACTTGGGTAAGTCATCTACAATTACCCCATATCCACCACACCTGTAATGCATGCACCACCTCACCTCTCCAACTACCACCGGGACCACTACCTCACCCAGGCCACAAACACTACATCCAGTCACCCTGCATGCCCACAAACCCACTAACAGGCCCACATCCCTCCCCCTGTGCACAGCCACCCACCCATGAAAGCAATCACAATGGCACAACACCACCCACAAGGCACCTCCACATCCCATGCAAAATGCAATGGCAACCCCACTATAGGTCCCTGCATGGCCCAACAGGAGAAGAAACTGCACAAAATAGGGCGGAGCTGTGCATCCTCATCCGACTTAGGAAATGTAACATACATGTCCATTCCCCCCCACAGGCACCACCACCCATGCCACCCTGACGGAAAGGCTAAGGAGTGTCAGGACCCTACATGGAGACAGAGGCCCAACTCAGGAAACTGGAGAGGGAAATGTGGACAGTGAGGAATACCCTGGCCTGTCACACAGTCCTGTACTGTGACCCTCCAGCAGCCCCACCGAGAACGCCACTGACACCCCTACCACCCAGCCACCAACATCAGCTCTGGCCAAACGACCCAACACCAGTGGATCCAGGTCACAGACTGGTGGAACACAAGTACAAAGGGCAGAGTCTCCACCTACGAACAGGCAGGATGATGATGGCCCCAGTACAAGTGGTACTGCCAGACCTGTGCAGGGGACACTGGCACAAGGGGTTAGACCCAGTGGGAGGGCATCAGTGGCCCATTGGGGAGGCTAAAGGATGGATGCTGCAGCCTAGGATGTGATCTCTGAGGTCCTGGGAGCATACCAACATACACAAGACAGGATGGGCCAGATCCTGGCCACCCTGGAACAGAGTCAAAGGTTGCAGGTAGCCCAACATCAAGAGACCATGGAGCAGTGGAAACAACTGTATGCCACCATGGCCACCATAGCAGGGGTGCTGCAGCACCACCACCTAACCCAGCCTGAGTCCCCCACAAACCAGGAAGCTCCTACCACTGACTAGGAAACAAACCAGTCATCTACATGAGCAGCAGCAACTTGACCGGTGGCACTGGCCAAGGACACACAGGAGACCAGCACCCCTACCCATGCAGCCCAGCACCAGACCCTCAAACGGTCCCTCAGACCCAGATATGGCACAGGAATACCTGCCAAGACCAAGGCCCCCACCAAGAAGTGACTCTGACATGGACTGCCTCCCATGTGTGCCACTGTGCCACCATCCTTACCCGCCAATAGCAACATAACAACTTGCAAGGGACATATGGACCTATACCCACTGCCACTAAATGCCCAGCCCATGTACCTACAATGGACCTCCGCCATTAGCCCACTAAGGACACCAAATAAAACACATGTACACCAAATCGTATGTCCCCTGTAATCTTAATGAATCAAATGTAAATGTGAATACATTTTCAAGTCAATTCCATTATCAGACCTTTATTGCCAGAATGGCACCCCATGCACAACATTGTGTGGAGTCAAGAGAAATGTACACCATGTATGTCTCAATGGCACATGCCACCTCTATATTCAGGTAACACTGTCAATGACTACAGACCCCACATCCCAATAGTGAAGAAGTCAGACAGTTATTATGCATTGCAGACAACATCATCAGTGAACAGTACCTCATGATCACTAAAAGTATAGTTGGATCAGCCGGTTCCTGGAGTGGACATCTTCCCCCTCTTCATCCTCACCATCACTCTCATTCCCTCTCAGATGATGCAGGTCTGGACATACAGTACCTTCCTCCTCCATTAGGGGGATAGCATTCCTCACAGTCACGCTGTGCAGCATGCAGCAGACCACCACTATTCTACACACCTTCTCAGGGACATAGCACAGGGAACCCCCAGAGAGATGGAGGCAACTGAATCTAGCCTTCAGGAGATCTATGGAGCACTCTATCACCCTCCTAGTATGTCCATGGCCTCATTGTAATTCCTCTCTGCATCTGTCTTAGGATTTCTCACAGGTGTCAGGAGCCAAGGCATATTGGGATAGCCAGAATCACCTGCAAAAGCTTTTTGAAACAGGACTGTAACAGACTGCCATTACTTGCAGACAGCCTGGCTTTCAGCTATGTACAGAACCAGTGTCATACACATTCACCTATGAACCATTCTCTGTCCCCTTGTATTGTATCCATCATGTGTGGTACACTGCTGTTCCTCAGGACAAATGAATCATAGATTGATCCTGGAAACATGGCATTCACATGTGATATGTACTGGTCTGCAGTACACGCCAATTGTATGTTCATTGAGTGGAAGTTCTTCTTTTCCTGTACACCTGATCACTTACTCTTGGGGGGGTAAGAGCTATGTGGGTGCCATCTATGGCACCTATTATATGGGGAATGTTAACAAAGGCATAAAATTCAGACTTGACGGGAGGGAGATCAGCCCTTTGGGGAAACTTCACATATGTCTGTAGGTGTAGTATAAAAGTATCCAGGAATTTGGACAGGATGAGGCTAAACATTGGCTGTGAGAACCCTGCACCCATGCCCACTATCACCTGAAATTAGCCTGTGACCAGAAAATGGAATACAGAGAGGACTTCAGTAGGGATGGCATGCTGATTCCGATTAGTCGTTCTCAGTACTGGATCCAGTAATGCACATAGCTCATGGATTGTAGCACGATTGAGTCTGTAGTTGATAATGATGTGACATTCCACCATGGTCTCCAAATCAACAAGAGGTCTGTACACAGATGGGGCCCTCCCTCGCCACATGGGTCTGTACATAGGGGAAGTGGAGAACACCTGTGAGGGACACATATACAAATGCACAACATGTTGTGTATGAATAACTGCTGTACAATATGTAGGTTACACAAAGCGATGCATGATGTACAACTGTAGGGAAATGTATGAGGTGATATGTCTGGACCGTTGTGGGGAGGAAAGAGTCATGTGTGCATGTGACTAAGGGATGGGGTCCATAGGGCCTGCATGGGGCCCATGACAATAAAATATCTGCGTTGTGCTAGCAAAATGGCAGCCCCCTGCCATCCAGATATGTAGCACTGGAAGTGACCTCATTCCGCTAGCAGTTGTTGTTATGGCGTAAGGCAGTGTTCACCACCCTGCACCCATTCATTGGTTAACATGGTTGTCAATGGGGAACCTGGGCCTATCATGATCTCCGCAGGTGGTGACAGTGTACACCATGTCGGAGCGCACCCCAGGTTCACTTGACTGCTGGATCCTGTGCATGAAAGTAGTCCACTGAGTGTGCTACTGTGTCCTGACTCTGGTTACTCAAATGACACGAGTCACATGGGAAAGGGCCTGGGCCTTTACCACAGAGGAGCTGGAGAAGCTGGTGGACGTGGTCCTATCCCTGTATTCCAAGTTATATGGGTGACCAGAGGTGCAGGTGAGTATGGGGTTGACGTGCATGGATGTGTGTGATGGTGGTGGATGCCTGTATGCATGTGTGGTCCGTATGTACCTGCACAGGCATAGAATATGTGGCAGGTACCGTGAGTGCGGTAGTAAAATGATCCCACAGGGGACGTATAGTCAGCGGTATCACATGGCCATTTTCTGAGCTCTGTGTTTCTTTTCTGTGTGTCCCCTACAGGTCAGCACCCCTCAGAAGAAGGCACTCTGGCAGGCCATCACCAGGGAGGTGCGGACCCAGGGGGTTTGCAACCAGCAGAGCACCCACTGCAGGAAGCAGTGGGAGGACCTGTGACACTGGGCCAGGAAGACCTGCGAGGCCCAGCTAGGGAAGTCCTTCCAGTGAGGAAGGGGTGCCCGTTGGGCCCTAACCCCGCTAATGCGCTGCATTCTGAAGGTGGCATATCCAGACTTGGATGGGCGTTTGAAGGCTGCACAGCAGCCACAAGGGGGTGAGGACCAACTCCATATTATGCATCTTTGATGGATGTCTGAGTGTGCTGTTGGATGTATGCTGTCTAATGCCAGGTACTCTGACAGGTGTCTTACAGCAATCTGGACCCCATGGGCACGGAGATGTTTAGGGGCAGTTCATCAGTGTTAGAAATGGGGTTTCTGCTTGGCTAGGGTATGCACCTAAGCCAGGCAGAACCCACCCACTTTAGTCAGGGCAAGGGAGTTACACGTCCAAGATAACCTCTGCTCACCCTATTGGTAGCTTGGCACGAGCAGGCAGGCCTAACCCAGAGGCAATGTTTAAAGGGTTTGCACAACACACACAACACACATGATGCAAGATGTACACCACAAAGTAAACACAACACTGAGCTATGTAAAAATAAACTGTATTGCACAAAACATAATTAGACCAAACATTACACGTCAGTAATACCCTGCTACCTAAGCAGTTGTCAGAATTTTACATAAACTACTAATACTCTGGAAGAATAAGCAGTTGTCACAATAGAACAGGTAAGTACTCAGGATTCTGCAACATAAGCAGGAGTCAGGAATCACAGTAAATAAATGCACTTGTCATAGAAAATATCATAAAGGCCTATATCGGGAACATTATAAAATTATACGGCAAGTCATGAAAAAGAAAACATACATCAGCCTATCATGCCCATAGCAGGAACATGTAGCAAACATATATCCCTAGAAAAAGGAAGCCTGGAGCATACTACCCTCCAAGTGTCCCGAAAAGTACCTGGTTCTGTAGAACAAGGCACTCCTAGTGCCTGGAAGGTCGATGTAGGGCCCCCCGGTGCTCCTATGCACTCAACGGGGTCCACGCTTGACTCCTAGGGGAGAGGGGCGGATGGCACCCTCTTCGATGCAGTTAACAGGCCCCTCTTGGGGCTGTGATCTCTGGGGGCCCCCCAGGGCTCCACAAGCTCTACCACCAAGGGGGGGGCACTAAAAATACCCAAAGTTAAGTTACTGGGGCGAATACGCCCTTAAGGCAGTGGCGGGGTATAGGAACTTCCTTTCTTCTCCCTGTGCCCTGCGTCTTGTAGACAGTCACCGGCGTCCTCAGGCGGCTGTCAAAAACAAAAGTAAGTTAGAGCAGGGGCCTCCGATGGGGCTTTCCTCATGCTCTGGGGGCGGCCGCACCCAACACAGTGGGCAAGCTGCTTTCCTGCCCTTCTTGTGAGCATTGCACCAAGGACGGTGCCTGCTGGTGCCCCGAGGGCGCATCTGGAAGTGCGCATCACCCGAGGGGCACGGTTGGAGCGTGCTCGCTCCTTTTCCTTCATTTTGTGGTGCCCCGGGGCACCGAGGACAGTGCACGTCCGGCACGCTGAAATACACAAAAGCCGGGTTGCGGCAGTGATTTAGGAGCCCGGATCATGGCGGTGAAGTCTTTCAGAAAAGCACCTGCGGAGCGCTCCAGGGTCCCCCTGACAGCGTGCTTCAGTGCACTATGCCCAGGCTTGCGGCAGTGATCTCCTCATCACACTGCACTCATATGAAGTGCCTTCATCCCCTTACAAGTGCTAGAAGGCGCTTTTGTGGAAAATTGCAGCACCCTGCTCCTGGTAGCATGCAAGTGGGGAAACACAGGGCTGGCAGGCCCAACAACAAGTCAGCACAAGGGGTGCAGGTGATGGCAGTTCCTCCTAGTGACCAGGCAGGTCACAGATTAGCACAGCAGCAGCAGTCCAAGGTGGTGCTGGTGAGTCCTTTCAACAGCGTCCTGTGTCCAGTTCCAAGTAAGTTTTCTGGAGTCTCAAGAATGTCTAAATTGTGGGGAAAATTCCCCTGTACTTATACTCAGTTTGCAGTTTCTCTTACAATAAGGAGGAGAGGGGTTTTCAACCAGTTACAACTGGTTCTGGGTTCTGCCCCTTCTCTTCTCCAGCACAGGCTCCAAACATCCGTGGGGGATAAGCGATCCTATTGTGTGAGGCCAGGGCCCAGCCTTTACAAATGCAGGTGTGCCCCGCCTCTCCCTCAGCCCAAGAAGACCATACAATATGTAGATGCACCTCTGTGATATCTCCACCCTCCCTGTGTAGACAAAGTAGGGCTACAGTTTTGACTCATAATGTCCAGTAACTACACCTATCAACCCCATAGACAGCACCACAGCGCCACTGGGGACATTTCTAACATTGGTGATCAGCGGTGAGGATAGGATTTGTATTTGTGCAGTGACATATAGTAGCTAAGTGTTTCACCACCTACCCACAGTTGAAACTCAACTTGATTTTTATCTCTTTTTTCAAATTCATTTTTCCTGACAATTTTCTAAACTTAAATCCTCACTCAACATGTCTCAGGCTGGGTCTCAAGCAGGAGATTTTGACCTGGCCCTGTTGGAGACATATACTGTCAAACAACTAAAAGGGTTCTGCAAGGTGATGAGTGTACCCACCCAAGGGGCCTCCCGAACAGAGGACTTTCAAGTGGTGCTGAGGGCCTGGGCAGAAGCCCATTTAGAGGATAATGCTGAGGATGAGGAGCCAGAAGATGGCCCCTCAGAGGATGTTTTGCCATCAGTGGATGAAGTTACCACTGCAATTGTGTCCCCTGCAAGACCAGGGAGCAGTGTCTCTGATCAAGGCCTGACCGCAGAGGAGAGGGAGTTCCAACTGCAAATGGCAAGACAGGAAATTTAGGCTCAACAGGAGGAAAGGAGGGCAGAGAGAGAAGCTCAAGCAGCTGAGAGAGCCTTGGCTGAAAATAAATTATTGTTGGCGCATGAACTGAGTCTCAAGGAGCTGGATCTTAAGGCGAAGCAATCTGAGTCAAGCAGTAATGGTGGCAGCATACAGGCAGGACCTGCTGGAGAAAAGAAGGTCGTATTCTCAAAAATGTGGTGCCCAGTTTTGTGTTGGGAGATGACATAGATAAATGGCTAGCTGCTTCTGAAGTTGCACTAAGGGCTCATGAGGTTCCTGAAGGGCAATGGGATACAGCTATGTGGAGTTATGTGCCAGCAATTGGGAGGGACACACTTCTCACATTGGACCCAAAGGATCAAAACACATATCCACTTCTGAAAGCCATTTTACTTGCCAAGTTTGGGCTGACCCCTGAGAAATACTGTCAGAGGTTCAGGGAGAGCACTAAACAGTCCACACAAACATGGGTAGATTTCTTTGACTTTTCCAGTAATGCACTGAATGGATGGGTGTGGGGCTGCAAGGTAGATGATTACACAGGATTGTATGATTTGATTCTGAGAGAGTATATGCTCAATATTTGTTTTACAGAATTGCACCAACACCTAGAAGACAGTAAGTTGACTGATCCCAGGAAGCTTGCTGAGGAGGCAGACTTCCGGACTTCCACCAGCGTGTCCAGAAAGGTATCTGGGGGGAACACCCACAAAGGTGGTCAGGGGTTCCCATCAGAGGAAAGAGGGGGAGAAAAACTTAAAAACAGGGAGTTCTCAAAAGGCCCCCAAAATAGTTCCCAAGGGAACAGTGGTAACCAGTCCCAGTCTGATTCCAAAAGGAGAGGTTTTACTGACCATAAGACAGGGAGGTTTGTACCCCAATGTGCAGAGTACAATTAGTATGTGCACTCTGAGTGTGACTGCAAGTGTCTCAAGAGGGCACTGCCCCCCAAAGGAGGGGAGACACCCAGGTTGACTAGCATAGAGCTTGGGGAGGAGATGGTCCCAGATAGTTTTGGGGAGCAGACAGAGGTAACCCTAGTGTCCCTGGGGGATGCAGAGATGGTGCCAAAAACCCACATGCCTGCCAATACTTCCAAGTATAGGCAGTGGGTCACCATCAATGGGAAAAGGGTGGAGGCTCTGCATGACCCAGGAGCCAGCATGACTACTGTCAAGGGTCGGCTGGTGTCAGCAGAGCAGGTCTTCCCAAATACATTCCACCAAGTCATAGTCACTGACAATCGGGAGAGCCACCTACCAGTAGCTCTGGTTCCCTTTGAGTGGGGGGGGGTCGCTGGTACTCTAAAAGTAGCTGTGAGTCCTGCCATGCCTGTAGATTGTCTGTTAGGCAACGACCTTGAGCACACTACCGGGAAGGAGGTAGAGCAAAAGTCTAACTTGGAGATTGTAGAAAAATGGCTCCCTATTGCTGTTAACCCCCACATTTTGCCTTATATTGATGCTGACTTGACTGAGAAGTGTGCTTTGAGCCTGCTAACCAAGCCCCAGCACAAGTATTCCTCACTTAAAAATGTACCATTGTTCCACAATTGGCACATCTCTGGCACACAGATAAGTCCCTTGTAAAAGGTACCAGTGGTACCAAGGGCCCTGTGACCAAGGAAGGTCCCTAAGGGCTGCAGCACATATTGTGGCACCCTAAGGGACCCCTCCCCTAACACATGCACACTGCCATTGTAGATTGTATGTGTTGGCGGGGAGGAAAACACAAAGTCGACATGGCATCCCCTCAGGATGCCATGCACACAAAATACTGCCTATAGCATTGGTAAGTCACCCCTCTAGCAGGCCTCACAGCCCTAGGGCAGGGTGCACTATACCACAGGTGAGGGCATAGCTGCATGAGCAATATGCTCCTACAGTGTCTAAGTCTATTCTTAGACATTGTAAGTACAGGGTGGCCATATTAAGTATATGGTCTGGGAGTTTGTGAAAACGAACTCCACTGCTCCATAATGGCTACACTGAATACTGGGAAGTTTGGTATCAAATTTCTTAGAATAATAAACCCACACTGATGCCAGTGTTGGATTTATTACAAAATGTACACAGAGGGCATCTTAGAAGATGCCCCCTGTATTTTACCCAATCCTTCAGTGCAGGACTGACTGTTCTGTGCCAGTCTGCTGCTGAGAGATGAGTTTCTGACCCCCTGGTGTGAGGCCGTTTGTGCCCTCTGAGGCCAGAAACAAAGCCTGCTTCACACCCCCCCCCCCCTTGCAAGAACTATAACACCTAGCAGCGAGCCTCAAAGGCTCAGGCTTCGTGTTACAATGCCCCAGGGCACTCCAGCTAGTGGAGATGCCCGCCCCCTGGACACAGCCCCCACTTTTGGCGGCAAGTCCAGGGGAGATGATGAGAAAAACAAGGAGGGACAGCCCCTAAAGTGTCCTGAGCTGAGGTGACCCCTGCCTTTAGAAATCCTCCATCTTGATTTTGGAGGATTCCCCTAATAGGAATAGGGATGTGGCCCCCTCACCTCAGGGAGGAGGCACAAGGAGGGTGTAGCCACCCCCAAGGACAGTAGCCATTGGCTACTGCCCCCAGACCTAAACAAACCCCTAAATTGAGTATTTAGCGGCACCCCAGAACCTAGGAAATCAGATTCTTGCAACCTGAAACAAGAAGAAGGACTGCTGACCTGCAAGCCCTGCAAAGACGACAGAAGACGACAAGTGCTTTGGCCCCAGCCCTACCAGCCTGTCTCCTGCCTCGAAAAACTGCAACAGCGACGCATCCAGCAGGGACCATCAACCTCTGAAGCCTCAGAGGACTGCCCTGAACCACAGGACCAAACAGCAACAATATTGCAACTTTTCTGCAACTTCCACAGACCTCAGTCTTCCCCCCGGAAGAGTGAGACTTCACACTGTGCACCCAACGCCCCCGGCTCGAGATCCAGAGAACCAACACCACAGGGAGAACTCCCCAGTGACTGCGACCCCGTGAGTAGTCCGAGATGGCCCCCCTGGACTCCCACAGCAACATATGCAGAGAGAACCCAGAGGCTCCCCCTGAGAGCGACTGCCTGTAACAAGGGACCCAACACCTGGACCAAGCACTGCAACCGCAGCCCCCAGGACCAGAAGGAACTGAACCTCAGTGCAGGAGTGACCCCCAGGTGACCCTCTGCCTAGCCCAGGTGGTGGCTGGCCCAAGAAGCCCCCCTATGCCCTGCCTGCACCGCTGGAGTGACCCCCGGGTCCCTCCATTGTTTCTTATACAAAACCCGAGGCCTGCTTTGCACACTGCACCCAGCCACCCCTGTGCCGCTGAGGGTGTGTTTTGTGTGCCTATTTGTGTCCCCCCAGTGCTCTAAAAAAAAAAAAAACAGGTCTGCCCCCTGAGGACACAGGTACCTACCTGCTGGCAGACTGGAACTGGAGCACCCCTGTTCTCCACAGGCACTAATGTGTTTTGGGCACCACTTTGACCTCTGCACCTGACCGGCCCTGAGTTACTGGTGTGGTAACTTTGGGGTTGCCTTGAACCCCCAGCGGTGGGCTGCCTATGCCCAGGAACTGAGACTTGTAAGTGTCTTACTTACCTCACAATTCTAACCAATACTTACCTCCCCCAGGAACTGTTGATTTTTGCACTGTGTCTACTTTTAAAATAGCTTATTGCCATTTTAACAAAAACTGTACATGTTATTGCTGTAATTCAAAATTTCCAACTTACCAGTGGGGAATACTTTGCATTTTATGTATTTACTTCAAATCTTGAACTTGTGGTTCTAAAAATAAATTAAGAAAATATATTTTTTCTATATAAAAACTATTGGCCTGGAGTTAAGTCATTGAGTATGTGTTCCTCATTTATTGCCTGTGTGTGTACAACAAATGCTTAACACTACCCTCTGATAAGCCTACTGCTCGCCCACACTACCACAAAATAGAGCATTAGAATTATCTAATTTTGCCACTATCTTGCCTCTAAGGGGAACCCTTGGACCCTGTGCTCACTATCTCTCACTTTAAGATAGTATATACAGAGCCAACTCCCTACAGAGATGTTAGGATTGGCTGAGTGGGTTTGCATGACCACACTGTCCATGGCTGTCCGGGAGGGAAGTCAAGGACGTCTAGAGCCTGGAACAATGGCCCAGACAACTGCCAAGAGGAGGGGCAAGGGGTGCGGGAAACAGGTACCAGAAGTTCCTGCAGTGGTTGACGGGGTTCCTGAGGAGGAGGCCCCCGAGCCAACTGGGGAAGACATTGCCGCCATAGGTGACCTACCTAAGCTTGCTGGCTGGCAAGTTGAGGGTGGGCCCACCAGGGAGGAATTCTGCAAAGTGCAGAAAGAATGTCCCACTATGGAAGGCATGAGGAAGCAAGCCTCAGTCCAGGCAGCAGGTGAAGCCTCTGGCGATCACCACATAAATTGGGAGAATGATTTCCTGTACAGTGAACCTAAGGTTCTGGCCATTGGGACAGCACATGTGCTGGTGGTCCCCCAGTGTTACCGGACCTTCGTACTGGGTCTGGCTCACAACATTCCCCTGGCAGGACATTTGGGGCAAGACAGGACCTTTGCCAGGCTTGTCGCCCACTTTTATTGGCCCCGAATGAGGACAAACTCAGATACGTTCTGTAGGTCCTGTCCTACCTGCCAGGCCAGCGGTAAAACAGGAAAAAGGGTTTAGGCCCCCCTGATCCCACTTCCTGTCATTGGCACCCCCTTTGGAAGGGTGGGCATTGACATTGTTGGTCCATTGGACCCCAAAACTGCCCTAGGCAACAGGTTCATGTGGTTTTGGTGGACCATGCCACCGTTACCCAGAGGCAATCCCTCTGAGGACTGTAACTGCACTGGTGGTGACCAGAACTCTAATGGTGATATTTACCCATGTAGGATTCCCAAAGGAGATAGTGTCTGACAGAGGCACTAACTTCATGTCTGCATACATGAAGTCTATGTAGGAGGCGTGTGGTGTAACCTACAAGTTCACCACACCCTATCGCCCCCCAATGTAATGGTTTTGTGAAGAGATTCAACAAGACCTTGAAAAGCATGATCACAGTCCTCCCTGAGGTCCTGAGGCGTAAATGGGACGTCCTCTTACCATACCTTCTCTTTGCCTACAGAGAGGTCCCCAGAAAGGGGTGGTGTTCAGTCCCTTTGAGCATCCCTATGGGCACCCTGTCAGGGGAACCTTAAGCATTATCAAAGAGGGGTTGGAGAAAGCTTCAAAGGCACCTCTTCAGGATGTGGTCAGATACATGCTGGCCCTCCTCAACCAGATGCACCTCTTCTGGAAAACGGCCAAAAGTAACCTTGAGGCCACTCAAGAGGTAATGAAACGCTGGTATGACCCGAATGCCACCCTGTTAGAGTTTCAACCTGGAGACAAAGTGTGGGTGAGGGATCCAGTAGAGCCTAGAGCTTTCCAGGACCGCTGGTCTGGCCCATTTGAAGTGAAGGAGCAGAAAGGGGAGGCCACTTACCTAGTGGACCTCCAATCCCATGGGAACCCCCTAAGGGTGCTCCATGTCAACCGTCTGAAGCCTCACTTTGAGAGGACTGAAATCAACATGCTTCTGGTGACAGATGAGGGTATGGAGGAAGAGAGTGAACCTTTCCTCAACCTCCTCGCTGCCAAGGAAGGTGATGGGTCAGTGGAGGGTGTCATTCTCTCTGACTCACTGACCCTAGACCAGAGAGGGGGCTGCTACCAGTTACTGGAACAGTACTCCTCCCTGTTTTCTCTCACCCCTGACTCACACACTTGTGTCACCATGATATTGACACAGGAGACAGTCCCCCTGTAAAGAACAACATTTACAGGTTGTCAAACAATGTGAAGGCCAGCATCAAAGAGGAAGTCTCCAAGATGTTGGCTCTAGGGGTGATTGAGAAGTCTAGTAGTCCCTGGGCCAGCCCTGTGGTGCTGGTACTCAAGGCTGCTGCACCCGGTGCCAAGCCAGAACTTCGGTTCTGCGTAGACTACAGGGGTCTCAATTCAGTCACACGGACTGACGCTCACCCCATCCCCCGAGCTGATGAGCTCGGAGACAGACTAGGCACTGCCAAATTCATCAGTACTTTTGATCTCACATCAGGGTACAGGCAGATCGCCTTGACTGAGGGGGCTAAAGAGAGATTGGCATTTTCCACACATGAGGGCCATTACCAATTCCAGGTGATGCCCTTTGGATTGAAAAATGCCCGCTACGTTCCAATGGTTGGTTAACGGGGTCCTAGCTGGCAAGGATGCCTTCTGCACAGCCTACCTGGATGACATTGCCACCTACAGTGACAGCTGGGAGGAACACCTTCTCTACTTCAAGGAGGTGCTTCATGGTCTGCAACAGGCAGGCCTGACCATCAAGGTCAGTAAGTGCCATATTGGGCAGGGGTCTGTGGTGTACTTGGGACACCTAGTAGGTGGTGGCAAGGTGCAGCCCCTCCAGGCCAAGATTGAAATTATCAAAGCCTGGCAACCACCTAGAACCCAAACCGAGGTGAGAGCCTTCTTAGGCCTCACTGGGTATTACCACAGATTTGTCAAGGGCTATGGAACCATGGTGACCCCCTTGACAGAACTCACATCCAAAAAACAACCTAGGTTGGTGAATTGGACAGAGGCTTGTCAGAAAGCCTTTGACTCCCCGAAGGAAGCAATGTGCACGACCCCCATGCTCAAGGCTTCTGACAACTCCAAGGATTTTTTTTTTTAAAATTTATTTATTGCATTTTAGATATACAACAACCAGCACGCAAAGTAAAGTCCATGCTTAAACAGCAAAAGGGTAGACTGCAAACGTTCTATCGAAGTCAACAACCATTTAAGCAATAAAGTAACAGGATAAGGCAGTCACTTATCATAACATGAACATCCATCGAGGTGCAAGGCATAGATACGTGGAAAAAAGATGATAAGAAAGAGATATAGAAAAAAGCAACAGAGGAAGAAGGAGAAGAAGAAAGCAGCCTTCTTACAGAACAGTCCTGGAGATGGGATCAGTTCATCTCAACACCCCCAGAGAAGGTCAAGCACCTCATAATAAAATGAAGGGGAGGCACGAGAAGCTAATCCACTCCTTGAGTGTGAGCTGCCAGGTACACCAACAATGGGGACCATACATCGTGCGGGCGGGATCCCTCCAGCATCAGCTCCCAATAGGTTGCCAATTGTTCCTGACACTATGCAGCATCCTTCAGTCAGTCCACACAGCGGGGCATCCGTCCCCGACCCCAGAACATCACCACCCTCTGCTTAGCAAGGAGCAACAATAGTCCCACCAACCTACGAAAGGCAGGTGGGACCTCCAGTACATAACGAGAAGTACCACCAAAGGGGTGGGCGGCAGCTTAAGGCCAGTCATCTTGTCAAGCGCGCCCAGCACCTCAGACCAGTATTCACTCAGTGCCCCACAGCCCCACGCTAAATGCAAAAAGCCCGCCTCCAAAGCCGAACAACGTTCGCAGCGCGCATCTACCTGCAACCCCATTATTTTCAGTCTGCCAGGCATGTAGTACACCCGTTGTAAAAAATTTAAGTGTATGAGGCGAAGTCTGTAGTTAGGAGAGAGCTCCTTCATCTGGACGCAGCAATAACTCCATTGCTCCTCAGAAATAGATACAGCCAGCTCCACCTCCCAATGCACTGTAGCCCTAGATTCAGTGAAAGGCGCCGCACTTTGGGAACAAACATATAAATGTGTGATAAGTCGGTGAGCAGAAGTTGCCGTGCAGAGTAGCTCCAGCGCCCGGCAAAGTGGAGGCTCCTCAGGGAAGCAGGGGTACCTCTCCCGCAGTAAAGTCCGTACTCAATAAAAAAGTAGTCTATGAATCACAGACTCACCATGCTCACCCAACGCAGGCTGCAGCTAGACAAATGTCCGGCCTGGAACCAAGCCCCAAGAGTAGTCATCTCCAACTCCTGGAGTCACTCTGAAAGCTGACCATCCTCCAATGGGGACAGGCCCGTCACATCCCGCACCAGCATTGATGGCGCGAAGACTTCACGCAACTTAGCTCATCGCAGCAAGCAAGACCAGGCCCTTGCCGAGCACTCCGCAGTGTCCACGTCCCAGCTACGGGGCTGAGTCAGCCTGCCGATCACCCTGCTAAATCTCTCCAGCCACACCAAATCAGCCTCAGGAGCCAAATACGGTAGATAATGAACAGGATGCAGCCAGAAATAAACAAAGCTGGCCTGCGCACAGTAATAATAAAGTTACAGATCTGGGGCCACCAAGACACCCCGCTCACACGGCAGCGTCAACGTTTCCCAGAGAATTCTGGGCTGTTTACCGGCCCATACAAGAGCCACAAGCAAGGATTGAAGCCATTTCAGAAAACTGGCAATAGGAACAAGAGGCAGATTAACAAAAAGTTATAAGAATTTAGGCAGTACCACTGTCTTGGT
The DNA here is from genome assembly GCF_031143425.1 of Pleurodeles waltl. Taxonomy (NCBI): domain Eukaryota; kingdom Metazoa; phylum Chordata; class Amphibia; order Caudata; family Salamandridae; genus Pleurodeles; species Pleurodeles waltl. Next base: position 410,883,811 of record NC_090451.1, on the reverse strand, counting down.
TATTGCAATCCGCCCGGTCAGAGAAAGTGGCAACGAGCGCCAAACTGCCACTCTTTCTTCCAGCCACAAAACTGCTGCTCCATAATTAGCCACCCAATGCTCGTCCACCCTCCGGCTCAGCCAGACACCCAAATATCTCACCGTCCTGTCCGCCCAGCATATAGGGTAGCCAGAGGGACATTGCACTGTGGCATCAGTTAAGGGCAGCACCATTGACTTGGACCAATTGATTATAATCCCTGAAATCTGACCAAAATGGACCACCTCATCCAGCAGGATATCAAGATGAAGGTGCGGGTCGTGGACATAAAGTGCAATATCATCCGTGTAAAGAGAAATCAAAACAGGACGCTGCCGGAACCTCAAACCCTATGATTGTGATGCTGGCATAATCGCGCAGCAAGGGGCTCCATAGCTACTGTAAAAAGAAACAGCGAGAGGGGGCAGCCCTGTCGCGTACCCCGGGCAACCATAAAAGGGTCCGATAGTGACCCGTTGACCCTCAAGCGAGCATTCGGCTCGCAGTACAGCAAATGTATCAGCTGAAGAAATCGTGCGCTAAGGCCCACCCTAGCCAACAGAGCAAACATATACACCAAGGCCAGTGAATCAAATGCCTTTGCGGCATCCAGAAAAAGCGCCACTGCACGATCCTCAGGCCCAATTATATGGGCGATCGCAAAAAAAGGTACGGAGATTATAGGAGGTCCAGCGACCCAACACAAAACCTGATTCGTGTGGCAGTATCAGGGATGGGGGCAGGGGCTACAGTCGCGTCACAATAAGTTTCGCCAAGATCTTAGTGTCTATGTTTATGAGCGAAAGCGGCTGTTAAGAGTCACATCTGCTAGGATTTTTCCCAGGTTTCAGAATTGTCACTATGAAAGCTTCTTGCAACGAAGGTGCAAGGTCACCGCCCTCAAGGGCCTCAGCGTAAAACTCAAGAAGATGTGGCGTCAGAGCATCAGCATACGTCTTATAAAAGGCAGACGTCAGCCCATCCAGACCCGGGGTCCTGTCCCCGGGAGGCCGCGTATAGCCTGAATCACATCATCTACCGTGAAGGGGGCATCCAGATATTGCCTGTGTGAATCCTCCAGCCAAAGCAGACTAATCTCTTCAAAGTAACTAACAGCATCTGAGGCGGATATTCCCGAGGGATCAGCGTACAAATCTGAGTAAAAGTTAGTCATAACACACTGAACCTCAGCTGTACCCGTGCGCAGCACCCCCCCAGAGTCAACGAGTTCTATGACACAGTTCCCCACCCATGGCCTTCAGAGCATAGCCGTCAACGTCTTCCAAGCCCCCTCACCCTCACCATAACACCGCGCTTTGGCCTCTTTACTCAAATAACAAACCTCACGATGCGCCGCCTCCTCATACGAGGACAATGTTTCTCGAAATTCAGCCAGAAGGCTCGCCGAACAGGCAGATGCTAATCTCCGTTCCAAATTAGCTAAGCACATCTCCAACCCCGCCAGTTCTCTACGGAGTGCCGTCAGCACACCATGTTGCTTAGCAAGGCAGATTCCACAAACAACAGCCTTGAAAGCCTCACCAAGGGTGCCCGCCGGTGACACTAAGCCATGATTGATATTGAAGTAATCGACGATAGCAGTATGAATTTCATCTCGGAAGACAGGATCCCGCAGCGCCACACAAGGCAGGTGCCATGAAAATTCACGGCCGGGACCCCCGGGCACATGCAACTCCAACAAGACTGGTGCATGGTCCAATAGTGTACGAGGCATATGCTCAACCGAGGTTGTCCAAAGCCCCACATCCTTGGTACCCAACCAGCAATCTATTCTAGACCAGCTATCGTGTGCATGACAATCTCTCAACAGTACATCAACCTCAATCAACCAACAAGAAGCAACAGCTGCTGAGAGAAGAAAAGAGGGAAAAGAGACAGAAGAGATAGCAACAACTTCATCACATAACCCAGCATCTACCTCCTCACCCACGCTGGCTCCCCAATCGAGCCAGCTCAGAGGCATAGCCCCCACCCAAACTCAAGAACTGCAGCAAAGCAACAAAAGACTAATTTGGATTCATCCACCAGGGCGTCAGCAAAGCTACCCGATAACCACCCTAATAGGGGGGTGGGTGACCAGGGGTATCAGGATAGTGTTCATAGTCTGGAATCAGCCACCAGCTGGCGGGCTTCTCACAAAACGAAACTCAGGCACGGCCCATAGGCAGAGACATAGAGCAATCAGCGGCAGCAGCCAAAAGTTAGTCATTATGACTGCCATCAGGAGGTGCATCCTCCGCCTCCATGCCCGGAGCACAAGCCGGAGGCACCCTCTTAAGAATAGTCTTAGCATACTTAGCCACCAGCTTTGGTTCATAAAAAAATGCAGCTTGCCCCTGTGCATCACACATAACTTGGCAGGGTAAATAAGAGAAAACTTAGCATCAGTTTGGCTTAGGGTACGCTTAATCAGGAGGTACTCATTTTTATTGTAGATAACTGGACGACGTTCTCAAGCCAGCAGAGGTATGGCATCCCTATCGTGATAATTCAGTAAGTGCACAGTGATCGGCCGCGCCAGCACCCACGGTGGAGGCCCAGGGCCCAGTGATCGATGCGCCCGCTCCACCACCAGCACCTGAAAGAGCTCGCCCAGAAACAATGATGTGAACATAGTCTCCATATAGTCCTCCATGCGTCCCATGGCAGTCGACTCAGGTAGGCCCAAGATACGAACATTATTACGGCGGGAGAGGGCCTCAAGATCTTCATTTTTATTACGAATGAGCTCTGGCACATGTTCCATCCTCAGCAATGTCTCTCCCTCCTCATGGCGGCCATCCTCCAAATCTGACGTTTGAGACTCCACATGATCAAGATGGGTAGCATAGCCAACCACCCTTTCCTTCAAGCAGCCCATCTGCGCAGACAAGCGATCCAACTTGCCATTGATACTGGCCAGGCTATGCTTGATGTCTACAAACATAGCCTTCACACTGGACGACTGCATGTTTGCCTCCTGAGAAAGGACATCCAACGACTTGCTCGTCTGACTAATTTTCTTCTTGCCCTCGAACGTCAGCTTGGGCTGCTTCTGATCCACCTTCCCCGTTCTGGGTGCAGCCACCACTATCAACCAGTGGACACCAAAAAAGTTCCTGCATGAATGCCCACTCCAGGCAAAAATAAAAAATGTGCAGAAGGCACACCTGCTGCTCAGCCAGGCCTAGAGGCGCACACCTGCGCCGACAATTCCAAATAATGCTGGTTCCGCGCATCAAATAGGGCCAAGCCACCTTGCCGCAACGACAGCAGTCAGCAAAGAAAAAACAAACAAAAAGGGCACCAGCCGACGTCCGATGGCCAACTCCAGCAGGGGAAATGAAGGATAAAGTCCGCGGCGCGGCAGAGGCTCAGAAAGTGGCGGCCATTTTCTGGAAGGCCCCTACTCCAAGGAATTTATCGTGTAGACAGACGCTTCAGAGCATAGCATAGGGGCGGTCCTAGCACAGCTAAATTAGGAGGGCCTAGACCAACCAGTAGTTTTTATTAGCAGAAGACTATTACCACGGGAACAGAGGTTGAGTGCTATTGAAAGAGAAGCATTTTCTGTGGTCTGGGCACTGAAGAAGCTGAGACAATACCTGTTTGGGCCTCACTTTCGGGTTCAGACAGACCACATGCCCCTCAGATGGCTCATGCAGATGAGGGGTGAGAATCCTAGGGCCATATTTATACTCCGTTTGCGCCGATTGTGAGTAAAATATTTTGACGCACAATCAGCGCAAACGTTGCCCCATATTTATACTTTGACGCCCGAGCCCGCGGACAACAGAATTCCGCCGTGTGCGTCATTTTTTGGATGCGGCAACCCGTCCTGCGTTAATTATATGCAAGGTAGGCGTTCCCGTCCAAAAAATGGCTTAAACGGCTGTGCGTTGTATTTATGCTTTCGCGTAAAAATGGCGCACGGCCGGGAGGCGGAGCCAGAAAATGACAAATACCCCCCGATTTGCATCAAAAGATAACGCCTGGGTCAGGGCAGGCGTTAAAAATGGGCAATCACACCTGTATTTAATCAGAACACACAGAACAAACAGCAGAGCAGCAACAGGGAGTCATGGAGGTCATTCTAATCCAGCGTGCACGCAGACACAGAGCCCAGCAGCAACAACAGCAGCTACAACAACACCAGCAGGGACCCCAAAGGGAGCACAGAAGGCAGGAGAGGATATTCCGCCCAAGAACCACCCTTCAGGGCCTCAGGGAACACGACATCATACAGAGGTACCGGTTGAACTCGCAGGCCATTCAGCAGATGCTGCGAAATATCGAACAGCAGTTGGCCCCCACTTTGGTGACACCCCACACCATACCAACAGAAACCAAGCTGCTTGCCGTACTTCACATGCTGGCAAGTGGCTCATTTCAAACAACTGGTGCCCTGGTAGGCGGAATATCACCACCATAATTTTCCGCATTTCTGCCCAAAGTACTGGATGCCATCATTGGACTGACACCCCGCCACATCTGCTTCCCTAACACACTGCAGAAGCAGCAGGAAACAAAACAGGGGTTCTACGCAATCAGTGGCTTCCCACACGTCCTTGGTGCAATCGTCTGCACACATGTACGCCTTGTGCCACCTGCTGCAACTGAACACCTCTACCGCAACAGGAAGCACACACATTCCATCAACGTGCAGGCCATTGTCGATCACCAAGGAATGTTCACCAACATCGTGGCTAAATATCCTGGGAGTGTACATGACTCCTTCATCTTCCATCACTGCACCATCAACCAACACTTCCAGGATGGACAGTATGGCAATGGACTACTTGTTGGTAAGTACAAAAACCTACATATATACACACTGCACAGCAACCCTCTAGGACACACAACACATACACCACAACAGCAACATGTTGACAGGAACACACTGAGGTCCTGACATCACTAGCCATGTTTCTTAAGTCACCATTGAACCTGTCACACATTGGAATTTACTGTACAGCCTAATGTTAAGACATTAATGATTGTGGTTGCCGAAATGTCACCTTGCAAATTGTAAGTGTCCCAATGACCTTTACATTAATACATTGCAGAAGTCTAAAGGTATGTGATGTCCAGGGTACTTTGATAGGAACGTGTTAACAACACTTTCAATTTTAACTGTACATGGAACTATCATCTCACCCCAAGTGAAGACACACGGACACCTGTATCACAAGTCACAATGGTAGGGAGGGCACACTGTACTGAAAATCCCAAAACATACTGATGACAAACGGTTAGCAGACAAACACTTGCTCAGCCAAGGAAACAACACAATGCAGATGGTATAGCCTACAAGCATAGGATGTCACACCAGTACACAAAAGAGTCACAGACAACACAAGACAACTACTGCCATTAAAGGTCTTTTCAATACTGCCAGTTACATCAAGATGATCCCATTGTTTTTCTCTTTCAGCTGATCAGGGGTATGGCATCCAGCCATGGATAATGACACCATTTGGCAACCCGAGTACAGCTGCAGAGAGTGCATACAACGACGCCCATAAGAGGATACGCAGCATTGTCGAGTTCACTGGTGGTAGCCTACTATATTCCCCCGAGATGGTCTGTAAGATCATACTAACATGTTCCATCCTGCACAACATTTGCATCAAAAGGAACATTCCCCTCCTGGAACCAGACCCATGCATGCCTGAAGACGAGGAAGCGGAAGATGCTGCCCTGCAACATGAGGGGGAACAACCAAACACGGCTGCTGGAGTGCGTAGGCGCCAACACATTGTGAACAATTTTTTAAAAATATTATCACCATCACCACTTAATGAACTATTGTAAATAAACACTGATAAGAAACACCACATCAAGGTCTGGCTAATCATTTCTGCACACCTTTAGCTCTAAATATCAGAAGAAGAGTGTCGCCTCATGGAGCATTGATGATATAACAATCAGGACACAGAAAATACCACTACAAATGTGATGCATATCATACAACGGTCACATACACACACAATGTAAATGACTGACATCCTGTACAGTTCACCTTTGAAGGGCAATAGCTGAGGACCACACCTATTACACACATACATGTTGGAAACATGGTTCATCGCGGCATATGGCACACAACTAAAACACCATCACTCAGCTATGGGAAAACAGGCCTCATACATCAGGCAGTTGACATGCTTTAGCATCAGGAACAGGAATGTATGACCAGACCCTTGGCAGCAGTAATTCCAACTACATACAATCTTTGCAAAGACTATCTGTCACTAGAGTTACACATAAGCAGAACATACACAGCACAAGTGCCACACATATGACAAGCATCCAGCACATCACATCCCATCTATATGTCAGCCCTTTTCTAAAAACATGACACACCCAAGCGCCTGGTCACACCCCACCTGTCTGAAGAGGTCCATGGAATACAAATATGTGTACCCTGATATTCCCTCATGTACACACGCACACTAACAAGAGTCATCCAGTGTGCCACACCCTTTCCTATGGTATACCAATGTCATAGTACTATCTGACTGCATGGAAGTCAGCTCAAATAATACACTGGCTTGGAGTTTTTAAGGCCTGGTATCACCTGTAGATTGCTTCCTGTGTGAAAGGTACTGTAGGCCATTTGAAAGCAATTCTCATTTGACAGGACTTGTGAGACACTGATGGAGGCCACACCAGTGATCACCTCCATGCACACCACCCAAATTTACATGCACTGTCCCTGCTGATGCCTCCTACAGCATAGATGTAGTTTTTTTGACAATTACACTGTTAAGCATTGCTACTAATGTTGCCGAGTAACACTGTATCTGGGTTCATGTGTCACCTTCAGAACAACACAGGACATACAAAGTTTGACATGTCAACTGTCTACTGCTCCCTCTGACCAGTCTTAGTTAGACCACTGATCATGTCAATTGTGAAAGAGCTGGATCCTGATTGACCCTGCATCCTGTCAGCATGACTGGCACCTGTCCGTGGGTCACCCTAAAGATACCTGATGGCCACATATGGACCACACTTGCTGTTCAAAACCTCTCTTTCCTCAGAGGCTAATTTGTCATTTGCCTCATCAATGTATACTCAAATACATTGTGTTGCATTATCTGACTTTTATTTGTATCATATTTGTTAAGGTGCCCTTGAATAGCTAAATCATGGCTCATCCGTTGTCTGGGCCTCATTAATGCCTAAACTACAAAGTGTGACAGTGTACCTGGGCCATAGCCTTTGATGGTGTATGTGGCCTCCAGCAGAACCAGCAACCTCAGATAATGTCCATGAAAAGTCGACACATTTGAGGACTATGACAGTTCACACACTGAGTAACATTGTCCAAATAATAGAGATGGGTTGTGTGTGGTGAATACCAGCCATATCATTCTGCACAGAGGCTATGATGTTCCCAGATGCATTTCCATCCACAGAGGCCAACTTGAGTACAAATGTTGCAATGACACATGCCGGATCCTGACATCTGAAACATTCTCTCACTTAGCACACCAAAGTTGCCCAGTTGAAAGTCTCATTACACGTCTTCAGTGACAGGGTGGGACCATCCAAGTGTAGGTTACCATGTCCTCAATGACTTTACTCACATTTATCTCCAAAGGATACTCATTAGATACACGATTAGCTGCATCTAACTCATGATGAGACCGGGACGTAACAGTGACAACATACACCTTAACAGTAGATACAGGATCAACATTGGACCTCACACATGTACATGTACCATCCAATCAACAAAGTGTTTGCAAGCAGCCGATCACAGTAGTGTCCCAATTGTAACCCAGCATGAAGATTGAAACATGCCACTAAACCAGGTAATGCATAAAGGGCCACATACATCAAAAACCTATTTGCAATTATGACATAAGGAACTTTGAGAATTTGCTATTAAATCAATCCTAAATGGTATGTCAGAATTCTCTAAAGAAGTAATAGGGCAAACTTCAAATGGGCAAATGGTATTACAGATTTGCAAAAAGAGAATCATACTCAATTTGCATCTATGGGCCTCCTGCCAATGGTTTAGCATTACTGAAATTGGGAAAACCGTTGATTAATTCGCAAGTCAGGAACAGCAAATCCCAGGGTGCTGGGGGCCTAAGTCCCTCTCTGCTGCACCCTAATTAAACACTTTTTACGGACATGTGAAGCACACACATGCTTAAGGGGCATGTGTGCGCTACATGTCTGTAGTGAAACATATTTTAGCTACATTAACTCGTAATTAGCACATGGTTACCCCCAAAAATTGTTTAGGCATCAATTGCATTACCTAAATGGCCATTTTGCAATTTGGAATAGCTTGATACATGTGCTCACAAATTAACTAATAAAGACATCCTGTTAGCTCTTTCATATTTGGAAAGTCGCAAACAGCAATTACCTACATGTGTGCACAATTATGAGTAATCTCCATTTTGGCCAATCATTACTATTGCACTGTGAATACCTTCCATACATCCTGTAAGGCACAATTGCTTTAGCTAACCCCAGTATTTATCATTTAGCACCGTTTGATAATGGAAAATTTTGTGACTCATTTGGACATATAAAATACATATTTGTCATTATGCGTCATATTTTCACGCATACAGCTTGTGCGTCATATTTTTTGACGCACAGGAGTGCAAATAATGCTGAATCAAAATATTTTTAATAATTGGTAAATAATATTTGGATGCGGCTTAATTTTCACCTCTGGAAGTGTAAATTATGCCGCAAACAAATATTATTTACCAATTATTAAACATATTTGGATTCAGCATTATTTGCACTCCTGTGCATCAAAAAATATGACGCACAAGCTGTATGCGTGAAAATATGACGCATAATGGAAAAAAACGGCGGCCATGTTATGCAGGATGTGATGTAATAGGATATCCTGTTTACAGATTCTGTACAGTGGGTGTACTTTCACTTTCACTTTGCAGTCTCTGAATATTCTAGACTGTGTGGCTGTGTGCAAAGTGTTGTCCTGTGAATTTGTGCTTTTGTGTCCAGAGTGCCATCTTACTTGTTGTTTTGTCAATAATATATTGTTGTAGAATACTGTCTGAGTGTGTGTTGTTTACATTTGTCCAGTCCAGTTTGTATTTATTGTCTGTGGGAGTCTGTTGTGGGTACTGTTATATAGGGGATAGTTGGGCTCTTCTATTTGTTAAGTTTACTTTAAATGTCCTCATTCCAACTTTCCTCATTTTCCCCTTTCTTCTTTTTTTTAAACTACATTTCCCCCTTTTCTGTGCATAAATGTTTGGTAGGCCACGTCTTTCCAGGATGGGTGAGGAGGAATTGCGGGGGTTCATATGGCTGGTGTGCCATTTCCTCCCACTGATGCTGGAGGCTGGGGGTAGGGTGATACAGGGGTATCACACTGAGGCCCAAAAAGTCCGGTGGGGGAAGGTGCGCCATCACTTGGTGCGTCTGTATGGGAGCCAACGCAATGATCATCAACTGAAGCACCGCTGGGCTGACCTGATCTCCAGGGAGCAAGATCTGCTGGACCACCTGGGAATCATGATTGGTGGCCATGTTGGTGAGTACAGATCATGTAAATGTGCACAATTAAAAGCTGTGTAGTGACATGAGATGATTGGTACACAATCTGCCAGATAAGTAGCTGACTGTGTGTAATGCTGAGGAAACATACAGGTAATTGATGCACTATGTGAAGGATGACAAATGCTAGCAGTCAGGCAGCTCATGTTTTGCTCACTTACAGGTTGCTTGTTGCTGAATGTAATTTAGTGCCGCCTTTGTGTCAGACAAGCGAAACATTAATGTGGCAATCAGGACTCTACAGGTCACAATTGCAAGTGAAGTATGGATGTACTAACATCATACCTACATATGTTGACGCTATAGCTAGACTGACATTGGAAACCCTAAATGATGCAGAAAATGAGTGCTGCCTTCACGTCAATTGATGATATCAATGTGGCCCAGACATATGTCTCATGTGTGTCTGGTGAGTGTGTAAGGAAAGTGTTCACGGAAGTGCTATGCCTGGTCGGGATTAATGTGCTCCTTCATATTTTATTGATACATGCCAGATCTGAACATGAACCATATTTGGAAAGGAGTCAGGTGCCCTCAGCTAACATCTTAGACAGGTATTTTTTGTTTCTTGTGACAAAATCCGATTAGGGATGGCAGTCCAAAGGTATGGACTAGGGTACAAACATCTATGTTTGGTGCCAATCACCATTGTTGGGACACATCAATTTATGAAACTTTTACAACATGAGGTATTGCCAAAGTCCCTGCCCCTCTGTACCATGTACCTATCTGTCACAAATGTGTCATGACCACATAGGCTGTTTGACAGGTCATGCAGTCCTCAAGTAACCAGCCTTTGGATGTCTCTCTTGGATGCACATGATGAGACGAATACACACCAATATTTTTGCTGCTCACTAATGGAGGTGCATGTTTGCCACCACATGACAGTCAGGGCACTGCATGTGTGTAGAAGTGTGTGTAACTGTAACAGGAGACCCATCCTATGTAAATGTTGGCCAGGAATTATTCCATGCAGTATGAGCATGTCTGAAAGTGTTTCATTACCCATGCCAGCTTACACATTGTATTTTTATTTGAAATTGTTTGTCACTGCACTGATTCTGAGCATATTCTTCCTTCCATGCTTTACAGGTGGACCTGCACCGTACACAGTGGGAGAGGTGGCTTGTTTTGAGGACCCCGACACCTACAGTGAGTGTTGACATGTGTGTAATGTTTTGTGTTTGCTGGTGATGTGTGATGGACTCCTGTGTGTTTAACACATTGCAAGGTGTGATGCGCTGCCCAATCATTAGTCTTGTTCCATTAGTGGGATTTCAGTTATAAGAATGTTTTGAGTTGACTAATGCTTATCCATTTGTCTGATCTTGGGTTTGTAGGCCATTCCTGTAGGGCCCGCTATGAGAACTGGGTTGAGTCATGTGGAATACACTAGTTACAATAAGAGTTGCACTAGGACTCGTCTCGGACTGAGTCTGCATGTCAGACTGACATTCTCCCAGATAGCTTCTGCAAATGGCTTTTCTGAAGACTGCTGCTTCCCTATTAATCGATGTACTGAGTACACTGTAGGTTGGACCTTCTGGGAGCATGTACTTCCACAAGTTGTACTAGAAGTGTGTGGAACTAGAGTGCAAAGGCCTAGGTGTGCATGCTATTCATGATCATGGGTGTTCTTGCTCCTCTGTGTCTGTTGAAAATTATGCCTCACTGGAAGTATGTGATGTTGACCTAGGTCAGTACATTCTGTCATGTGTGGGCCTTGGATAGGACAAGGTTTAGCTGGCTCCAATTTTTTGATAGCCCTTACTGGTGGTGTGTGTGTAGAGCCAAAAACATGTTGAGCTTTCTATACACTCCTGGGTGTGCATGTATTTTGGAATTGTTTGTTGTTCTCCCCACCCCCCCCTCAAACACAGGCATGGGTTTGTGAATAGGGTACCTAGGACTGAAGCAACCAGTATGTTATACATACTCGTGACTATTTGAAAAATTGTTTTGAACCTAGTGTACACACTCAGGTATGGCACATGAGTACTATACTAGCAAATCCCATTACAAATCGCAGACCTTGAAGTTTGTGATTATCATCACATACACTGACATATGGAGCCCAGGCAATAGGCGGAGGAGGTGCAGCATGATTGTTAGCTGCAACTGTCAATACTTTGATGACAATTTATTGCCAGTTGTTACCCATCATGTAGATTTTGTATGTGCTATGTGTGAGATGACCTTTGTAGGCAGGCTTTCCATGTACTTCCTCTGAGACTTTCAATGATCTGTATGGTGATATGAGCTGTTACAAGTACAGTAGATGTATTGTCAGATTGACCTCTTGTGCTATTCCGCACAATGCAGTTCCTATGGTAAATAGTTGCCCTTTGTCTTCACAGCTGCAAACATGACACCCGCCCAGAAGCATGAATTCGAGAGGCGGGCCATGAGGTACAGACACATCCTGCAGGTGCAGTCGGGGTTCCAAAGGATGGCCCGTACATACCAGTCTGATCGGGCCTCCGGAGCATGGTGGGCTTCACCACAGGGTGGCCCAAGGTTGCCCACTACAGCCACCACCACCACAACCACTGGTTCTCCCCAGGTGGCCCCAGCCACAGCAGGGACAGTTGTCCCTACATCTGCAGCACACCCAGGCCCCAGCAGTGTGACAGCTGCAGGACAGTCCAGTGGGCTAGGCTCCACACGGCCAGAGAGCACCTCGGCCAGGACACAAACGGCACCAGCACCAACAATCGACCCTGCAGCATTCCTGGCTTTGGAATGTAAGATGGACAGAGTTCTAAGGAAGGTGAACAATCTTAGCCAGGATGTCGGCTAAATCAAGAAGCGGGTCAAATCGATCAGGCAGACCCTCCGGAGGGCCAACCTCTAGGAATACCTTTTTTCTATGAACATAATTCCCTCCCCTCCCTCCTCTTTCCTTGTTATCATGATTAGTGGGCTTGGGGGATTAGTGTTAGGTTAGTATAGGTTGTTAATTTAGTTAGTGTTAGGGAGGTGGGTGGGGGGTCCTGATTCTTTCTACTTTTCCTTATTAAGTGTGTGGGTGGGTGGGTGGGGGGACAATGTTGGGGTTCCTGTGTGTTTGAAAAATATATATATATATATATATATATATATATATATATATATATATATATATATATATATATATATATATATATAAAATATATTAAAAAAATAACAAAAAAATATATGATTGTTTAGGATAGTATAGTATGTGTGTAGGTTAGTATGTGTTGTCCTCCATGTGTCCTGTCTCATAATGGTGGGTGGGGGGGTTGATGTTTAGAATGATTCGTTATATGTGAGTAAGTTTAGCTTAGGTTAGTTAGGGACAGTTGTGGGTAATGAGTCGTCAGGTTAGATTAGGGTAGGTATGACTTTTCCCTTAGTTGCCTCTGGTGTGATTAGTTTTGAATAAATATATAGATAACCCTTTACATTATGTGTTAACTGCTACTTGATCATGGCCTTGGCATCAGTGTAGATGATTGTTGTTCTATGACATTTGTGACCTGTGCTACAAACAAATACAAACTGAGGTGTAAAATGGCAGTTAACCCAGTGCTACCTTGGTAAGAATCCACCATTTGTTAGAACCACCAATCGGAGTTGACATGGATCACAAAGGATTTTTGTCGATGAGTATGTTTTCTACGTCACAAAGTGTGCTTCCAGACTTGGTATTGTGGGGACAGTTTTAGGTCGGACTGCAGTGTGATGTTCAGGGACACCTTCGAAGATGAGGTCTTGTTAACACTCTTGTCTTCCTGTATTCATAACTGACATAGATCATTTGTGTCAATATTCAGCATGATTACCTATTTGGATGTTAACTCAGAAAGATTGATTCATGCTGTGTTTTGTAGTGTTTGCTTAGATTAGACTGCACAGTTCAATGTGTTAGTATTGCATGGTGACAACATTTATCAGCCACTATTAGTTGACTTTGATATTGAGGAAGCATTATTCTGTCCAACACAGCATGATGATGTGTGGTTTCTCACTTCATCAGTTATTCTCCTCAGGATGGGCAGGCTATGATGCAATCCTGGCCACTGTGCAGATGGTTCTGACTACATGATGTCAGGACAGTTGTATTGACAAGCTACATGATTGTCACACAGGCACATTTGTGTTATCTACTGCACAGTTGATGTGTCAAATTACACAGAGACATATTTGTTGTACAAGTGCTATTTATTGATAGGTGCTGTAGTGCAATATGTACATTGTCCATGTTTGCTGAGTCTGTTCTAGTGAAATCTTACATGGTGATCCTACAGAAGGGGTGTAGGTAATGCTACTGACATGCTGGGGTGATGTTACAGACAGTGCAGAGGGACAGGATTTGCCGATTAGTAGGAGAGAGACATTAACTGGGCATGCTGACAAGTTATACAGTGGTTAGCAGAACAGTCATTGAGTATAGTTGTTGTAAGACTGGCATTTGACAAAACGTTGGACCTTGGTCAAAGTAGGCCATGGTGCAGGAACTAGTGCTTCCGGGTACTCTTCCGTGTGAATGTGATCTGTTCCATGTCTTCTTCTTCTGATGTGTGTGTTGCCTGCTTCGTCCTTGTTGTTGTTGGTTGTGAAGGGGCAACACACACCTCAGTGTTAGAAGACGTGGAGTCAGACATCCCGGTCGCTGCTCCCTGTGAAGGTCTTAAGGGCAGTACTGCAGCAAGGAGGATCTGCTGTTTTTTGAGAATAGCAGCCACATCACGATGGTAGGCAGCCAGGTCGGCCCTGAGGGAGTCATGGTTGCATTCGTGCATGCAGTGGAATGTTTGGGGTGCGAGGTGTTGTGGCAACTCCCTTACTGCAGTGGTGAATTCCTTGACAGTTTCTTGTAGTCCTTGCAGTATGGATGTTAGGGCTTGCATAGCTGCTGCCTGATCTGCAGATGACATCATGCACGAACGCACCCCCTCAAGGCTGGCTGCCATAGTTTGCATCCCCACCCACACCTCCTTGGCCAGCTCCCGCTGTACTCCAACTACAGTTCTCTCAAAGCTGGTGCCAGTGTCGTCTGAGTCCTCAGCTGTATTGGAGCCGGCAGGTCTTGCAATTGGGGTGGTGGGTGGATCCTCTGCGATGGCTGCTTGTTCTGTGCTCCTCCTTGTGACTGAAGGTGGGGTCTGGAGGGTTTCAAGGACCTTCAAGGACCTTTTGGATGGTCTCCTGGGGAATGTTAATGGGCTCGTCATCCATGTCATCAGGGAAATCTGGGACAGGCATATCGGCAGGAGATCCATCTTCCTCTGCAATTAAACAGGGTATAATTAGTGTGTCTGTGTTGTGACATTTTTGACGTGACATACCTGCCTTTTGATGAATTCACTTTGTGATCTTGTTTTGTATTAATATCTGCAGTCCTTCAGATGGGCATTGTTTCAGGCCTATGGCCCACCTGTGTGTCACATGTATGTTATTGAGTTATCCAACTTGTCAGGATCATCGCCTCTAGGTGTTGATTTATGCCAAATAGAGAATTGCCACCTTCTTGTCCTACTCGACCCTCCGTGTTTATCCATTCTCATGGTGAGACCTTTCACTGGCTGTAGGTGTTCTGATGGCCCTGGCAGCACACTTAACTATCAGGACCTGCCCCAATCCCTGATCGTTCACATCGACTTAATTTTACTTGACATGTAGCATATCCTATGCATGGCAATGTTATGATGTGATATGGATGTTGACATTGTTAATGTGTCCTGCTGATGTTGGGTAATGTGTGTTACATTGGATTGCCCTGATAGTCGTATCAGTGTCCTATTTCATCCTCTGACTGTGCAGGTGTATTTCAGTGACCAGTTCCATGTGTCCCCTCCTTAATGCTGTTGTCTGAGTAGTGTGACATTTGTGATGTTGCCTTGTTTGCCAGGCACGGGATGGACCCTGACATATGCAGCACGGGTGTGTCCTTAGTGCTGTGTCACTCCTATTGTTGTTTACATTGGCTGATGTTTGTGACACCTGTGGGCATTGACATATGAGTGTACTGGGGCCTTTGTCTTGTTTCAGGAGATTGTTGCAGATGTCATCCTCACCCCCTAATTTAGGTATGTATGTTCCATGGGGAGGTTACTGCCATTGGCTACTTGAGCTGCACACAGATCAAAGGTGGTAGTGGCAACTGTTGTTGCAGTTACATTGCAGTTGTCGGTTTGGCTAGCGGATTGCTAATAGGGCCCTAGTTAATGTAGGAGATATGTTGGCTGACAAGTGCCAGGATGTAAGTTTGACGTAGTGGCCTTCCCTCCTGTCGAGGCTTTCCCTTTGCTCCATCGTTGGCATGACAGCATGCCCCCATGGGACTGTTGTTGGTGTAGTGTAATGTTGTGGCCCAGCTTATGTTTGTGTAGGCCATGCCCCCCTGCGGTGCCCCTTTACCCATGCCACTCCATGTATATGATGACTTACATGCAACGTGTAGCAGGTATTTCCCCCTGCTTACAATCAACATTATTGCATTATAATTCCCCATGCGACTTACCCTGCATGTGCGTTGTCTCTTGGTAGTCTGCGCTGTCCTGTCCTTGAATCCCTGTGACGATCTCCTCAGGGATGACGGCTGCTACCATCTCCTCCATGTGGTCCAGGGCCTCCTGGTGTGCTGGACTCCCCCCTCCAGTCTGCAGTGCTGCCTTGCTGTTCCTGGCCATCTTTTCCTTGGTCCTGCGTTTGCAGTCATGCCAGCGTTTCTTACACTCGGTGACTGTTCTGCGTACTTCAGCAACACTGTTAATCTTGTCAACAATTTGTTGCTATTTGGCCTCTCTCCTACTGATTGGCAACTTTGAGGTGATAAACAGTTGGTGCTGGTGTTCCGTCACCTCTTTAACCAGGATTTCCTGCTCCTCTGCACTGAAGCAACACTTTCTTTTCTTTCTATACGTTTCCTGGCTCTTGTATGGATCGTCTTGGCTGGTTCCTGGTCTGCTGTCATCTTCCTGGGGTCTGTAGTGGCATCTGGGATCCATTTTGGCTCTCCTCTGGTGCACTTGCAGTGTTCACGTTTTTTTTTTACGCTATTGCGTCAAAAAACGGCGCGTATCCGGGTTGCGGTGTCATAAATCGACCCACAGTCATTTCCGCCGCGTTAACATCGTTTTCCTTTACGACTTGACGCCGCGGTGTGCGTCAAAAATAATGACTCCCACCTGTTGATTGCACCGCCGTGCGTCAAAGTATAAATATGACGCCCACCACGGTGCTACGAAATGGCGTTAGCCGGCGGTAAATTTTTTGACGCAAAACTGCACCGGCGCAGTTTTGCGTTAAAAAGTATAAATATGGGCCCTAAACTCTTGAGGTGGTCCATTTCCCTACAGGGGATGGACTTCACGGTAGAGCATCGCCCGGGATTGACCATGCCAACGCTGGTGGTCTCTCCAGATACTTCCGTATTAGCAATGAGAGCTCCCAGGCGGTTGGGTAGCTCTCCCCACTTTCAGCTGGGGGGACACATGTTAGACCTGACAGCCTTAGGGTGGTCACCCCTAAATTTTTGCCTGCCTCCCTCCACTTTTGAGATACTGTTTTTGCTGGTTTTTAGACTCTGTTAACCAGTACTAAAGTGCATATGCTCTCTCCCTTTAAACATGGTAACAGAGGATCACACCCAATTGGGCTATCTAGTTTACTTATAAGTCCCTAGTAGAGTGCACTATATATGTGCCCAGGGCCTGTAGATTAAAAGCTACTAGTGGGCCTGTAGCTCTGATTGTGCCACCCACTTCAGTAGCCCCTTAACCTTGTCTCAGGCCTGTCATTGCAAGGCCTGTGTGTGCAGTTTCACTGCCAATTCGACTTAGCATATAAGAGTACTTGCCAAGCCTAAAACTCCCCTATTTCCACAAATAAGTCACCCCTAAGGTGTGCCCTAGGTAACCCCTAGGGCAGGGTGCTGTGTAGGTAAAAGGTAGGACATGTACCTGTGTAGTTTGTTTGTCCTGGTAGTGTAAAACTCCTAAATTCATTTTTACACTACTGTGAGGCCTGCTCCCTTCATAGGCTAACATTGGGCCTGCCCTCATACATTATTTGAGTGGTAGCTGCTGATCTGAAAGGAGTAGGAAGGTCATATTTAGTATGGCCAGAATGGTAATACAAAATCCTGCTGACTGGTGAAGTTGAATTTAATATTACTATTTTAGAAATGCCTCTTTTAGAAAGTGAACATTTCTCTGCACTTAAATCTTTCTGTGCTTTACAATTCACGTACAGGGGTTTAGTTGACAGCTCCTTGTGCATTCACTCAGACACACCCCAAACACAGGATACCCAGCCTCACTTGCATACATCTGCATTTTAAATGGGTCTTCCTGGGCTGGAGGGCCTGCTCTCACACAAAGGACTGCCACACCCCCTACTGGGACCCTGGCAGACAGGATTGAACTGAAAGGGGACCTAGTGCACTTCTCAGCCACTCTTTGAAGTCTCCCCCCACTTCAAAGGCACATTTGGGTATAAAAAACAGGGCCTCTGCCCTACCAACTCAGACACTTCCTGGAGAAGAAACCTGAACCAGAACCTGCACCCTGACAAGAAGAACTGCCTGGCTGCCCTAAGGACTCATCTGACTGCTTTATGAAGAAGACTGTTGCCTTGCTGTTGCCCTGCTGAATTGCTGCTCTCTTGCTATGCTGCAGAAGTGCACTCCAAGGGCTTGGATAGAGCTTGCCTCCTGTTCCCTGAAGTCTCAGGACCAAAAAGACTTCCCTCCTGCAGCTGAAATCCTCGTGCTGTGAAAATTTGACACACCGCCTGCCAAGAACGACTCACAGCCTGCTCGTGGTGAAAAATTCACTGCACGCCGAGTCAGGAATGACGCAGCCCAACTTTGTGACAGAAGATCGAAGCAGCCCCAGCGACGCGACCGGAACTTCGATGCACGGCCCTACTGGATCGACACAAGCCAACTCAGAACGACGCCTCCTGACTTCCTGAGAGGAATCGACGCAGCGCCTGCCATGTGGAACACAATTCCACGCATCGCCTACCGGAATTGACGCAGCCCCTGTGACTTCGCTCCGCAAGCCCAGGATTCCACGCATCGTCCACGGGGCATCTGAAAACCCCGCAGCCTGAAGAGGATCTAAGTTTGCGCACCGGAAATTGACGCAACGTCTTCCCCACGTGGGCAATAACGACGCAAGTCTGTGGGCAAAGGAGTGAAACCGACGCACACTCACCCTTTTTCCACGCATCTCCTCCTCTGTGGTCCCTTGCGAGGATTATTCAATGCAAACCAGGTACTTTGCCCTGCAAGAGATACTTGTTTCTAGGAGAACTTAAGACACTTTTTATTGCTTTTATAGTAATATTTAAACTCTAAGACATTTGATATCACTTTCAGTGATATCCCTAGATTTGCTTATTTCATCATTAATCGTTTTGACCTGCGTTTATCCAGATAAATATTATATATTTTTCTAAACACTTTGTGGTGTATTTTTGTGGTGTTATATTGTGGTATTATATCATTTATTGCACAAATTCTTTACACATTGCCTTCTAAGTTACGCCTGACTGCTCAGTGCCAAGCTACCAGAGGGTGGGCACAGGATAATGTAGATTGTGTGTGACTTACCCTGACTAGAGTGAGGGTCCTTGCTTCGACAGGGGGTAACCTGACTGCCAACCAAAGACTGCATTTCTAACACTCTCCCACACCGTGATACCCGTAAACAGTCTGTGTCCCTCTCCAAGTCCGGACCTTCCACCTCCAAGACCTTCCCAGCCCTTCCTGCAAGTACCCATGCTTCTCTCCTTGCCAAGAAGTGAACCCCTCCAGCAAAAAGACAACCCTCCCCTAAACCTAAGACCAAGCCCAACTCCCCTCCCAAGCCAGATCCTAAAGAGTCCCCTCCAAATTCTTAACCCAAATCCCCCCTCCACAACCCCCTAACAGATAACCCCTGAAGTGCCTGCCTGCCCCCATGATGCTGCTACCTGTGGAGGTTAAATGGCAATCAGGAGTCAAGTTCGGGGCACATATATGTACACTGTGTGCATTCCAGACTGTTGTCGGAGGACTGGCCTATGGTCTTGTTTTTCAATTGTTTGAAAACGTAATAATAATTTGAACAAACCTGTGGTTTGTTTAGTAGTTAAATGCATTTTGTTCCCTAGTATGGAGTTGTCCCTGGCTGATATTAATTATGTGTTTGTATGTGTTGTGCTTGGACTATGTGTGTTGTTTAGGCAGCATGTGAAGTTGTCTACAGAGCTTTTGTCTGAAAGTGGTAAGGTGTGTGCAAGAGTTTTTTTGTGTTGGTATTGAATGTTCTTTGTTTTGAGATGTATTTGTTGGTG
Source organism: Pleurodeles waltl (assembly GCF_031143425.1). Taxonomy (NCBI): domain Eukaryota; kingdom Metazoa; phylum Chordata; class Amphibia; order Caudata; family Salamandridae; genus Pleurodeles; species Pleurodeles waltl. Next base: position 410,863,914 of record NC_090451.1, on the reverse strand, counting down.
TGTTGTGTGGCTTCCTGTGCTTTGACTGTGTGCATGTTATGAGCATGAAATGTTAGATATGGTGTTCTTTGTAAGTCGATCTGTAAGTAGGGTGATATTTGTCAGTTGGTGTTATGCTGTGATGTATGTGTGATGTGTACCAGGGTAGTGTCCCTGTGGGTCCCTGGCAATGTATTGGAGATTGTGCGGTGTGTTGTGGTTGTGACCTTTGGTGTTGTTGTGTGATACTGTGTGAGTGTGGGCCTGTGCAGTGTTTCTGTCGGTACCTGTGTGTGTTTGTGATGTGTGTGTGTGGTAACTGTTGCATGTTTGTTGTGTATATGCAAGTGTGTGTGTGGCTGTATGTGGGTGTGCGTGTTAGTGTGCTGTTATGTGTGTCACCCTCGCATACCCTTCCCGAATGTATGTTGTGTGAGTGTACAAAAATTGACATTATACAACAGTAACAGGCAAGAGTGTGTAGTTCTAGTTGCTGTTGTCGTTGCTGATTCCGAAGTCTTTGGGCGAGCAGGAGCAGCAGGATGACATGTAGTTCTGGTTCAATGGCAGCTCTGGACAAGTATGGTTTCCTGAAGGTGAGTGTCTGCTTTTACGCAGTTAGTTTCCATCTGCGTTTCTGTGGTGGTGCGACTGTGGCGGAAACCTTGCCGGCGTGCAACCTTGTAATCTGCCCAGCAAGCACATGGTCTCTGTCGACCTGTAGGTGGCTACCATTGTCCGTGGCGTCCAGACCGCAGTGGCTGTACCAGCGGTGCTTTGCCTGTATTCTGTTGGGAATTTTGCCATTGTCCTAATTTGGCAGTCCTCTCCACCAGCCTGTTGGCAGTATGACCGCCAACATGGCAGTCTTGAGACCACCAAACCTGTAAGGAGGCTCAGTGTCACACAACAGCAACAAGACATCAACATCACACCTACTAAATGAACTGACTCCCTCACATTGCTCACATGCCATGGCTTGTCGTGACACATTTATGGATGTGTAATTTAACCTAAACACATTTTCCATGCAACATCCCTATAATGGACCTTACATCTCATCCACATTGCAAGATAATTGAAGGTAAATAGGGTCACTACGTGTGCCAGAACACACTGGAACAATTGCTTTGATTACCAAACATTACCATAATGTACAGCAGCCACAAGCTTCAGCAAAGTGCCCCCTACATTTGAAACACCATATTCATGCATGCTAAATGAACTGTGAACAGTTGCCCACAGGAAAATCAGAATCACAGACAACTCTAATTGCACGGGTGAAGTTGTGCAATCACAATACCCATGGAGCAAGTAGGAGACCTCATCACTTTGAATGGTTTGGCTTATATAGCATCCCCCGTGACCTGTTGGCATTAAACAGAATGGCTATGTCAACTTCAATCACATGAATCACGCACAAGATCATGGATCCAGTTAATCTTCATATACCCAATACCACATCATGATGAAATCATGGACAAATAATCCAGTCATGTTGCAGCAACATGTACAGTAGCTGGAAGAAGGTGACAAGGAAACACCTATGTCACACTGTTAAAAATCCCCATTGGTAACTCACAATATGTACATTGTCTAAATAGACTCATGGAAGTTGTACCAAAGTTGCTCTGAAAGGCAACACATCTTACAAGAAAAGTACACTGGAGACAATTTTGCCAAAATGGCTGAGAGATTTGTCTACAAACATCTACACCACAATGAATCAGCTAGCCCCAGGGAAATCACCTGTCTTGATTGATACTGCTGGGAATACCATACTCCGATTACATAAGTAAAAGCCAATTGTCTATTGAATGTTGTAGAAGTTCGGGGATTCTCCAATACTTCTAGAAGGTCCTTAACATGTTGCTCAATGGGAAGGCACATCATTTTCTTTTTTTGTCATGGAAACACAAATTCCCTTGGATGAATGAGTGTACACAATCATATATGATTGCCACATTCCTGCAAGTGACTTCCTGATGCATACCAACAGATCCTTAACCATTTAAAATGTGCTACACACTTCACCAAATGATTCTACATCAATGGCATGGAAATGCACATTATGAGTCAAAACTGTAGCCCTACTTTGTCATTTTCTTCATTGCCTCTGCAATTGTACATTGCCAAATTACATGGAGTGATGGGTGAGGGTATGTGTGAAGCACTAAGCAAATTGTGACACAATCCTGTCTTTTGCACCACTTGAACAGTAGGCCCATCACAAATGTCCAATTCCTAACACATTCATGCATATGTGAGGCAATCTGACTTCATCCCATTAAGGCAGGTAGACCATATATGAAACAGATGTGAAACTGATATGGCAAAAGTGAAAAGAGCACATGCTGACATGTAGGCTTAAGGACTGATGGCATCAGTGATGTTACCAAATCATGTAAGTGGACATTCACTACTTACCAAGGGAAAGTATTTCTCTCTGACTGCACCCAAAGTGCAATGTATGCTCTGTCACATGTATTATGGCCACCTTCACATGAGAGATAGAGTTAGGCACCAGCACTCGTGACACACTGAAGACAAGCAGCCGATGGGGGACAGATGAAAATATAATCACTTGAGTAGACACATAGCTGAGTTCAGTGGTCTATTACCTCATGTGTTATATTGTTGAGGCTGACACACTGAAGACAAGTGGACTGTTGGGTACAAATGACACCCAAATAAAAAACAACATGACCTGATTGATCAATGTACTCAACCATGTGTTGGACCTGGAGGGGAAGCTGGTTGCAGACTGTACACTGTTGTGTCCTAGGTCACTGGACCAATGGGCAAGGCATATCAACATGCACCAACTCCCATATCTACTCAAACAATTACACATCTTGTGTGTCAGATGGCCCACCTCCAATCTTCAGGGGAGATGGCAGAATTCAACACATCAACTTGGCAATGTAACCAGCAGGAATCTGCCCAGGACTCACCCCCTGTAGCTTCTGTACTACCCTTAAACGTACATCAAGCTCAGGGGAGGCAACTGCTAGAATGAGGGCTATTAGGGGGTCAGGCTCAGGTGTGCGCCCCAACCAGATTGGGAACACAGCCCCAGCTGGACCTCCATGATCTTCTGGGTCCAGCGTCTCAGATCCTCCCACCCCTCAAGACAGTTGGCGATCCGCCAGCTAAGGACCCCCAGGGTCCACATCTTCTGTGCGATGGCTCTCCAAATCTATTCCTTCTGATGGGTGTTGACCTGTATGGAAGCAATATACAAATGAAAAGTTTACAATTCCAGTTTTTTGGCCAACTGTTTGAGTCACAAACATTGTGCAATTGTCAATACACCACAAGTGTAAAGCACACATGCTGATGAGTACAGAGTCATAAATGCATACTTTTGGAGTCATCTTCATACTAACTCACTAACCTGCTCATGGCCTACATTGACTAAGCAAGCCTACTGACATCAGATAGCCATTGCTCATGAAACATGTGAGAAAGTAGCCTCTTTCTGGCATGGTTACCCTCACTTTTGGCCTATTTGTGAGTGTGTGTCAGTGTGTTTTTACTGTGTCACTGGAATCCTGCTAGCCAGGACCCCGGAGCTCATAGATAAAAACATATATGTCAGTGTGTTTTGCCTGTCTCATTGGGATCCTGCTAGCCAGAACCCCAGTGCTCATAGTTTGTGGCCTAATATGTGTGTTGTCAGTAGTGCTTGACTGTGTCACTGAGGCTCTGCTAACCAGAACCTCAGTGCTTATGCTTTCTCTGCTTTTAAATTTGTCAATGTAGGCTAGTGACTTCATTTACCAATTTCAATTGGCACACTGGACCCCCTTATAAGTCCCTAGTATATGGTACCTAGGTACCAAGGGCATTGGGGTTCCAGGAGATCCACATGGGCTGCAGTATTTCTTTTGCCACCCATAAGGAGCTCAGACAAACCCTTACACAGGACTGTCATTGCAGCCTGCGTGAAATAGTGCACACACTATTTCACAGCCATTTTCACTGCACTTAAGTAACTTATAAGTCACCTATATGTCTAACCTTCACTTGCTGAAGGTTAGGTACAAAGTTACTAAGTGTGAGGGTACCCTTGTACCAGCAAAGGTGTCCCCTCATAGTTCAGGGCCATTTTCCGGGATTTGTGAGTGTGGGGACGCCATTACACGCATGTACTGCATACCTACAATACCTATATGTAGCTTCACAATGTTAACTCTGAATATGGCCATGTAACATGTCAAAGATCATAGAATTGTCCCCCATTCCAAATCTGGCATTTGGGAGCCAATTCCATGCCTCCTGGGGGTTCCACCATGGAACCCCAGTACTGCCAAGCCAGCTCTCTGAGGCTTGCACTACAGCTACAGCTGTTGCCACCTCACAGACAGGGTTTTGCCCTCCTAGGGTCTGGACAGCCAAGTCCCAGGGAGGCAAAACAAAGCATTTCCTCTTAGAGCAGGGTGTAACACCCTCTCCCTTTGGAAATAGATGTTACAGGCAGGGGAAGGGTAGCCTCCCTCAGCCTCTGGAAATGCTTTGAAAAGCACAGATGGTTCCCTCCTCGCATAAGCCAGTCTACACCAGTTCAGGGACCCCTTGTCCCCACCTCTGGCATGAAACTGGACAAAGGGAATGGGAGTGACCACTCCCCTGTCCATCACCACCCTAGGGGTGGTGCCCAGAGTTCCTCCAGTGTTTCCCAGACTTCAGCCATCTTGCTTTGCAAGGTGTGGGGGCACTCTGGAGGGCTCTGGGTGGGCATTGCCAGCAGGTGACATCAGAGACTCCTCCTGATAGGTCCTTACCTAATAAGGTAGCCAAACCCCCTCCCATGGCTCTTTAGGTCTCTCCTGTGTGTTCTCTTCAGATTCTGCTTGCAAGTTTCTTTCAGGAGTCCTCTGCAACTACTTCATCATACTCTGACTTCGGATCAACCGCAGCTTGCTCCAGGAACTGCTGTAAAAGCAGCAATGTATCCACAAGGGATACTTTTCTTCAGCAACCTCAGCTCCAAGTCAGCAACTGCACAGTGTGCACACTCTGGGGACTCCCTATCTTCATCCTGCACCAGAAGGACCAAAGAAATCTCCTGTGGGGTGACAAAGTCACTCCCCTGCTCAAGCAGGCACCTTCCAAGATGACGACTGGTACCCTTGGACTCCTCTCACAGCGACGAGCATGCTCCAAAGGGCACAGGGGTGGACATCATCAACATAGGCAGTCCTGAGGTCCTGCTGATGCAATTTGGAGGAGGTAAGACCTTGTTTTCCCAGAGTGCGACAGTACCCCTGTGTTCTGCATCTTCTTCACCTCCTGAGGCCTCTGAGCACTATTTGCAAAATTCCTTTCTGCACATCCTGGTCCAGGTCCTAGCACTCCATCCTGTGATGCTCAACTCACTGAGTTGTTCTCCGGCGATGTGGGACCTTCCTTTGTTGTGCTGCACCAACCGTGTTCTGCTCCTCCTTTGTCCCTGTGTCCTGGGACTCCTGTGAGTGCTGCCTGGCATCCTTAGGGCTCTCTAAAGTGCTGAGAGCCTCCTCTTCCTCCTCAGACAGAGTTGAGGCCCCCAGGTCCCTCCTGGGTACAGCCAGCGACATTTTGAAGCAAAATGCACTTTTGTTGTAACCAAGGCTTGTTGGTGACTTCCAATACGGAATCACACCTGCAAAGATCTTCATGTTGTGGAACATCTTTTGCATTATGCAGGAACCCCCCGGCATCTTCCTAGGGTGCATTCCTGCAGTCTTCGACTAACCCGGGACTCTTCTTTTGCACCCTCTTCTGGGTTGGCATGGGCTCCTGTCCTTCCTGGAACTTCTTTCGACTTCTGGACTTGGTCCCTTCCCTTTGCTGGTCTTCAGGTCTAGAAATCCAGTAGTTGTTGTTCACAGGCTTAGGTTGGTTACTGTAAAATCCCAATCACGAGGTGTGGTATGTCCTAAGGAAACCTTCAGGACTTTACTCCTGCTTTTCTGGACTCTGGGGTGGGGTCATTTACTTACCTTTACTGTATTCTTACTCTCCCAGTGATTCTGCACACCCTACACTTGTCTAGGAGGGAATTCGTAATTTGCATTCCACTTTCTTAGTATATGGTTTGTGTTGCCCCTAGACCTATTTTCTCCCATTGCGTTCTATAGCATTTCCCATTGTTTGCACCGTACTATGACTAATTACTTGTCTAATTTTGGTGTCTAGTGTATATATTGTATATAATACTTACCTGCAGAAGGAGTATTGGCTCTAAGATTTTTCTGGTACTGTTTCACCCAAATAAATTCCTTTATTTTTGATGACACTGAGTATTGTCTTTACTTGTGTATAAGTACTGTATAACTATAAAGGGGATTGCATGAGCTTTGCATGTCCCCTAGTTCAGCCTAAGCTGCTCTGCTATAGCTACCTCTAGCAGCCTAAGCTGCTAGAACACTGCTACATTTCACTCATAAGGGATAACTGGACCTGGTATGAGGTGTAAGTACCCAGGGCACCCACTACAAACCAGGCCAGCCTCCTACATTGGTGGTGCAGCGGTGGGATAAGTACTTGCAATTGCTTTACCATTTTGTTACCAGTGCTTTTCCCAAGAAAAACTTGCTCCAATACTTAGAGCATATATAATATATACCTAAAAGTAATTTTCTAACTTTCTAAAAGTTCTGTTTAACTTTGCAAAAGTTTTTTCAAAGTTTTGAAAAGTTTTTCTAATTTTCTCTAAAAAGTTAGCTCTGTTATTCTACTAACGTTTTACTCACTTTCCCAAACTTTTTTTTTCTTTCAATATGTCTTCTGTAGCTGTTACCCCTAGAGTTGTGAAAACAACATATGAAAATCTTAACTTTAACAGTTTGAGGGTTCTCTGTATTGAAAGAAGTATGGGGGATTGGGAAAAAACCCCAATAAGGAATTCCTCTTAAATCTTCTCCTCCAAGATGACCAGGGACTCAGCACTGGTCCAGATCAGACAGGGGAAGAGGTAGAGGATGATTCCAACCAGGAAGGCTCACAGGAGCAAACTGACAACCCAGAGAGGGTACTTCCACAGATCTATCTGTCAATAAGCCACTTAGAACAACTGGTAGTAGGAGGGGTTGACACACAAGTGGGGCTCCCTTCACCCCTAGAGGCCAGGTCACTAGAGTGGCCCCTGTTAGAGATAGATCTGCCTCTGCACACTCTCATGTTACCTATGTTTCAGAGGCTTCACACAATTCTAACCCTGAGGACCAGTCCCTAGATAGGGAACTCCGAAAGCTGAGGTTAGAGGAGGCCAGGCTGAGGCTAATGCAGCAACAGTTGAACTTAGACAGGGAATCCCTGGCTGTGGAGAAAAGTAGGCAGGGTTTGGGGTTCGTTCCCCATGGTGGCAGCAGCAGTTTAAAAAAATCAAATGTTAGGGAACCTTCTTTTGGTTCTAGAAATCTGCACAAATTTGTCCCTCCTTACAAGGATGATGATTACATCCACAAGTGGTTTGCCACACTTGAGAGAGCATGTAAAGCTAAGAGGGTCCCTCATGTACAGTGGGCTGCTATGATTTGGTTATCCTTCTCTGGCAAGGGGAGAGACAGACTTCTTATTGTCAGAGAGGATGATGCAGATAATTATCAAATTCTTTAAGGTGCACTCTTAGGTGGTCTAGGCTTAACGACTGAACAATATAGACTTAAGTTCAGATAGACCAGAAAGGAGTCCTCACAGGACTAGACAGGCTTTGTAGACTGTTCTGTGAAGGCCCTAGAAAATTGGCTAAATGGAAGTATGGTGACTGACTATGAAAGCATGTATAACTTGATTCTGAGAGAGCATATCTTGAATAATTGTGTGTCCGACTTGTTGCATCAATATCCTGTGTACTCAGATCTGACCTTTCCCCAAGAATTGGGAAATAAGGCAGACAAATGGGTCAGAGCAAGGATGAACAGAAAAGTTCATACAGGGGGTGACAAGGATGGCAAGAAGAAGGATGGTAAGTCACATGACAAGGGTGGGGACAGAGATAAAAAATCATCAGTCTTCATCAGGCCCACAAAAATCCTCTGGGGGATGGTGGGTCCAAATCCACTTCTCACAAAGATACGAAATCTTGGAGTTTTTTGTGTAGAGCCAAAGGCCATTGGGCAACTGACAGTCATTGTCCAAAGAAAAACACCAAACCTCCCACCACCACAACCCCAACTGCAACCATTAGTGCCCCTAGTGATAGCAGTGGTGGTGGGAAAAGCACTACAAATATCCAATCAAAGGGTGTAGCTGGCCTCACTATTGGTAATGTAGTTGGGGTTAGTCTAGTTAGGGAGATCACTGAGGCTGTTTTAGTCTCTGATGGTAGCATTGACTTAGCCACTTTAGTTGCTTGTCCCCTTAATATGGATAAGTAAAAGCATCTGCCCCTGATTAACGGTGTTCACGTTGAGTCCTACAGGGACACAGGTGCCAGTGTCACCATGGTGATGGAAAAACTGGTTACCCCTGAGCAGCACCTACTTGGTCACCATTACTAGGTGGCAGACACAAATAGCAACACTGTAAGCCACTCAATGGCTAGTTGTGAATCTCAACTAGTGGGGGTGTGCACTGAGTGACTTCCAAATCTCGGAACGCAGAGGTGGAGAGAAGAGTTGCTGCTATGCACGTCATTCTTGCATGCCGGTGCACTGCAGAAGGTAGAGTTTTGCAGCTCTCCGCCAGAGCTCAGTGGGAGCAGCGAACTGCGGAAAGCGGACCCCCCGCACGAGGGGGCTATCTACGTCTCTGCCTCCCGGCCCCCTTTGGCCTCCCCCCTTGGTCTCTGATCCCAGTCCTCGCTGAAGCAGCTGCGTTAAGGGGTTGAACGCTGCGGCCGTGCAGTGATGCAGCCGTTTAGTTGTGTGGCTGAGCCGAGCTACTGTGGCGCTTCGGTAGTGCTTGTCAGGGCTGGGGGGCTGAACTTCCTGCCTGCTCCCATGCTCCCATGCCCGGCTTGTCTCAGATTCTCCTTGGATGGTCACAGCTGTTGCTGGCCCCCGGCTCCGCCCCAGGTCCTGGTAGGGCCGTGCAAAGACATCTTTTGCTTTGTCAGCAAATCCACGACGGTCGCCCCCTTTGTGGGGGCCACATGAGAGAATTCTGGGCCTGTGCCTATGCCAATATCGATCTCCTCAGGACTTCTCAGGACCACCTGGACTGGAGCTACACAGGTGACGGTTGTCTAAGGCAAGTGTCCAGCATCCTGCAAGCAGGGCCAAGCGAAGGTGTTGGGAAACGCACAAACTAAAGCTTAGGCTGTAGCAACAGGTTTCTGACAGAGACGGCTGGAGTTGGGCCAGTGTAGCTTGTCTGGACCATGTTGCCTTGCTCTTCCTGCCTTCTCCTGCCCTTTTCCCTCAATCCAACTTAACGGGTCTACTTTACTCCTTTTCTTCATTTTAAGCCTGCAAGCCTTCAAATGGAGCACAGATATCCCACAACAAGTGCTGTAAAGCGCCCCTTAAGAACTTACGTATGCTGAGTGACATTACTTCCTGTCCTGAACTTCCTCAGATTTGAAGGAGGGACTTTTGGAGCTTGTCTCACTATGAGTTCTGGTAAAGTAAGGAAAAAGCACCCCAATCCTCAAAAGAGTGAGAAATGCCGCAGTGGTGACGATGTGGGCAATGTCACCCCACATTCACCATCAGCCCCCGAAAAGTGGCTTCATCCTCTTTCACCCACTGTAATTACAGCGCCCCTCCTCCAGTGGCTGCTGATCTGTCCAGTTCAGCAACTTTGATGTCTCAACTTACTGTTGTTCATACGCCGTCTCCATGCTTCTCAAAACTCTGCGATTCTTCTCTTCTGTCTTACAGTAGATCGAGCCAGCGTTAGGCCGGGGTGTCCCCATGGAGCCTGCAGTCACACATTGTAGGAAGTTGGCTCTGTATATACTATTTCAAAGTAAGAAATAGTGTGCACAGAGTCTAAGGGTTCCCCTTAGAGGTAGGAGAGTGGCAAAAATAGATAATTCTAATGCTCTATTTTGTGGTAGTGTGGTCGAGCAGTAGGCTTATCAGAGGGTAGTGTTAAGCATTTGTTGTACATACACATGCAATAAATGAGGAACACACACTCAAAGACTTACTCCAGGTCAATAGGTTTTTATATTGAATAATATATTTTCTTAGTTTATTTTAAGAACCACAGGTTCAAGATTTACAAGTAATACTTTAAATGAAAGGTATTTCACTTAGGTACTCTAGGAACTTTGAATAATCACAATAACATGTACAGTCTTGGTAAAAATGGCAATAAGCTATTTTAAAAGTGGGGGAGGTGTGCAAAGATTAAGTTCACAGGTAAGTAAGACACTTACAAGTCTCAAGTTGGGTCCAAGGTAGCCCACCGTTGGGGGTTCAAGACAACCCCAAAGTTACCACACCAGCAGCTCAGGGCCAGTCAGGTGCAGGGGTCAAATAGGTGCCCAAAACACATAGGCTTCAATGAAGAACAGGGGTGCCCCGGTTCCAGTCTGCCAGCAGGTAAGTACCTGTGTCCTCGAAGGGGCAGACCAGGGAGGTTTTGTAGGGCACCGGGGGGGACACAAGCAGGCACAGAAAGTACACCCTCAGCGGCACAGGGGCGGCCGGGTGCAGAGTGCAAACAGGCGTCAGGTTTTGTACAGGAAGAAATGGGGAGACCCGGGGGTCTCTTCAATGATGCAGGCAGGCACAGGGGGGCTACTCGGGTAGCCACCACCTGGGCAAGGCAGAGGGTCGCTCCTGCACTGGAGTTTGATTCCTTCAGGTCCTGGGGGCTGCAGGTGCAGTGTTGGTTCCAGGGGTCAGGTCCCTTGTTACAGGCAGTCGCGGTCAGGGGGAGCCTTTGGATTTCCTCTGCAGGCGTCGCTGAGGGGGCTCAGGGGGGCCGTCTCTGGCTACTCATGGGCTCGCAGTCGCCGGGGAGTCCTCCCTGTAGTGTTGGTTTTCCGCAGGTCGAGCCGGGGGCGTCGGGTGCAGAGTGGAAAGTCTCACGCTTCCGGCAGGAAACGTGAAGTCTTCAAAGTCATTTCTTTGTTGCAAGAAAGTTGCAGATTGGTGAACAGGACCACTGTTCACGGGAATTTCTTGGTCCTTGGTTGTAGGGCAGTCCTCTGAGGCTTCAAAGGTCACTGGCCCCTGTTGGATGCGTCGCTGTTTCAGTTTTCTTCTAAGTTGGGAGACAGGCCGGTATGGCTGGGGCCAAAGCAGTTGTCGTCTCTGTCTTCACTGCAGGGCTTCAGGTCAGCAGTCCTTCTTCTGGTTAAGGTTGCAGGAATCTAGTTTCGTAGGTTCTGGGGAACCCCTAAATACTTAATTTAGGGGTGTGTTTAGGTCTGGGAGGGCTGTAGCCAATGGCTACTGTCCTTGAGGGTGGCTACACCCTCTTTGTGCCTCCTCCCTGTGGGGAGGGTGGCACATCCTTAATCCTATTGGGGGAATCCTCCATCCACAAGATGGAGGATTTCTAAAAGTAAGAGTCACCTCAGCTCAGGACACCTTAGGGGCTGTCCTGACTGTTGGGTGACTCCTCCTTGTTTTCCTAATTATCTCCTACAGCCTAGCTGCCAAAAGTGGGGGCAGTGGCCGGAGGGGAGGGCATCTCCACTAGCTGGGATGCCCTGTGGTGCTGTAACAAAGGGGGTGGGCCTTTGAGGCTCACCGCCAGGTGTTACAGTTCCTGCAGGGGGAGGTGAGAAGCACCTCCACCCAGTACAGGCTTTGTTCCTGACCACAGAGTGACAAAGGCACTCTCCCCATGTGGCCAGCAACATGTCTGGTGTGTGGCAGGCTGGCAGAAACTAGTCAGCCTACACTGGAAGTCGGGTATGTTTTCAGGGGGCATCTCTAAGATGCCCTCTGGGTGTATTTTACAATAAATTGCAAACTGGCATCAGTGTGCATTTATTGTGCTGAGAAGGTTGATACCAAACTTCCCAGTTTTCAGTGTAGCCATTATGGTGCTGTGGAGTTTGTGTTTGACAGACTCCCAGACCATATACCCTTATGGCTACCCTGCACTTACAATGCCTAAAGTTTTGCTTAGACACTGTAGGGGCATAGTGCTCAAGCACATATGCCCTCACCTGTGGTATATCGCACCCTGCCTTGGGGCTGTAAGGCCTGCTAGAGGGATGATTTACCTAAGCCACAGGCAGTGTGAGGTTGGCATGGAACTCTGAGGGGAGTGCCATGTTGACTTAGTCATTTTCTCCCCACCAGCACACACAAGCTGTGAAGCAGTGTGCATGTGCTGATTGAGGGGTCTCTAGGGTGGCATAAGACATGCTGCAACCCTTAGAGATCTTCCCTGGCATCAGGGCCCTTGGTACCAGGGGTACCAGTTACAAGGGACTTACCTGTGTGTCAGGGTTGTGCCAATTGTGGAGACAAAGGTACAGTTTAGGGAAAGAACACTGGTGCTGGGGCCTGGTTAGCAGGGTCCCAGCACACTTTCAAATCATAACTTAGCATCAGCAAGGGCAAAAAGTCAGGGGGTAACCATGCCAAGGAGGCATTTCCTTACACAAGGCCAATGCCACCAGGTGTGACAGAAACTGTCTTGGGACTGACTACCCAGGTTTCTATGATGGACCCATAAGTGAACCCAACTACACCCTTATTTTGACTGTTCCCAGCAGTCCCACCACTATTACCACTACTGCGAGGGGCACTAGAGTTTGATGTATTAGTGTTGGTAGGCTCAGGGGCTTTACCTGGGCAGGACGTATCCCCTGGCCCATGGACTTTATTTTTACACACATGGCACCAAGGCTTTTTAATGTGTGTGGGTTGAGTAGAAGAGAAAGACGATTATTTATCCCCACCCCTTGAAGAGTGTTTAGGATTTGAAGAAGGATCTTTAATTTTACCTTTTTCCCCATGCTTATCCTGAGATTTCTCACCATCTTTCTTTTTGACATCCTTGTCACCTCCTGTATGAACTTTTCTGTTCACTCTTGTTCTGACCCATTTGTCTTCCTTCTTTCCCAATTCTTGGGGAGAGGTCAGATCTGAGTCTACCAAGTACTGTTGCAACAAGTCAGACACACATTGTTCAAAATATGCTCTCTCAGGATTAGATTATACAGGCTTTCATAGTCAGTCACCTTCCTGCCATGTAACCAACCCTCCAAGGCCTTCACTGAACAGTCTAAAAAGTCTGTCCATTCTTGAGAGGACTCTTTTCTGGTGTCTCTAAACTTAATCCTGTATTGTTCAGTGGTTAAGCTAAATCCATCCAAGTTATTAGTATCACTTTCTCTGACAGTAAGGAGCCTATCCCTACCCTTACCAGTGAACGATAGCCACAAGATAGCGGCCCACTGCCTTTGAGGGATCAACTGTACCAGTCAGGCCCTCTCAAGTGCAGCAAACCACTTGTTAATGTCACCCCCCTCCTTGTAAGGGGGGACTATCTCATGCAGGTTTCTGGAATCTTGCTCTCTAATAGGATTGCTATCAAAAGCACTGCTGCTGCCACCATGGGGAACTAACTCCAACCTCTGATTTTCCCTTTCCACATCAAGAGATTCCCTGTCCAAGGACAGCTGCTGCTGTTTAATCTTCAGCCTGGCCTCTTCCAACCTCAGCTTTCTAAGTTCCCTTTCCATTAAGTTATCCTCAGGGTGGGAGGCTTGGGAATTGTGACACACAGAAGAAATGTGGGAATTTGCAGAGAGAGACCTGTCCCTAACTTGCTGGACTCTAGTAACCTGGCCTTAGGAGTGAAAAGTGCCCTACTAGTGTGTGACCCCCTCCCACTACCAGTGTCACTAGATGGTCTGTAAGCTGACAGATACTTGGAAGAACCCTCCCCAGCATCCTCAGGGGACTCCTCTAAGTCTGGTTGGGTACCCCCCTCCTCTACCTCCTGATCCTGGGATGGGCCAGACTGGTTCTGGTCACTTTCTAGGAGAAGGCTAAGGAGAAGATATTTTGTTGGATTCTTACCAATTGCTAAACCTCTTTCAATGCAGAGACCCCTCAAACTTTTAAAGTTTAGATTCCCATTTGTTGCCTGGACAACTGTGGGAGTAAGCTCTACTGCAGACATGACAGAAAAGGTTTAGGACAGAGAGAGAAATACGTTTTTAAAGAACTTTGAAAGAACAGAGAAAAACCTTTTTAAACTTCTGAAAACTTTTAAAAGTTTTTAGAAACTTTTCAGAAACTTTTTAGAAAGTTTTCGAGAAGGAAAGTTAAACTGTTTAGGTTACTGTGTATATTCTGAAGTATTTGTTTTTCTTATGAAAAGCACCAATGACAAAGAGGTAAAGCAGTTATAAGTACTTATCCCACCGCTGCACCACCAATGTAGGAGGCTGGCCTGGCTTATAGTGGGAACCTTGTGGTACTTACACCTTGTGCCAGGTCCAGTTATCCCTTATTAGTAGATTAGTAGTGTTCTAGAAGCTTAGGCTGATTGAGTTAGCTATAGCAGAGCAGCATAGGCTGAACTAGGAGACATGCAAAGCTCCTACTATACCACTTATCTCACTTAGCACTATATCATAAGAAAACACAATACTCAGAGTTGTTAAAATTAAAGGAACTTTATTTTAGTGTCAATATGCCAAAAGTATCTCAGAGGATATACTCCCTTAGGAGGTAAGTAAAATACACAAAATATACACACAAACCAAAAGCAGGCAAATAAACAGTTAGCAAAGTAGTGCAAACACTGTAGAACACAATAGAATGCAATAGGAGACAATAGGCCTAGGGGCAACACAAACCATATACTCCAAAAGTGGAATACGAACCAGGAATGGACCCCAGGCCTAGTGTAGTGTGTAGAGGGTCACTGGGAGTGTAAGAAACCACTAAGGGTGTCTAAGATACCCCAGCCCAAGACCCTGAATAGTAGGAGTAAAGTTACCCTCCTACCCCAGAAAGACTGTAAATTTGAGATAGGGGATTCTGCAAAGGCAGCAACTGACTGCAAAGCACTGAAGACGGATTCCTGGACCTGAGGACCTGTAAAGGAAGAGGACCAACTCCAAGAGTCACACAAGTGTCCAGGCGGGGCAGAAGACACTAAACCCCAGATAAAGGTTCAAAAGGACTGCCTCCGGGTGGAAGGAGCCGAAGATTCTGCAACAACGGAAGGTGCCAGGAACTTCTCCTTTGGGCAGAAGATGTCCCAGGTAAGTAAAGAGTTAGAAAAATAGTGCAAACACTATAGAACACAATAGAATGTAATAGGAGACAATAGGCCTAGGGGCAACACAAACCATATACTCCAAAAGTGGAATGCGAACCACGAATGGACCCCAGGCCTAGTGTAGTGTGTAGAGGGTCACTGGGAGTGTAAGAAACCACTAAGGGTGTCCAAGATACCCCACCCCAAGACCCTGAAAAGTAGGAGTAAAGTTACCCTACTACCCCAGAAAGACAGTAAAGTCGAGATAGGGGATTCTGCAAAGGCAACAACTGACTGCAAGGCACTGAAGACAGATTCCTGGACCTGAGGACCTGTAAAGGAAGGGGACCAAGTCCAAGAGTCACATGTGTCCAAGGGGGGCAGGAGCCCACTAAACCCCAGATGAAGGTGCAAAAGGGCTGCCTCTGGGTGGAAGAAGCCAAAGATTCTGCAACAACGGAAGGGGCCAGGAAATTCTCCTTTGGTCAGAAGATGTCCCACAATGTGCTGGAGGATGCAGAGTTGTTACCAAGCAGAAAGACCGCAAACAAGCCTTGCTAGCTGCAAGAGTTGCAGCTGAATGTTTTGGGGGCTGCCAGTGCCCAGGAAGGACCAGGAGATTGCCCCTTGGAGGAAGACACAGAGAGCGTGCTCAGCAATACAGAGAGCTCACTTAGAAGCAGGCAGCACCCGCAGAAGCACCTGAACAGGCGTTCAGGACATCTGAGCACGGAAGTCATCTCAGCACAACAAAAGGGAGTCCCACGAAGTCGGAGTCCAACTCAGCGAGTTAGGCAATGCAGGACAGAGTGCTGGGGACCTGGCCTAGGCTGTGCACAAAGGAAGTCTTGCAAAAGTGCACAGAAGCCCTAGCAGCTGCAGTTCATGCAGTACCCAGGATTACTATCTGGCGTGGGGAGACAAGGACTTACCTGCAGCAAATTTGGAAAGAAGGGCCACTGGACTGTCGGGGACACTTGGATCCAGCTCCTGTGTTCCAGGGACGATGCTCGTCAAGATGAGAGGGGACCCGGAGGACCGGTGATACAGGAGTTTGGTGCCTGTGCTGGCAGGGGGAAGATTCTGTCGACCCACAGGAGAATTCTTCTTGTCTTCCAGTGCAGGGTGAAGGCAGACAGCCCTCAGAGCATTCACCACCAGGAAACAGTCGAGAAAGCCAGCAGGATGAGGCACTACAATGTTGCTGGTAGTCTTCTTACTACTTTTTTGTGGTTTTGCAGGCTTCCTGGAGCAGTCAGCGGTCAATCCTTGGCAGAAGTCAAAGAGGGAAGTGCAGAGGAACTCTGGTGAGCTCTTGATTCATTATCTGGGAATAAACCTCCAGGAGAGACCCTAAATAGCCCTCAGAGAAGGATTGGCTACAGAGAAAGGAATCAGGAGGGGTCTCTGACGTCACCTGCTGGTACTGGCCACTCAGAGGTATCCATTGTGCCTTCACACCTCTGCATCCATGATGGCGGAGGTCTGGGACACACTGGAGGAGCTCTGGGCACCTCCCCTTGGGAGGTGCTGGTCAGGGGAGTGGTCACTCCCCTTTCCTTTGTCCAGTTTTGCACCAGAGCAGGTCTCAGGGGGTGCCTGAACCAGTGTAGACTGGCTTATGCAAGGAGGGCACCATCTGTGCCCTTCAAAGCATTTCCAAAGGCCAGGAGAGGCCACTCCTCTCAGGCCCTTAACACCTATTTCCAAAGGGAGAGGGTGCAACACCCTCTCTCAGAGGAAATCCTTTGTTCTGCCTTCCTGGGACTGGGCTGCCCAGGCCCCAGGGGGGCAGAAACCTGTCTGACGGTTGGCAGCAGCTGTAGTTTGGTAGTGCCCGGGCTCTATGCTGGAGCCCCGGGGATGCATGGAATTGTCACCCCAATACCAAAATGGTATTGGGGTGACAATTCCATGATCCTAGACATGTTACATGGCCATGTTCGGAGTTACCATTGTGATGCTACATATAGGCATTGACCTATATGTAGTGCACATGTGGAATCGTGTCCCTGCACTCACAAAGTATGGGGAATTTGCCCTGAACAATGTGGGGGCACCTTGGCTAGTGCCAGGGTGACCTCACACTAAGTAACTTTGCACCTAACCTTCACTAAGTGAGAGTTAGACATATAGGTGACTTATAAGTTACTTAAGTGCAGGGTAAAATGGCTGTGAAATAACGTGGACGTTATTTCACTCAGGCTGCAGTGGCAGGCCTGTGTAAGAATTGCCTGAGCTCCCTATGGGTGGCAAAAGAAATGCTGCAGCCCATAGGTATCTCCTGGAACCCCAATAACCTGGGTACCTAGGTACCATATACTAGGGAATTATAAGGGTGTTCCAGTGTGCCAATCAGAATTTGTAAAATTAGTCACTAGCCTGCAGTGACAATTTTAAAAGCAGAGAAAGCATAAACACTGAGGTTCTGATTAGCAGAGCCTCAGTGATACAGTTAGGCACCACACAGGAAACACACACTGGGCATACTTTAGGATCACTGGGGTCCTGGCTAGCAGGATCCCAGTGACACAGGCAAAAACAAACATACATACAGTAAAAATGGGGGTAACATGCAAGGCAAGATGGTGCTTTCCCATAGAAAGCAACTGATGACTTCCTACGGGTAGAAACTGCGGACATGCGTGTCTCCATGCCTGATAGATTGTACAAAGTAACGTTACAGTTAGAAAGAGACATTGAGCGCACAATCAATGCAATATTTCGGGACCGCATCGTAAATATGCATGATATTCTACCGGCCGAAAGAGATTGCCACCTGAATTTGTCCGTACCTGCCCATATGGGGAAGATGTTATTCAACCTTTTTTTCGCCCCTTGTTTCCAAGCAACTTGCAGAATCCTACACCATTGATTGTGCATTGATGCAGGCACCCACATTATATCGCAACCACGTAGGATGGGAAAAAGATTCACCTTACCATGTAATCCCTATTAAAAATCAACCCCAACCACAACGCCATTATCCAATAAAACACAATGCAAAAGCACCTGTGAGGGAAATCCTCACACACCTGGAGTACCAGGACATAATTGTACCCTGTGTCTCACTCATGAATAATCCATTATTCCCAGTAGCTAAACTGGACTATTCATACAGAATAGTCTTAGATTACAGAGATTTAAACAGTCATACACGCACATACGCTATTCAAAACACACACAGCACAGCACTCATGAACAACATAGTGTGCAAAAAATGCAAAACAACAGTGGACATTTCCAACGGTTTCTTCTGCCAAAATATATTGCCTGAGAGTAGAGACTTAACAAGTTCCAGCGCACTAGGCTCCCAGAAAAAAATCTGTAATTTACCCCAGGGGAACAAGAATAGTCCAGGACTGTGTGCGGCTCATGTGACTTCGATATTGCATGATATAGACCCTGAAGCCTTGTCCAATATAGATGATATTTATCTCAGGGATGATGAATTACTGCATCATTTGAAACAGGTAGCCCACATTGTTGTGGAATTTGCAGAGTTCAGCTTCAAATTCAATTAAAAAAAACAAAAATAGCCTTCCTTAGCATCCTGTTTTTGGGATACGAGCTATCAAGTGTGGGAAACAGACAGTGTCAAATTCTTGGAAAAATGTGCACAGTTACAGCCTCCGAATACAATTAAAAAACTCCAATCTCTTTTGGGTTTCCTAAATTTTGGCAGAACTTACATTCCAGATTATACATCAGTCATAAAACCTTTATATCACTTTATTCGCCCTGATTTTTCAAGTAAATTTTGGACAGTCGAACACACACGCATTCTCAGAGCTTTGCAAACTGACATGCTCGTAGCACAACACTTACACACAAGGGACAACAAAAATCATCTGGTCATTAGAATAATTGCTGGTGCCATTGGTTTCACCTATGTAACTTTCAATGAGGGTGAGACAGTCCCATTTGCATACAAATCACATTTGTATTCAGCAGCAGAACTATGCTTTTCTCCCACTGAGAAAATTCTCACTGCTGTTTGGATGGTCATCATTAAAGAAAGACCACTAGCACAAGGCAAACAAATGATTGTAGTCCATCCAATCCCAGCCCTTGAAACTGTTACCAAAGCCAGCGTTGCAAATGCTAAAGCATTACATCCATGTTGTATTCAACGTGCAACATATTTCACAGCCACTGATGTAGACTACATTTTTGACCCAAAATTACAAACTCAAGAATTTTTGCAATATGAACTACAATACCCAGTTCCAGCGAATGCACTGCCTATTGATCAATATCAAAGAGTCATGTACACTTATGGCTCAGCACAACCTGCAATAGGCACAAAACATCAATACTCTACTGCTTGTGCTTGCGCAGTTGTAAGTGGCCATAGGGAGGATAATACATTTTGTCCCCAACATACTTTCACGCAAACCCAAGGGGATTGCAGGGCACAATTAGCAGAGCTAAAGGCTCTGGTAATGGCACTGGAACATACAGATCCGGCACAGTAAACACTGAGGGGCATATTTATACTCTGTTTGCACTGAATTAGTGTCATTTTATTTTACTCTAATTCGGTGCAAAACTAACTCCATATTTATACTTTGGTGCTAGACCCCTCTAGCTCCAAATTTATGGAGTTAAAGTCATTTTTTGAAAGTGGAGACCTACTTTGCCTTAATGAGATGCAAGGTAGGCGTTCCCATGCAAAAAATGACTCTATTGCCTTAACGCCATATTTAGGGGCATATTTATACTCTGCGGCATATTTATACTCTGTTTTCACCGAATTAGTGTCATTTCTTTTTACTCTAATTCAGTGCAAAACTAACTCCATATTTATACTTTGGTGCTAGACCCATCTAGCACCAAGGCCCTGATTTAAACTTTTTTTGCACCGCATTAACGTCATTTTATGACACAAAAGTGGCGCAAACGTACAAAATATTGGCCCTTATTTATACTTTTTGCTGCAAAACTGCCCTAACTCAGTTTTGCACCAAAAAGTTTAGCACCGGCTTGCACCATTTCTGTGCACCAGCCGGGCACCATATTTATGGAATGGTGCAAGTCGGTGCAAAGGGTAGGCTAGAGTTTTAAAAAATGACTTTAGTCGGGTGGGGCTGGCAGTATAGAAGAAGAGGGTTTAGCACCCCAAAATGGCTTTAGGCAGGTTAGAGTAAAAAAAAATGACTCTAACCAGATTAGCGTCATTTTATGGTGCTAAACCTACCAATGCACATGACTCCTGCCTTAGAAAAGGCAGGAGTCATGCCCACCACCCCAGTGGCCAGCACAGAGGACAGGGGTCCCCTGGGCATGGCCATTGCACCCGGTGCCATGTATGGGGGCCCATTTCAGGGCCCCCTATGGCACTTTCAAAAATAAAATGCACTTACCTGTACTTACCTGGGATGTGGTCCCCCATCCTCGCAGTCCCTCTAGTGTGGGTGGGGGTGCCCCTAGGGCCTAGGGAGGGCACCTCTGGGCTTATTCCATGGTGTTCCACCATGGAAATAGGGCCACAGGTCCCCTAACACCTGCCCTGACCCAGGTCTTAAAAAATGGGGCAAAGCAAGATTTGCCTCATTTTTTGACCCCTCCTCCCTCCCTTGCACCATTTTTACATGGGAGTATAAATATGGTGTTAAGGCCATAGAGTAATTTTTTGCACGGGAACGCCTACCTTGCATCTCATTAAGGCAAGGTAGGTTTCCACTTCCAAAAAATGACTTTAACTCCATAAATTTGGTGCTAGACGGGTCTAGCACCAAAGTATAAATATGGAGTTAGTTTTGCACTGAATTAAAGTTTTTAAAAAATGACGCTAATTCAGTGCAAACAGAGTATAAATATGCCCCTTAGCGTCAAAAAATGATGCTAATCTGGTCAGAATCATTTATTTTGACTCAAAACTGCCTAACGTCATTTTTTTTTTAAGCTAGCCTACCCTTTGCACCGGCTTGCACCATTCCATAAATATGGTGCCCAGCTGGTGCTAAAAAATGGTGCAAGCCGGTGCAAAACTTTTTGGGGCAAAACTGCCTTAGTGCAGTTTTGCACCAAAAAGTATAAATAAGGCCCTGATTGTCTGTGATTCGTACTACTGTGTCCAGTCCTTCAATGAATACCTGCATTACTGGCGCCAGAACGGGTTCAGAGATTCTAAAGCCAACACCATCAAACACAGACTTCTGTGGTGGAAATTAGCAGATCTGAAGGAAACGCTACCAAATGTCCATGTTGTACATACACTTGGACACCAGCACATTGGAATACACGTTGCTGGAAATACACTGGCTGATGAAGCCACAAAATCAGTAGGAGCTACAGCTGCTGTTGCTGCAGTAACCCCTTCTGGAACAAAACTGGACAATGACATATGGCCTGCCGTGAAAGCCACGGCTGAAGGCACACCCTACCCAAAAGCATTTCCAGCCAAATATTCCTACCGAATGGGAGGCTGCCTAGACGCCGAAGTAAAAATACCAGTCCTGGGGGTTCAAGTAATTCCCAACAAAGACATAAGATCAGAGTTGATTAAAGCAGCGCATGAGGGGGCAGCATCTGCCCATGCTGGTGTGTTTGCTATAATATCATTATTGCAAGCATGTTATTGGTGGCCAGGTCTATACAAACAGGCAAGCAGTATGTCCTTTGTAGTGACCCCTGCCAACAAATTAAGGATTCCACCATCAAACGCCCACCGCAGACACCCCTCCTAATTTCTAATAAACCTTTACAATGTGTGTACTTGGACCATTGTGGTCCCCCAACACCGGAGAATGCATACAAGTACATTCTAGTCGCTGGACGATGACATATGGCCTGCCGTGAAAGCCACGGCTGAAGGCACACCCTATCCAAAAGCATTTCCTGCCAAATATTCCTACTGAATGGGAGGCTGCCTAGACTACGAAGTAAACATACCAGGTGTGGGGGTTCGAGTAATTCCCAACAAAGACATATGATCAGATTTGAATAAAGCAGCGCATGAGGGGGCAGCATCTGCCCATGCTGGTGTGTTGGCTATAATATCATTATTGCAAGCATGTTATTGGTGGCCAGGTCTATACAAACAGGCAAGCAGTATGTCCTTTGTTGTGACATCTGCCAACAAATTAAGGATTCCACCATCAAACGCCCACCGCAGACACCCCTCCTAATTTCTAATAAACCTTTACAATGTGTGTACTTGGACCATTGTGGTCCCCTAACACCGGAGAGTGCATACAAATACATTCTAGTCGCTGTTGACTCCTGCTCCAGATTTCTATGGGTGTGGCCACAACGCTTGGCTGACGCTCGATCTGTTATTAAAGATTTGCTAGTCTTTATCAGGACATATGCAGTTAGCTTTCCACTCAGACCAGGGCCATGCTTTTGCCTCAAGGGCATTCAGGGACGCCATGGCTTCATTAGGGGTCCAATCCCATTACTCGTCTCCATTTCATCCCAAGGGAAATAATGTTGTGGAGCGACAAAACCGTGATTTAAAGCTGTCCTTAACAGTCTGAGTCTAAGGTACGGGTCGTAGTTGGCTTAACTACCTGTATGGAGTCCAGAGAGCACTTAATAATCTACCTAGAAGGTCCCTGTTCAGAACTCAAATATATGTTCCAGATTTTGATGGCCCTGGCGTGGATGCAGCAGAAACACCTTTTGACATAAATGAACATGTCACTGTCTTGCAGGAATTACAGCAGTTCCGTGATGACAACGCTTCTGCCAGTGCTGCCTCCACAGGAATTAAGGATTGTAGGAAGTTGGCTCTGTATATACTATCTCAAAGTAAGAGATAGTGTGCACAGAGCCCATGGGTTCCCCTTAGGAGTAAGATAGTGGCAAAAAGAGATAATTCAAATGCTCTATTTTGTGGTAGTGTGGTTGAGCAGTAGGCTTATCAGAGGGTAGTGTTAAGCATTTATTGTACACACTCAGGCAATAAATAAGGAACACACACTCAAAGACTTAACTCCAGGCCAATAGGTTTTATATAGAAAAATATATTTTCCTAATTTATTTTTAGAACCACAAGTTCAAGATTTGAAGTAAATACATAAAATTCAAGGTACTCCACATAGGTAAGTTAAATGGCAATACGCTATTTTAAAAGTGGGCACTGCAAAAAACAACAGTTCCTGGGGGAAGTAAGTAATGGTTAGTTTGTCAGGTAAGTAAGACACTTACAAGTCTAAGTTCCTGGGCATGGGCAGCCCACCGTTAGGGGTTCAAGGCAACCCCAAAGTTACCACACCAGCAGCACAGGGCCGGTCAGGTGCAGAGGTCAAAGAGGTGCCCAAAACACATAGGCGCCTACGAAGAACATGGGTGCTCTGGTTCCAGACTGCCAGCAGGTAAGTACCCGCATCCTCGGAGGGCAGGCCAGGGTGGTTTTGTAGAGCACTGGGGGGGACACAAGTAGGCACACAAAACATAGCCTCAGCGGCACAGGGGCGGCTGGGTGCAGTGTGCAAAGCAGGCCTTGGGTTTTGTATTAGAAACAATGGAGGGACCCGGGGGTCACTCTAGCGGTGCAGGCAGGGCACAGGGGGGCTTCTCAGGCCAGCCACCAACTGGGCTAGGCAGAGGCTCGCCTGATAGTCACTCCTGCACTGAGGTTTGGTTCCTTCTGGTCCTGAGGGCTGCGAGTGCAGTGCTTGGTCCAGGCGTCGGGTTCCTTGTTACAGGCAGTCACTGTCAGGGGGATCCTCTGGAATCTCTCTGAATGCGCCGCTGTGAGGGTCCAGGGGGTCATCTCGGGCTACTCATGAGGTCGCATTTGCCTGGGAGTCCTCCCTGTGGTGTTGGTTCTCTGGAGCTCGAGCCAGGGGCGTAGGGTTCAGAGTGTGAAGTCTCACGCTTCCGGCGGGAAGAGTGAGGTCTTTAAAAGTTACAAGAAAGTTGTTGCTGTTGTTGAACAGAGCCGCTGTTCATGGGAGTTTCTTGGTCCTTTGATTCAGGGCAGTCCTCTGAGGCTTCAGAGGTCGCCGGTCCCTGTCGGATGCGTTGCTGTTGCAGTTTTCTTCGAGTCAGGGGACAAGCCGGTAGGGGCCAAAGCAGTTGTTGTCTCTGTCATCTCTGCAGGGCTTTCAGGTCAGCAGTCCTTCTTGTTTCAGGTTGCAGAAATCTGATTTCTTGGGTTCACGACGCCCTTAAATACTAAATTTAGGGGTGTGTTTAGGTCTGGAGGGGCAGTAGCCAACGGCTACTGTCCTTGAGGGTGGCTACACCCTCCTTGTGCCTCCTCCCTGAGGGGACGGGGGCACATCCCTATTCCTATTGGGGGAATCCTCCAAAACCAAGATGGAGGATTTCTAAAGGCAGGGGTCACCTCAGCTCAGGGCACCTTGGGGGCTGTCTTGTCTGGTGGGTGACTCCTCCTTGTTTTTTCTCATTATCTCCTCCAGCCTTGCCGCCAGAAGTGGGGGCAGTGGCCGGAGGGGCGGGCATCTCCTCTAGCTGGGATGCCCTGGGTTACTATAACAAAAGGCATGAGCCTTTGAGGCTCACCGCCAGGTGTGACCGTTCCTGCAGGGGGAGGTGAGAAGCACCTCCACCGAGTACAGGCTTAGTTTCTGTCCTCAGAGAGAACAAATGCTCTCACCCCAGGGGGGCAGAAACTCATCTCAGTGGCAGGCTGGCACTGACCAGTCAGTCCTGCACCGAGGGATTGGGTAAATTACAGGGAGCATCTTCTAAGATGCCCTCTGTGTGCATTTTGTAATAAATCCAACACTGGCATCAGTTTGGGTTTATTATTCTGAGAAGTTTGATATCAACTTCCCAGTATTCAGTGTAGCCATTATGGAACTGTGGAGTTCGTTTTTGACAAACTCCCAGACCATATACTTAATATTTACAATGTCTAAGAATAGACTTAGACACTGTAGGGGCATTTTGCTCATGCAGCTGTGCCCTCACCTTTGGTACAGTACACCCTGCCTTAGGGCTGTAAGGCCTGCTAGAGGGGTGATTTACCCCTGCCACAAGCAGTATTTTGTGTGCATAGCACCCTGAGGGGGATGCCATGTCGACTTTGCCTTTTTCTCTCCACCAACACACACAATCTGCAATGGCAGTGTGCATGTGTTGGGTGAGGGGTCCATTAGGGTGGCACAACACATGCTGCAGCCCTTAGGGACCTTCCCGGGTCACAGGGCCCTTGGTACCACTGGTGCCTTTTACAAGGGACTTATCTGTGTGCCTGGGGTGTGCCAATTGTGGAAATAACGGTACAATTTTAGTTAAAAAACACTGGTGCTGGGGCCTGGTTAGTAGGGTCCCAGCACACTTCTCAGTCAAGTCAGCATCAGTATCAGGCAAAAAGTGGGGGGTAACTGCAACAGGGAGCCCTTTTCCTACAAGGATTTACTAGTGACACCTACTGGCTGGATTCCTAAAGTTGGGGATCTAGTATATGAAAAAGTTGCTGTGAAAAAGTTTGGTCCTTCTTATCGTGCACCCGTCCCAGTCTTGGGAATATATGGTACCAGAACTGTCATTCTACAGCCATTGGCTGGTGCTAAGGAAAATAGTTTTGTATCTATCGACAATGTCAACTTACACCATGTGGCTGGTCCTGCACAGCAGACCAAGAGGAGCAGCCAGTAGTTCCCGAATCCCTCTCACTACCGGTCAAGAAGTCCCTCTACAAGTTATAAGCAGCAACGCTGACACCTTTCCGAGCTTGAGGGGGGTGGAAAATGAACTTGCATTAGTTCCACTAACATCTGTTACAACAAACAATATTGAAAGTACTGAATGATTTGACACAACTTCAACACAGAGGGATGGTGTCATTTACTATGAACCACCACGGGAGACGCCTACTGGTTCTCCTCCTACAAATACGTCTCCAGCTTTTGCACGAACTGCTTCTGGATCCTTTGCCGACGTCAATGACACTTTTTCAGACTCATTTGCCTCTTCTACATCTATACTGCCAAAAACACGTAAGCTGATAAACTGGCTTGAAACAAAATACTTTATTTTCCCATGGAACTATCTATGGTTTTCATTGACTATACTAACTTTCCTCCTTTGGATTGGTTTTGTCATAATATTCTTTGTATTAATACATGGTCATTTTCTTCCTGAAAGATCAACAGATGAAGTGAAGGATGAGGTCTTAAAACCCCATTTTTCTTCTCACAAGGTCCGCAGAGACTTGCCTTTTAGGAATATTTCCGCAATACCAATTCCAGATGGGATTTTTTTGGATAAAGTAAAGTTTGATATATACGGCCCGACAGAGGTCATCCAAATACCATATGAGTTTAAACTTTCAATTAACTATGTTATAATACTCTGAGTTATTTCTAATGACTGGTATGTGAAAACAGTTGATTCCATGGTGACTGAATTACAGTATCATACTGTATTTGAAAGTGAAGATGTTTATCAATCTAAAAAGAATTATGGTGATGTTTTGCTATAAATATTATGGGCACCATTTCATTCACAGAGCAAGTACCCCAAAGACTATTTTCAATTATACACAATGGGAACATTTTCCAACTCCACCACAAGGGAGTTCTAAAATGTATTATGAAAAGTTTGCATATTTTTCTGGGCACAATGTTAAAAATGCTGAGTCATAATATTTTAAATTGCCTACAATGGAAAATGTACATATATTATTGACAGATACAAAATGTTTTCATTCGGATTCCTTTGTTTTACGATTGGCTATAGAAGGCTATGACTATTGGCTGAAGTTGATTGTCTTAAAAAGTGTGTGGGGAACTAGAAATTGGCAAATAGGGGGAAAAGGAAGCTTTATTCAGAGCATGCCTGATACCAGTTCATGTGATATTTTTTAATGAAACTGTACAGCAAGTTGTTTAGGCTTAGCAAAAATGAAGGAATTGAATGTGCCCAGCATTCCTGCCCCTGCAAAATTTTACAAATGGCAAAAGTATATAAATGCAAGTGAAGATCAGTTCGATGAATGAGTCCAGAGTGGCACGTTTAATGCTTCACTGTCACATCCTGGCGGGTGATTATTGTGGCCAGTAGATACCAATGGGTCTCATAAATGTTTGATAAACTCCACAGGTTTTTTTTTTTTTAACTAGTAGGCCAGACCCTCGGTATGTGTCATACAAACATGCAGGTATAGTAACAACATACAGTATAGGGAAACTATGCCAGCAATGGTTGAAGAGTTCCTCACTAGATGCTGTTAGAGAACACCTCAGTGCCCTGTCTAATAACACTGACTTACAGGACTTCCTGTTAGGCCTCAGAAAACAATGCAGAAAGCGCTTCTTACATGCAGTATATAATGAAATTTGGAAGCTTTCCCAACAAGAAGCTGCTGTAAATAGACAAAAAAAATACAGAATGCATTAGCAGTTGTAGATAATGGGGTTAATACCCTGTACAACCGGATATACACCTTAAACAACATTGTTTCTTCTTCAATAGACATAATACAAATTGACATGTCTTTGTTACACCATGGGCAAGGTCAACAAAGGTCTATTATGCAGTTGGGTTGGACACTTCAAACATCGAAGGCAGGTCACATTCCCTGGCAACACGTTAGAGCAAGGGATATATTCTCCACATTTAATTTAATGCGACAACAACAGCTAATGGCTAAGAAAGAAGAGACGTTTGCCATGTTAAATATCGAAAAGTTAACAAATTTGCCTTTTACTGTGGCTGAAATACCATCTGCTGAGTGGTTAATACACGGGGTCATTATTCTGCCTATTTCAACACTACAATTCATGTCCTGTTTAAAACACATTCCAGTAGGAAAATATGAAAGGATGGGAGATAGTTACATCCATGAGGTGTGGGAACTGCCCTTCTCGTACAAATGTCTCAGTGACATGAAAGAGGTCTTTCTTAGCGGGGGTAAATGCGAGACTTCTGTCAGCCATTCGATGGTTTGTAAACAGCTGTCCTTGCACAGGGCTTGTAATGCTTTGGCAACAAACTTTGCTTGTTATCTGAAGGGAGTTCAAGTCCCCTTGATTAGACCTGCATTCCAGGTGCTTTCAAATGGCAGTTATGTTCTCCTCAATAGTGAATACTGTTGTGGGATGCAAGCCGGAATAGTTCATGTTGTTTTGGTTTCTAAGATTGTTACATGCTGTGGCAACATACTTTTTCCCCTCACAAGACAGAGGGAAGTAGCTGAGATTTGGCCCCATATTGCTACTTCTAAGGTGAATTTTGACAAGTTGATAAGACTCAAGTCTTTATTGTTCCAAAAACATGTGTTGCTCACATCTGCAAGCAAGACCTTCGCACTTCAGGTGGCAAGGTCACCAGCAGAGATATCGGCCCTCATTACAACCCTGGTGGTCAGTGATAAAGCAGCAGTAATACCACCAACAGGCCGGCTGTAGCGAAAATGGAATCATGACCACAGCAGAAACCGCTCAGACAGACAGCCACTTTTACACATCAACCGTCAGGGAGGAATCAACAAGCACCACAGCGGTAATCGCCAACAGCCAGGCGGAAGACAATGTACCGCCCACTCTATTATGACCAGCCTATCCGCCACCTTTTCCAGGTCAGTACCAACGACATCAAAAGCCTGGCAGAAACAGATCTCAGAAGTCAAAGGACTCACCTGTGGAGACTCAGTGAACAACCACAACGCCATGGAGCCCAAGCTGCAAGTTTTCCCGATACTTGTCTACCTTCTGCTTCATTATGAACGCCGGCGAAGATGACCACGGTGAGTACTTCCGCCTAGCAAAAAGGGGGGAGGAAAAAGAGAGTGACACCCCCACGCAACACCCCCCCCACCCCAAACACCATATACACAACCAGATACAGCAACATAACAGATTTACCCCTCAGGAATAATGCAAAGACAAAATGATTTGAAGAAAGTGAGTGTAATACGATGAAATACTATGAATACGTTTATCAAAATCCAACCATATATTCATATTTACAAATGCAGAGAAACTGCCCAGTCCTTAATGTCTGTGGGCCACAGGACTACCCACCCACTTCACTCCTGCAACAACATGGAGAGAACACTGCAGGGGCATCAGGTCAAAAATAGACAGGCACCTTAGGGAGGCAGGGAATGGGGAGGCACCTCAGCTGGAAGATGGTACAACACCACTGGTCCTGGAGGGTGCAACATGCCCATTACTCTGTCTTGGGGAGTGCAAGGCCACAGTCTCTCAAGTGGGTGGTTTGCCCACTGCTTGGTCCTGGGGAGTGCAAGGCCACAGTCTCTCAAGTGGGTGGGTTGCCCACTGCTTGGTCCTGGGGAGTGCAAGGCCACAGGCTCTCGAGTGGATGGCTTCTCCACTGGTTCTGGAGGGGGCATTGTGTCCAGTGTGCTTCATCCTGGGAAGGATGGGTGAGTGGATGGCTACTCTACTGGTTCTGGAGGGGGCATGTTGCACAGTGTGCTTCATCCTGGGAAGGATGGGGTGAATGGATGGCTTCTCCACTGGCTCTGGAGGGGGCATTGTGCCCTGTGATGCAGATCTTGGGGAGTGCAAGGTCACAGTCTCTCACCTGGGTGTCACAAGATTTGCAGGGGCCTGGCTGCACAACAGCCCATGGATGCAGTACTACACAATGTCTGCCGGCGGTGACAGCTGCTCAGTGGTGGCAGTGGTCCTGGTGGCGGTGCTGGTAGTGGTGTGGTGGAGGCTCCAGTCCTTCCCCTGCAGCCTCGGACAGCTGCCCACTGGGGCTACTACTGCTGGCAGTGGTGCTGGTGGCAGTACTGGCAGTGGTGGGGGTAGGCTCCAGCCCTTCTCCTGCAACCTCGGACGGCTGCCCACTGGGGCTGCTGCTGCTGACAGTAATGCTGGTGGAGGTGCTGGTGGCAGTGCTGGTAATGGTGGGGGGAGGCTCCAGCCCTTCCCTGCAGCCTCAGACTGCTGTCCACTGGGGCTGCTTCCGCTGACAGTGGTGCTGGTGGCGGTGCTGGTGGCGGTTCTAACAGTGGTGGGGGGAGGCTCCAGCCCTTCCCCTGCAGCCTCGGATTGCTGCCCACTGGGAGTCTGCTGCTGGCAGTGATGCTGGTGGCGGTGCTGGTGGCCGTGCTGGCAATGGTGGGGGGAGGCTCCAGCCCTTTCCTGCAGCCTCAGACTGCTGCCCACTGGGGCTGTTGCTGCTGGCAGTGGTGCTGGTGTCAGTGCTGGCAGTGGTGGGGGGGAGGCTCCAGCCCATCCCCTGCAGCCTCGGATGGATGACCCCCCATGGTTGGTGGTGGGGGCTCCCAATGAGTCCCAGCACCAGGCCTCCTGTCCTTCCTGCCTGCTGGTGCAGGCCCCTTGCTCTTCCTGTCAGCCGCCGGGGAGTGCTCCTTTCCCTTCCCTGTAGCAGCTGGGGGTGCCTCCTTGCACTTCCTTGAAGCAGCTGGTGGTGCCTCCTTGCCCTTCCTTGAAGTGGCTGGGGGTGTCTCCTTGCCCTTCCTAGAAGCAGCGAGGGGTGTCTCCTTGCCCTTCCTTGATGCAGCTGGCAATGCCTCCTTAGCCTTCCTCGCAGCACCTGGTGCAGGCACCCTTTCAGTGTGGCTGCCTGGTGCCCGGTATCCTCTCCCACCTGGAGTAGCTGTTGACACTACTGTGGCCGTGGACTGAGTGGCTGAGGTGCTCGCCTGGGTTCTGACCACCCTGGCCCAACCTGAGGGACGGGGGGGAGTGGTAGGGAAGAAGTCAACAGTGGAGAGGAAAAGCTTCTTAGGAACATTGGGCAGGGAAGAGGGTTACGTTTTGGGAGTGGAGGAAGAGGAAGTGGTTGTAGGAAGTGTCTGTCTGCTGATTTTGGGTGCAGGTGCATGGGCTGGATGCTGTTGTGAGGTGGATGACTGTTGGGTGTCTGAGTGCTTGCGTTTGTGTACTTTGGGAGGAGGGGGCACAGACACAGTGGGAGAGGACACAGGGGATGTGTGCATAGATGTGGGGGTGGTGACTGCCAGTGAGGGGCGTGTAGTGATAGAAGTGATGGTGATGGTGGTAGCGGATAAGGATGTAGTGCATGCATGTGTGAGTGTAGATGCAACTGGGAGGGAGGTGTAGGAGGAGCAGGAGGGGGCCACAGTGGAGGCAGTGGATGTTGTTATGTCTGATTCTGGATGTTGTT
This sequence comes from Pleurodeles waltl, assembly GCF_031143425.1. Lineage (NCBI taxonomy): Eukaryota > Metazoa > Chordata > Amphibia > Caudata > Salamandridae > Pleurodeles > Pleurodeles waltl. Next base: position 410,832,759 of record NC_090451.1, on the reverse strand, counting down.
TGTTTGAGTGCCTGTGGGATGAAGTGTGGTATTTGTGTTTACCATATCCACCCTTGTGTGTTGTCCTGTGTGCATACTCGTCTGCCTGTGTGCTTGGGATAGGTTGGGGTTGAGGGTCATGGGATTGGGTAGAGGAAATTGGAGGTGGGAGTCTAGAAACAGGGACAATGGCTGCCATCAGAGAGGAGGCCAGAGCCTGGATTGATCTCTGCTGCACCGCCATGCCAGTGTGAATGCCCTCCAGGAATGCTTTGGTCTGTTGCATTTGGGCTGCCAGCCCCTGGATGGCATCCACAATGGTTGACTGCCCAACAGAGATGGATCGCAGGAGGTCAATAGCCTCCTCACTCAGGGCAGCAGGGCTCACTGGGGCAGGGCCTGAGGTACCTGGGGAGAAGGAGATGCCTACCCTCCTGGCAGGCACGGAAAAAATGCTGAGGGGCTGCTGGGAGGGCAGTGCTGGTGCAGGGGTGGTGGCTGTACCTGTAGTTGGAGTGGGCACAGAGCTGTCTGCCACCACCAGGGAGCTTCCATCGGAGGAGGTATCACTGTCTGAACTGTCCACTCCTGTCCCCGCCGTGGTGCTCCCCTCGCCCTGTGTCCCACTGGTGCCCTCACCCTCGGTGCATTCAGCCTCTTGGGCCTATGGGATGCAGATCCCTCCGTCGCCGGTCCCTGTGCTCCTCTGCCAGATGATGCTAATGCACATAAAGATGGGTGACAAAACAAAAAGGGGGAGAGACAAAGGAAACACTTGGTCAGTTGCGGCAACAACACCACCATTGGCGTACACGACACACACAGGGAACAGTCCTACGCACTAGGCAATGCACTACCAGTTACAATGCTATTCACAAGCCCATGGACATGGACACCTAACACCAATTGCAGCATACCTGAGACCCACAGACCTCTGCCCAGTAGTGGATTCCTACTAGCTTGGTTGGAAGAAGTTTACATCAGACCCTACCCAACATGGGACCTACCCTGCAAGGTCCGGCCAGGCCTAGGGGCACCCACCGGCCCACATCCCCCACCCGTATACCACCCTACCATGCGCAAGTATTATATTGGGGCACTGTACTCACCCCCTTGTGGCTGCTGTGATGCCCCCAAGCGCCCATCCAGCTCCAGCTAGGCAACCGCCAGTATGCAGGCCATCAGGGGGGTCAGGGTTCATCAGGCACCCCTTCCTCATTAGGAGGCCATCCCCAGCTGGGCCTCTGCCATTTTCCATGCCCAGCATCTGAGGTCCTCCCACCATTTCTGACAGTGGGTGCTTTGCCTGCCGTGGACCCCCAGGGTCCGGACCTCCTTGGCGAAGCCCGCCATATATCCTTTTTCTGATGGGCACTGACCTGCAGAGAAATACACATAGGAAAAGGTATCAGTCAGAACGTCCTGCCTGTTACACTCATGGCCCAGCATAGCCCTTCACATCCCCTTACCCACAGACATGGCCAAACATACATGCAGCACGCTGCCCAGGGCCTTTTCACCAACACCCCCCCACATGAGGCCTTCACACACAAAACTCCATGCATTCATGCCCCATCCATTTTGCTCATGGTGTACTCACCTGTTGGTCTGGAGGCCCATACAGCATTCGGTACTGGGGTAGGACCCCATCCACCAGTCTCTCCAACTCTGCCACATTGAAGGCAGGGGCCTATTTTCCAAGTGACACGAGCCATGGACGATTCCAGACACAGGTCACAGCAGCACAAGCAGTGTAAGTTTTCTCCTGCTGAAGGTCAGGTAGCAAGTGAGTGAACACATAGAAAATGGTGGTCACGTCCGCGGCAGTGCGTACCGTCACCTCCGGCGTACATCAACATTGCCCATTGTAACCCATAGGGCCCAATGATAACCAATGAGGAGTTGCACAGCGGTTCTCGGATGCCTCCCGCAATGGCACACAACATCAGTGGAATTACCTCATTGCCACATGTCCCTCCATACAGGACAGGCAGATGCCATTCCAGGGGGGGGTGCAGGCCATGGCACCTAACTGCGTCACAGTACACATAAGCACCATTTGGACCTATCCAACAATATACTGTTACAATCACAACATGTAATGAAGGGCCAGATGTAGGAAACTGTTTGCGACTCGCAAACAGCAAAATTTGCCGTTTGCGAGTCGCAAAACGCAGTTTCCTATGCAGAAATGCATTTTGCGAGTCGGAACCGACTCGCAAAATGCATCACCGACTCGCAAATAGGAAGGGGTGTTCACGTCCTATTTGCGACTCGCAGTGGGATGCAATACCATTTGCGACCGCGTACGCGGTCGCAAATGGCATCGCAGTTACCATCCACTTCAAGTGGATGGTAACCCACTCGCAAATTGGAAGGGGTCCCCATGGGACCCCTTCCAGTTTGTGACTGGACCCAAAAATATTTTTTCAGGGCAGGGAGTGGTCCAAGGGACCACTCCCTGTCCTGAAAAAATACCGAAACTAAAGGTTTCTTTTTTTTTAAGTGCAGCTCGTTTTCCTGTAAGGAAAACGGGCTGCACTTAAAAAAAAAAAAAACTGCTTTATTTAAAAGCAGTCACGAACATGGAGGTCTGCTGACGACAGCAGGCCTCCATGTTTGCGAGTGCCTATACTCGCTATGGGGCCGCAATTTGCGACCCACCTCATGAATATTCATGAGGTGGGTCATTGCGACCCCATAGCGAGTCGCAGTCGGTGTCTGAGACACCGTACTGCATACCAAATTGCGAGTTGCAATTTGCGAGTCGGATGGACTCGCAAATTGCAACTCGCAATTTGGTTTGTTGCTACATCTGGCCCGAAGTGTAGTGTTTGGAAATATGGGATACTGACCAGCTGCTCACCCTTTTCCCCCCATAGATTGCAACCGCTGCGGATGAATAGGAGATGGAAACATCCCCCCGTGTACAGACCCCTGGCAGACCTGGCAACAATGGAGAACAGGCACATTATCCTCACCTATAGACTGGACAGGGCCACAATCACAGAGCTGTGTGCCCAATTGGAGCCTGACCTGATAGCTGTCATCCGTCACCCCACTGGGATTCACCCTCTTGTGCAAGTCCTCTCTATGCTCCATTTCAAGTGACAGTTGGCTTGGCAGCAGGAATGTCACAGCCAATGTTCTCAATAGTGCTGACCAGAGTGTTGTCTGCCCTGATAAAACACATGCGCAGCTATATCGTTTTCCCCCAGGTGGAGGATTTGGCCACAGTGAAAGCTGATTTCTATGCAATGGGACATATCCCCAACATTATTGGGGCAATAGATGGTACACATATAGCATTTGTTCCCCCCCAGAGAAATGAAAAGGTGTTCAGAAATCGAAAGAGCTTTCACTCAATGAATGTGCAGATGTTGTGCCTGGCGGACCAGTACATCTCCCATGTCAATGCAAAGTATCCTGGGTCTGTGCATGATGCATTTATCCTGAGGAATAGCAACATTCCATATGTGATGGCTCAACTCCAGAGGCACCATGTGTGGCTAATAGGTGAGACCTGGTCCCCAGCAGGAGGATATTGGTGTATGGGTATGGTGTGGGCCCTAAGGGTTAGTGTGTGTCTAATAGGTGCCACTTGATATTTGCAGGTGAATCTGGTTACCCCAGCCTCTCATGGCTACTGACCCCTGTGAGGAATCCCAGGACAAGGGCAGAGGAATGTTACAATGAGGCACTTGTGTGAACAAGAAGAATTATAGATAGGACATTCGGCCTCCAGAAGGCTAGGTTTCGTTGCCTCCATTTCACAGGTGGTTCCCTGTGCTACTCACCCAAGAAGGTATGCCAGATCATCGTTGCATGCTGTATGTTGCACAACCTTGCCTTACGTCACCAGGTGCCTTTTCTGTAGAAGGATGAGGCTGGAGATGAGCGTGTTGCAGCAGTGGACCCTGTGGATAGTTGAGATGAGGAGGCAGAGGATGAGCACAACAGAAGTGCAATAATTAGTCAATATTTCCTATGAAACACAGGTAAGATAGTGTAACCTCACTTTTAATGGACAGTTTTGTGTTTGACATTGTCACTAGCAGACTGATTTTCCCACTTCTATGGCCACTCACTGTACCTCTATTTGCAGATATTCGTGCCCCACTATCGCTCCTGGTGTGTTGACTGCAGCCAACTACAGGTCATTCCCATGTATACATTACTGTACAGTTGTATTGCAGTGTTTATACTTTGTTAAATGAATGCATAGTTATATCATTTGACATACTCCATACTTGTATTTTTTTCAAAGGGTTTTTATTTAAGTGCTAATAAGTAGAGTTGGATGTGTAATGGGCTGGGTTGATGTTGAAGGAAAGTCCAGAATACAGTCCAGTCTATGTGAATCACAGGTGCATTGTCCAATGGGGCATAGGAAGGGGGCAATGGAAGTTCTAGATGGAAAGGGTGACAGTGTGGGGCACAAGGGTGACATTTAGGAGAGTCTTATTTCCTGGCGGGGTCTTGACAATATTCTTTGGCTTCTGTCTGGAGGGCAGGGAATGTTTGCGGGGTGGTTCTTCTTCTGCAGAAGGAGGGGTGCTGGTGGCCTGTTGGTCCTGTAGTGGGCCTCCTGTCCACTAGCGCAAGTGTAGGTGGAGGGCTGTTCATCAGTTTGGCTAGTGGTAGGGGCCCGGTGGTGCCACTGCCTCACTCATAGTGTTGGCCATGTCTGCCAGCACCCCTGCAATGGTGACTAGGGTGGTGTTTATGTCCTTCAGGTCCTCCCTGATCCCCAGGTACTGTCCCTACTGTAGCCACTGGTTCTCCTGCATTTTGTCCAGTATCTTGCCCATCATCTCCTGGGAATGGTGGTATGCTCCCAGGATCTTGGTGAGTGCCTCCCAGAGAGTCGGTTCCCTGGGCCTGTCCTCCCCCTGTCGCACAGCAGTCTTCCCAGCTTCCCTGTTGTCCTGGGCCTCTGTCCCCTGAACCATGTGCCCATTGCCGCTGACCCCAGGTCCCTGATCGTCCTGTGTTTGTGGGGTGGCCTGGGGTCCCTGTAGTGGTCAACACACTGCTGATTGACGTTTCGTGGGGACTGAGGTATGGGCCCGCTTGGTGGGTACTGTGGTGGTGTTTCCTGAGGGGGAGGCTTTGTGGTGGTATTGGACTGTGTGTGGGCCATCCAGAGCTGCTGCCATTACTGTGGGCCTCTTCTGGGGGGTACTGGATGTTGCTGGCACCTCCTCTACAGTAACGTTGGCTGGAGGACCTATGGGGATGTAAATGTAGTGTTATTGTTTCTGTGTGTGACATCTTGTGCATGTGTGTGTTGCCCTCTATGGTTGTTATTGCCCTGGCAGCTTTGCCTTGTGTGAGTTGTTATTTGGTGGGTTAGTTGTTTCCCTCTAGTGTGCATGCTTTAGTGATAGGTGTCCATGCAGGTCTGTGATGGGTGTCCATGCATTGATGTTGCACGCTGGCTTGGTATTGGGATGGGTGGGTTGTGATGGTGGTGTGTGTAGAAGGTGGTGGAGTGATGGGAGTTAGGGTAATGGTGGGGCATGTAATGGCATGCAGGAAGGGAGGGTGATAGTAATAGAGATTTGACTTACCAGAGTCCAGTCCTCCTCCTACTCCTGCCAGGCCCTCAGGACGCATGATTGCCAAGACTTGCTCCTCCCATGTTGTTAGTTGTGGGGGAGGAGGTAGGGTCCACCACCAGTCCTCTGTACAGCTATTTGGTGCCTTGCTGCCACAAAACGTACCTTCCCCCGTCGGTCGTTCCACCTCTTCCTGATGTCATCCCTTGTTCTTGGGTGCTGTCCCACACGTTGACCCTGTCCATGATTCTCCGCCATAGCTCAATCTTCCTGGCAATAGATGTCTGCTGCATCTGTGATCCGAATAGCTGTGGCTCTCCCTGGATGATTTTCTCCACCATGACCCTTAGCTCCTCCTCAGAGAATCTGGGGTGTCGTTGTGGTGCCATGGGTGTAGTGTGAGTGGTGTGGGTGAGAGTGTGTAGGGTGGTGTGTTGGGGTGTGTGATGTAAGGTGTGTGGATGGTGAATAGGTGATGGTGGTGTGTGGCTGTGGTCTTGCTATCTCTCTTGTGGCACTTGTTTGTAGTTGTAAAGGATTGTGGGTTATGTGGGTGTGTGTTTTATAGTGGTGTGGGAGTGTGGGTGTGGTGTGCGAATGGGTGTAAGGTGTGTGAAGTTTGAATTGTCAAATGTGGTGTTGTTTTGTATATGTGTGTGTATTTTGAGCACAGCAGTATGTAGCGCCAATGGTTTACCGCCACTGAATGTCCGTCGTGGTGATTTGTGGGTCATAATGTTGTGGGCGAAGTTCTGTTGGCTTAACGGTGTGGGTTTGGATACCGCCAGTTTATCACCAACCTTTGGGCTGCCGGATTTGTGTGTGTGGCTGTACAGTGACGGATTGCTATGTGTGTGTCATAATATGGGTAGCACTAATCCGCCCCGGCGGCGGTATGTCGGCGGCAGTCAGCATAGCAGTAAGCAGTAGTTACCGCCAATGTCATAATGTGGGCCATAGTCCCTTTTAAGTACTAACTTTCCGAAACACTTTGGTGAGCTCGTGGGAGGAATATTTATTGCATCCAGTACTACTGGAATCCCAAATTTCTTTAAGGCTGTTGGTTCGGTTTCGTTCACACCCTCTCCTCTATATTCGGTTTAATACCATCAGCCATTCACTCAATATTCTACAGTATTTTCGGGGGATTTCCAATAACTTTGGCTATAATAAGTGGCATTTTGCTATTGCTACTGTTTTTGCGCAATGGCCGTTCAGCCGCAACAAGGTGAAATGAAAGCGTTCCCACCAGCCCAGCTGTGTAGTGAACTCATGATGCAGTACTTTGGAGCAACACTCCTGGAGCAATTGGAGCGTGAGTGGTCTCTGTCATTCAGACTGGTTTTTCATTGTGTGCAGCCCATGTTTTGGTGCCTCTGGTGCTCGTTCGAACATGCACTGAGAGTTTGTCTTTCTACGCAGCACCTGCTTTCATTGGATGCTGATCTGTGGATGTTCTCGCTGAGGGCTCATTACCAAACAAGCGTGTTGTGGGTGTGTTTGCTATGGGAAGCTGCTTATGAGTTGCCCTTCATGGAGGATGCAGCTTTGAACTCATTATTGGACACACAACGGAATGCTGCTGCCTTGGCTGATGCTCAGGCTATGGAACACAAATGCTCCCTGGTCTTCTTGACAATGAGTTTCTTACTTTACAACCTGCCGAAGTGGAAGATTTCCTGTCTTCAATTGTCCCCGATTCGATTGGCAGCTTCCAAAATTATTCTTACTCTTGAAATTCAGCCTTTTTACACCACACGTTAACATTTTTAAATTGTCCTTTTATATTTGCTCAAGTGTCTTTTAACTTGTCATCATTGACATTTTTATATATGCCTTAGGTTAGATATTAATAGCTTTTATATATAATTAGGGTTTGAACCACCTTTAAACCTGTAAGGGGAGGTTGTTGTGTAGCCATTTTAGCTATAGCTCCATGCACGTTATTTTAGCACACTAGGTCTGCCGCTGTGCACTTCAACCTAGATATATTTTTGTAGCTTTGTTTATTATTTTAACAATACCCACATTTGGGGTCTTGTTTTATTTCTCTCTATCTAGCTCTTCTTTGCCTAGGCCAGCACTGTGTTCTTAAACAAGACATTTCTTTCACTCTGTGCTTCTCTCAAGGCTGAAGTAAAATAGGTTGCTGGTAAATGTGGTAATGCTTTGTCTCTGGTATTCATAGAAACATACACGTCCTTACATAGCAACATTTTCTTAGAAACATCAGCTGTTTTATTATAAAAATACTTCTCTGTCCCATACACTTTAGAGGGAGATTCGAGCCAGATGACCACTACTGTATGCTGATTGCTGAACACTTCGCTACAGCTGCCTATGCAGACTTCAGGCCTTTGCTCAGGTATGGAGGATTATGTCTTCGCAGGGGTACCTGAAGGGCAGAACTAGAGTTTAACATGCTGTGCTCAAATATAGCCTAGGAAGGAATTAGTCTATTGACTCTAGTGACAATATGGCAGCGTTATTTTTATGCTTTACTCTCCTTGTCACAATTTTAATCCTGTCATGCTTTATCGTCCTGGTTATTGCAGTACATGCTTTATTTTCAAAGATGCACTTGCTTCATTAAAACCTTATTGAAAAATATACTGCCTCTGATTGTCCTTTTATACGTGAGACTAATGTAACTGAGAGAAACGGATGCCATCTGAGTGACCACGATTTCCCTAAGGAGTCAATTGTGTCATGCGCTCGGCTGCCCAATCATCCCTGCTCTTTGGAAGAGATGAGGCACTGCTAGTTCGCCAGAACAAGAAACCTGGATTAGTCCAACAGGTGTCACCTGTAGTGGGTTAGACTCAGTCCCCCACAACGCAGGCGATTCTGCAGCTCAAATCCAGTAGTCTCATTAGAATAATGAGAGCCTACGCAACAGATCCCGCCCAACCTGCCAGGCAAGTGGGAAGACAGGGAAAAGGCTCAAGGCCCTCCTGATCGCACTCCCCATCATTGGCATCACTCTTGAAAGGGTGTGCATCAACGTCATTGGTCCCTTGGTTCCCAAAACCACCCTAGGCAACAGGTTTTATCCTGGTTTTGGTGGACCATGCCACCTACTATCCAGAGGCAATCCCTCTAAGGACAGTGACTGCACCGGTGGTGACCAGAGCTCTAATGGGGATATTTACCCGTGTAGGGTTCCCAAAGGAGGTTGTGTCTTGAAGAGGCACATACTTCATGTCAGCGTACATGAAGTCCATGTGGGATGAGTGTGGGGGTAACCTACCAGTTTACCACCCCTTACATTCCTCAAACCAATGGGCTTGTTGAGAGGTTCAACAAGACCTCGAAAGGTATGATCACTGGCCTGCCTGAAGCCATGAGGCATAAGTAAAATGTCTTCTTGTCATGCCTTCTCTTTGCCTATAGGGAGGTGCCCCAGAACTTCTCTAGAGATACCCTGTCAGGGAACCAATAAGCATAGTAAAGGAGGGGTGGGAGAAAGCTGTAAGAAATCTCCCCAGGATGTGGTCAGTTACATGCTGGCCCTCCGCAACCAGACGCAGCATTTCTGGAAACAGGCCAAGAGCAACCTCGAGGCCAGTCAAGAGGTGATGAAGGAATGGTATTGTCAGAAGGCCACCCTGGCAGAATTCTCACCAGGAGACAAAGTATGGGTGATAGACCCAGTAGAGCTTAGAGCTGTCCAGGACCGCTGGATCAGCCCATTTGAAGTCAAGGAGCGAAAGGGGGAGGCCGCTTACCTAGGGGATCTCAAGACCACCAGAAACCCCATAAGGATTCTCCACCACAACAGATTGAAGCCTCATTTTGAGAGTTCTGACATCAGTATGCTTCTTGTGACAGATGAGGGCATGGAAGATGAGAGCGAGCCTCTCCCCTACCTCCTCCATGCCAAGGAAGGTGATGGGTCAGTGAAGGGTGTTAATATCTCTGACTCCCTGACTCTAGATAAGAGGGGAGAACTGCTATGAGTCTCCCTCACTCCTGGGCTCATACACTTGTGTGTCCACTATATTGACAGAGGAGAGAGCCCACCTGTAAAGAATAACATCTATAGGGTGTCAGATAAAGGGAGGTCCAGCATCAAGGATGAAGTTGCCAAGATGCTGGCCTTTGGGATGATGGAGAAGTCCAGCAGTCCCTGATCCAGCCCAGTGGTGTTGGTTCCCAAGGCTGTTGCTCCTGGTGCCAAGCCAGAACTTAGGTTCTGCATGGACTACCAGGGTCTCAACTCTGTCACAAAGACAGATTCTCACCCCATCACCAGAGCTGATGAGCTCATAGACAGGCTAGGCACTGCCAAATTCCTTAGTACCTTTGATCTCACGTCAGGGTGCTAGCAGATCACCTTGACTAAAGGGGCTCAAGAGAGATCCACTTTTTCTACTCCTGAGGGACATTACCAGTTCATAGTAATGCCCTTTGGATTGAAAAATGCCCTGCTACCTTCCAACCATTGGTTAATGGGGTCGTAGCTGGCAAGGATGCCTTCTGCGCAGCCTACCTAGACGACGTTGGCGTCTATAGTTCCAGCTGGGAGGAACACCTGCTCCACCTCAAGGAGGGGCTTCAGGCTCTGCAACAGGCAGGCCTGACCACCAAGGCCAGTGAGTGCTGATTGGGCATGGTTCCGTGGTGTACTTGGGATACCTAGTAGGTGGTGGCAGGGTGCAGCCCCTCCAGGCCAAGATTGAAACCATCAAGGCCTGGCAACCACCTAGAACTCGAATGGAGGTGAGGGCCTTTTTAGGCCTCACCGGAAATTACAGCACATTCATTAAGGGATATGGCACCATAGTAGCCCCTTTAACAGAACTTACATCCAAGTAACAACCTAGGTTGGTGAATTGGACAGAGGCTTGTCAGAAAGCCTTTGACTCCCTGAAGGAGGCCATGTGCACGGCCCCGTGCTCAAGGCCCCTGACTACTCCAGAGAATTCATCGTACAGACAGACACTTCAGAGCATGGCATAGCGGCGGTCCCAGCACAGCTGAATGAGGAGGATCTAGATCAACCAGTAGTCTTTATTAGCAGAAGACTAATATCACGGGAACAGAGGTGGAGTGCTATTGAGAGAGAAGCATTTACTGTGGTCTCTGCACTGAAGAAGTTGAGACCATACCTGTTTGGGACTCACTTCCGGGGTCAGACAGACCACAGGCCCCTCAGATGGCTCACGCCGATGAAGGGTGAAAATCCTAAACTCTTGTGGTGGTCCATTTCCCTACAGCGGATTGACTTTAGGATGGAGCATCGCCCGGGGATTGACTACGCCAACGCTGATGGTCTCTCCAGATACTTTCGCCTTAGCGATGAAAGCTCCCAGGAGTTTGGGTAGCTCTCCCTACTTTTAGCTGGGGGGGAAACATGTTAGACCTGACAGCCTTAGGGTGGTCACCTCTAACTTGTTGCCTTCCTCCCTCCACTTTTGGGACACTGCTTTTGCTGGTTTTAGGACTCTGCACACTTTACCACTGCTAACTAGTGCTAAAGTGCATATGCTCTTTCTTTTAAAACGTGGTGACATTGGCTCATACCCAATTAGCTTATTTGATTTACTTATAAGTCCCTAGTAAAGTGCACATGACCTGTAGATTAAATGCTACTAGTGATCTGCAGCACTGGTTGTGCCCCCCACATAAGTAGCCCCTTAGCCATGTCTCAGGCCTGCCATTGCAAGGCTTGTGCATGCAGTTTCACTGCCAATTCGACTTGGCATTTAATAGTACTTGCAAAGCCTTAAACTCCCCTTTTCCTACATATAAGTCACCCCTAACGTAGTTCCTAGGTAACCCATTGGGTAGGGTGCGGTGTAGGTAAAAGGCAGGACATGTACCTGTGTAGTTTATATGTCCTGGTAGTGTAAAACTCCTAAATGTGTCTTACACTGCTGTGAGGCCTGCTCCTTTCATAGGCTAACATTAGTGCTACCCTCATATACTGTTTGATTGGTAGATTCTGATCTGAAGGGAGTAACAAGGTCATATTTAGTATGGCCAGAATGATAATACAAAATCCTCCTGACTGGTGAAGTTGGATTTATTATTACTATTTTAGAAATGCCACTTTTAGAAAGTGAGCATTTTTCTACACTTAAATCCTTCTGTGCCTTACAATCCCCATCTGTCTAGATTAGTTGACAGCTCCCTTGTGCATTTCACTCAGACAACCCCAAACACAGGATGCTCAGTCACACCTGCACACATCTGCATACGGAAAATGGGTCTTCCTGGGCTGGTAGGACGGAGGGCCTTACACTTACATGTCAAAGGACAGTGGACTGCCCTCACACAATGAACTGCTAAACCCCCTACTGGGAACCTGGCAGACAGGATGGAACTGAAAGGGGACATTGTGTCATTCTAAGCCACTCTTTGAAGTCCCCTCCCACTTCAAAGGCACATTTGGGTATTTAAACAGGGCCTCTGACCCTACCAACTCAGACACTTCTTGACAATATACCTATTGGGATAGGAACTCTGAACCAGAAACTGCAATTTGCCAAGAGAAGCTGCATGCCTGCCCAAATCTGCCAAGAGAAGTTGCCTGGGTACCCAAAGGACTCACCTGACTTTGCTGAAAAAGACTGTTGCCTTGCTGTTGCCCTGCTGCCTTGTTGCCTTCTGGCTCTGCTGAGAAGTGCTCTCCAAGGGCTTGGATTAAGCTTGCCTTCTGTTCTCTGAAGTATCAGGTCCAAAAAGACTTTGGCCCTCATTATGATATTGGCAGTAAATCCCGCTTACTGCCACAGTGACGGCCTCCAGCATACCACCATTGTGGTGGATATCCGTTCGCCATATTATGACATACACACACCAAACCAACAGAATACAGCTACATAGACAAATTCGCCAGCCTATGGTAAACTGTCGGTACCAATACCCACACCGTTAAGCTAACAAAACAACGCCCACCACATTATGACCCACAAATCACCACAGCGGACATTCAACAGCGGTAAACCATTGATGGTACATACTCAGAATGGACTCCCAAATACTAAACTACACAACATTGGCCAATTACAAAAACACACATCTGACACCCATACACACACCACACCCACCTGTTGTAGTTTAGAAGCGATTAGATTAAGCATTAGCAGAAGACATCTGTATTTGTAACTATTGTGAACATTTCGCGGAATCCATTTTGTATTCATGGCAGCCATTTTCTCTGCCACATGCTGCCATGTGCTCACCATGTGCTCTGTCCTACCTTTCTGTTAACTACTCTTGAAATCTGCCTAGTGACAAGTTATATTTAGCATCTCCCACTTTCGCACATGCTCAGTAAGGTCTGCAGCTGTTAGTCCTTGAAAACTGTTAGCTCCTCCTACCTGTTGACTGTGCATTTTGCACATGACCTTACATGTATACAAGTCTTGCTTCTATAATTGTACCACCTCCTTTTAGCCCCTGCGTGGGTATAAAAGGACCATGCTCTCTCAGTTCAGTGTGCTACTTCAGACATTACCTAAGGGTGCTGTTTGAACTGTAGTACCACCTCATGAGGTTAATAAACTTTGTCTTTTATTTCAGTTCCTGTGCCAACTTCTTCCTACATGGTCTAAGGACTTTGTGCAGAGAAAGGTGAACCCCTTGCACTAGTAGGCCTTGCTGAGGCTTACTTCAACAAATTGGCGCCCGAACAGGGACTCATCGGTGACTCGGACGCCCAACGGATTGGTCACGATGAAGGATTGGGATCTCGCTGTGGACGATCAATGCCTGAGGAGACCCAAGTCTTGGCAACCACAGCGTTTTTCCCTTCTTTCTGATTTGACCATCCAGGTGGCGCCGGTACTCGACTGAGATCCTTTTTGTTCATTCGTCATGCAGTGACCATTTGGTCGATTTTAGAACTTGGCAGTTGGAACCTGGACACCCTGTGATTGGTAAGAGCCGTTTTACGGCACTTGCTGTGGGTTTTGATGCCTTTGTTTGGTAATGTAGTTTAGCACTACTTACTCTGGCTCTCGTGTTTTGGGTGACTAGTCAATTTGTATCCTTTGAATTGATATATAAATTGCAATTTATATAGGCAGGTAATGAGGAGACTTTTCTCCAATTTAATTTTGATTTGAACGGCACCTTAAGTGCTTCTTTGATTATAATATTGCATATTTTGCACTATTTTTGGCATGCCTGTTTTTAGCGCACTTCGTAGGATGTGTTGCTTTTTTAATGGTACCAATTTGAGACTGGAAGAATCGCAACCGGCACCCCGAGAGGGGACGCCAAATGGAGATATGTATGTTAAACATGGTCTTTCTTCTATAATGTACAGCACATTATGGAATAAATACACTTGTGCGGATCCTGAGTTACGTTGACCTATGCATGGGTCATTTGATTTGCGAAAGATTGAGTATGTGGAACAATGTATGTGTAAGCGAAAGTCTAGGCAAGATATGTTTGACTGTGTACGAATGTGGGAGAAAGAAGTGCGTGGACGAGTGAAGTGTGAGCAAGCCTTGCTTGAGAAAGAGCAGCGGAAGAATGTATATGTGAAAGCATTGGAAATTAGAAAGAAAGAAAGAAATAAATGACTTAATGGAGCTAGAAGAGAAAGAACGTAAATTACAGGTAACTGGCCAATATACCGTTAGGCAACCTCTCTATCCTATCCTTAATAAACCACATGATGATATATTGTTACTAGATCGCCCTCCACCTCCGTATGTCGTCCCTTCTGCCCCTCATGAGTTAGCTAAGGTCTCCAGTTCGGAGCAACAGAAGATGCGAGACCGTCGCTCTATGTTGCCTGCTGACCGTGCGTCTGAGCTTAGATCTATTGCTCGTAAAACAATTCATAGCGTTGTCTCTGCTTCTGAACTTTTAGACAACATGAAAGGGTGGACGGAAAAGGAGCAGCTATATTTTACTGAGGCATTTGGCACAGAAGTTTTTGAACTATTTTGGAAATATTCTGATGAGCTAGAGCCCGATGATGTAGCAGCTGATCATAAGCAAATGCGTGATGGTCTTTTTGTTTTCTCCCAGGTGGCTGATGCAATCAGGCGGTTGGTGAAATTATGTGTTACGGCAGTCCGCTTGCAAGAGGAGAAAAGGGCTGTGGACGTAGTTGCACGGACATCTCAGACCGGTTCGAGAAACACTTCCTGACAGATCTACAGGTGAAGACCATGAACTCTGACCTGGTGACCAGGTGATGATTAAGTCTTTTGAAAGATCAAGCAGCTTGGAACCAAGGTGGCGAGGCCCAGAACAGGTGCTCCTTGCGACAAGGACAGCAGTTCGAGTGACGAACCGAAAGAATTGGGTCCATAGTACTCACTGCAATAGAGTGCTACCTGCCTTGGTGGAACCTGCTGTGCTGACCGATCATCGAGAGATTTCTACTACAGAGAAAGGCCGTGCTATATCACCTGACGAATCTGCCCAGGTCTTCCCGGACCATACGACTTCTGGAGCGTCGCGATATAATTTGAGACCAAGGAAAGAATCTGAAAATGTTTTGAAAAAAACTGGTTGAGCTACCGCCCTGGGTTAGTGAAACGGAGAGCCAATGTGGCAAGGGGGGGGGGGATCAGCCATGCATTAAAGTAATGACACCCGTCTTGGCCTGTGGTGAAGAAATCAGCGGCTGCCCAGGGATAAGAGCTCCAACGATTGTTTTTAATCCATTTCTGAAAGGGTCGATTATCACTGTTGCTAAAATGAATAACAAACTGATCATTAGTACTATGGGGTTTGTTGTTGTTTTGGTGGTTACAGCAACAATAACCTGGTTTGTTGAAAAGAAGGCTCCTGCTCGTGAGTTTTTTGTTGCCACTACTCCAGTACCAGAGGATCACTATTACTTTACGCTTCCCTATCAGGAGCAGAAGCACCGTCAATCGTACTTCAATAATACTTTCATTCAGATGTTGCATCATACTCATAATGCTACAAATACTACTAACTGTTGGGTATGTGGAATGATACCTGTGCATCAAAAGAAAGGAGGAACACCTTTCATTCCTCTTCCTTTTTCACACAATGGTTCTTGTCAAGCTTGGTACACACTGTTGTTTACATCTGGAAAACGTACAGAGGGCGGACTTCTTTTTCGCCTTAATAAAGTATGCTACCAAGACAAAGATGGGTATCCCCAAGCCAAAGGAACTAAATGGGAATGGGAAGAGTATCAACCAGACAATGTTTCAATACCATATGTCTTCACAAATATAAGAGACTATGACAAGAAAGAACAATTTGTGATTTCTGTTACAAAAACTAAAGCAGATTTATGTATGCGTAGCATTGGGCGAATTCCAGTAGGGGTAAGCGATTGTACCTTGATTTTAACTATTGAGGTTGTAAATAATAGTAGTTTTACAGCTTCACATAATACATATTTTGTTTGTGGTAACTATGGATATTACCAACTACCTGTTGGGAGGTCAGGTGTGTGTTATGTATCTTTTCTATTACCCCCTGTGTTTTTGGCCCCTGCATCATATTACCGAGATTTAAAACTGTTCAATGACATCATTAACAATAGATATAAAAGGGAAATAAGTACAAATGAGGTAGACCAAACGTATACTAGCCTGCAATAATATGTTGATTTTAATTTAGGATTGTTCCCCTTTGTGGGTGCTGCGTTAAACAGTAGGAAAGTGAGACGATTGACTAGGGTTGTGGAAGCTGTTACCAATCAGGCAGCTCTGGCACTTGGGAATATTACAGAGGAGCTTCAAATTGCGAGGATTGTAGCGCTCCAAAATCGTATGGTACTAGATGTGATATTAGCTGACCGAGGTGGTGCATGTCGCATCATCTGTAGTAGTTGCTGTGTTTTCATTCCCGATCACTCACCTTCAGTACATGATGCAATATCTAAATTGCATAAAATTGCTGCAGAAATACACACAGAGACTGGTACTTGGACTTTTTCTGGATGGTTTTGGGGTCTTGTTTCCGCCTGGGGCTGGAAACTACTGACTATCCTGTGTGTAATGATTGCAATATTTTTCACATGCTTTATCTGTATTCAGTGTGGTCCAATGTTCTGCTCCATATGTATTACTGCTTGTATGCCTACCAAAAGAAATATTACAGAAATGAAAGCACAACATATGTTAGATCAAGAAATAGCTGAAATGATGAGCATAAATATACAAGATGAATATTTAGATTATCCCAGAAAGACGAATGTCTTCAGCTAATGCTGAAAGGGTCGTCTGTTGTAGTTTAGCAGCGATTAGATTAAGCATTAGCAGAAGACATCTGTATTTGTAACTATTGTGAACATTTCGCGGAATCCATTTTGTATTCATGGCAGCCATTTTCTCTGCCACATGCTGCCATGTGCTCACCATGTGCTCTGTCCTACCTTTCTGTTAACTACTCTTGAAATCTGCCTAGTGACAAGTTATATTTAGCATCTCCCACTTTCGCATATGCTCAGTAAGGTCTTTCAGCTGTTTGTCCTTGAAAACTGTTAGCTCCTCCTACCTGTTGACTGTGCATTTCCACATGACCTTACATGTATACAAGTCTTGCTTCTATAATTGTACCACCTCCTTTTAGCCCCTGCGTGGGTATAAAAGGACCATGCTCTCTCAGTTCAGTGTGCTACTTCAGACATTACCTAAAGGTGCTGTTTGAACTGTAGTACCACCTCATGAGGTTAATAAACTTTGTCTTTTATTTCAGTTCCTGTGCCAACTTCTTCCTACATGGTCTAAGGACTTTGTGCAGAGAAAGGTGAACCCCTTGCACTAGTAGGCCTTGCTGAGGCTTACTTCAACACACCCACTCACACCATTATAAAACACACACCCACATTACCCACACCCCCTTACGAATACAAATAATTGCCACCAGACAGGCATCAATACCACTGAGACAACTAGACACACACACAGCCATACATCCATCACGCACTCCACTACACACACCCAACCACAGTACCCAACACCCACACACTTACACACATCACACAACACCCATGGGTTCACAAAGGCACCCCCACTTCACAGATGAAGATTTGCGGCTCATGGTGGAGGAAATAGTTAGGGTAGAGCTACAGCTCTTTGGAGCACAGGTCCAGCAGATATCCATTGCAAGGAAGATGAGCTATGGCGGAGAATCGTGGACAGGGTGAACACCATGGGACAACATCCAAGAACAAGGGACGACATCAGGAAGAGGTTGAACAACCTACAGGGGACGGTACGTTCCGTGGCAGCAAGGCACCAGCTTGCCATACAGAGGACTGGTGGTGGACTTCACCCTCTCCCCATAGCACACAGCATGGGAGGAGCAAGTCTTCACAATACTGCATCCAGAGGGACTCACTGGAGTAGCTGGAGGACTGGACACTGGTAAGTTAACATTTACCACTCATCACCCCCATTCCTACATGCCATCTTACCCCCTCACCCTCACTCACATCACTCTACTCCACCCCACACAGATGACTAACCCCAATGCCAAGCCCTGCATGCCATACCAATGCATGGACAGCCCTCCTTGCCCTGCATGGACACACATCACCAAAGCAGGCACTGCATGTGGGAAATAGTAATCCCACAATGCATCACCATACACATTTAAAGGTGGCAGGGCAACAGAAAGATAGAGTGGAAGCTAGGGATGTACAATACATCACAGGCATGAAGCATAATACTTCACTTACATCCCCACAGGTGTCCCAGCCAATCTCAGCGGAGAGGAAGTTCCACGACTATCCAGTCCCCCAACAGAAGATGCCCCCAGTGATGCCAGAAACCTGGACTTCTGGATCTGGATGAACTACCTGGCCCTTCAGGGACCACTGGACAGTAGGTCACCCCAGCACACTCACAGTCCAACACAGAGCCTACCCCATCAGTATCCAACACTACAGTACCCACCCAATGTCCCCACACCTCTGTCCCCAGGACATGTCAATGAGCAGTATGCCCACCTGTACAGGTATTCTAGTTCACACCCTGTCCCCAAGACAATCAGGGAGCTGGGGTCAGTGGCCGTGGGCACACTGTTCAAGGGACAGGGGCACAGGGCAACAGGGACACTGGGAAGACCGCTGTGCGCCAGAAGGAAGACAGGCCCAGGGAACCAACTCTCCAGGAGGCACTCACTAATGTCATGGGGGCTTACCAACAATCCCAGGACACAATGGGCCAGACCCTTGACAAAATACAGGAGAACAAGCAGCTGCAGGAGGAGCACTGTCAGGAGATCAGGTAGGACTTGCATGCCCTCAGCACAACCATGATCTCCATAGCAGGGGTGCTGGCAGACATGGCCAACATCATGAGGGAATCAACAGCACAACAGAGGGCCCTTACCACTAGATAGTCTGTTGACCAGCCCACCACTTCTACTGCAGCTAGAATACAGGAGGCCCTGCCACAGGCCACCAGCACCCCTCCCCCTGCAGAAGGTGAACCACTCCACAAATGTTCCCTGCAGCCCAGACAGAAGCCAGAGACACTTGCCAAGACCAAGACCACCACCAGGAAATGAGACTCTCCTGATTGTCCCCCTTGTGACCCACCCTGACACCTTGTCCACTTTGAACTGCCTTTGCTCCCCTTCTTATGGCCCCTTGGACACTGGACCTGTGCTACACACAGACTGGAACAATACCCTGGTCTTTCCTCTACTATTACCCCATTCCACTGCAATTTTCAGTCAGTTATTTGCACTACAATAAACACCCTTGAACACAATTTGAGTGACACTCTTTTATGTGTTGAAAATGTGCATCTAGGGGACAGACAGATCTAGTGCAAATGATCTGAACACTGTGATAGCATAGAATTAATGACCTGTAACTGTCTGTAGAGAGCACATCAGGACATTGTCATATCACCAACATCTGGAAAATGAGAAGCCATAGGCGACAGTAAGTTGAGATGCAAAGGAAGTGAATGCCATCATGCTACAGTCACACAGATGAAATCAATAGTCAGAGCAATGATCAGTACCACTGTCTCACCTGTGTGTCATTGGAAGTTTTGACATATAACTGATGTTCTGTTGTCCACATCCTCATCCTCTGCCTCCTCATCCTCCTCCTCCTCCTCATGCTCTTCAGGGTCCACTGCTGCCACAGGGGCATCTCCAGTCTCCTCCTGCAGAAAAAAGGCACCTGTCGTCTGAGGGCCAGGTTGTGCAACATGCAACTACTATCTACCATCTGTCAGATGGATGCACCTGAACCTGGCCTCCAGGAGGCCGAAGGTCTGTTCGATTACTCTTCTGGTTCGCCCATGTCCCTCATTATAAAAGTCCTCAGCCCCTGGTCTGGAATTCCTCACAGGGCTCAGAGCCACAATAGGTTTGGGTAGCCAGAGTCACCTGCAAGTATTGAAGGACAACATTTAGCCTTACACAATGCTATGGGGACAACACCTGAAAGCATACACTGACATACACTGGGTGGGGACTCTCGCTCACCTGTTAGCCACACCCTGTGCATCTGTAGTTGGGCTATCACAATTGGGATGCTGCTTTTCCTCAGGACAAAGGCATTATGCACCGACCCAGGATACTTGGCAGTGACGTGGGAGATGTAGTGGTCCACCCGGCAGACCATTTGCACATTCAGTGAGTGGAAACCCTTATGATTACTGGACACCTGTTCATTATGGCGAGGGGGTGACAAACACAATATGTGTACCGTCAATCGCCCCAATAATATTGGGGATATGCCCCATTGCATACAATCCTGCCTTCACAGTGGCGAAATCTTCAACATGGGGGAAAGCAATCTAGTTGCACATGTTTTTTACCAAGGCAGACAAAACCCTTGCCAGCACGATTGAGAACATTGGCTGTGACATGCCTGCTGCCAAGCCCACTGTCACTTGGAAAGAACCAGTTGCCAGGAAATGGAGCACTCATAGCACTTGCACTAGCGGGGGATCCCAGTGGGATGACGGATGGCTGATATCAGGTCATGCTCCAATTGGGCACACAGCTCTGTGATTATGGCCCTGTCCAGTCTATGTCAGTATAATGTGCCTGTCCTCCAGTGTAGCCAAGTCCACAAGGGGTGTATACATGGGGGTTTGTCTTTTCCCCCCATTCATCCACAGCAGTAGCCATCTAAGGGGCACAAGAGTGAGTAGGCTGTCACAATCCAAACAATGGAACCCCCACTTCAGTGTACATAGTGCATTTCTGTAATGGGACAGTGGGAGTGGCAAGGTATGTGCAAATCTAGGCAGTAACACAGTCAAGGTTAATCTGATCGTTGTCCAACACCATGAAATGGTGACAGCCTGTCCTGTATGTAGGGACAGGTGGAAGTGAGGTATCTCCGCCGATGTTGAGTGTTGTGGCAGGAGGCAGTCTTGCACTGCAGTGGAATTCCTTATTGGATAATATGGGGCTCTATGGAGTACAGTGGGCAATGGGGATCAGCGTCACGGTGACGGTGTACACCGCCACAGACGTGACCTCCATTTTCTATTTGAATCCTCACTTGTCCTGACCTTCAACAGGAGAACACCTACACTGCGTGTGCTGTGTCTGGAAACTACCATGGCCTGTGTGACCAGGGAAAGGGCCCCTGCCTTTACTGCAGAGGAGTTCAAGCGATTGGTAGAAGGGGTCCTACCCCAGTATGGACTGGTGTATGGGCCTCCAGACCAACAGGTGAGTACACCTTGGGCACGATGCATGTGAGAAGAATGCATGAGAAGTGTGTGCAAGCATTGTGCTATTGGGGGGAATGTCTTGTGGTGGTGTACATGGTGGGCACCAGACGATGTATGTGCCAATGGTGATGGAAACAGGATTAATGGGCCATATGTGTGACAGGCTGGATTGTATGTGTAATGGTGTCCTCCCATCTGTATCGCGTCTGCAGGTCAGCGCCCATCAAAAGAAGGGTAGGCATCTCCTTCGCCCCAGGCACCTCAGGCCATGGCCCAGTTTGCCCTGCTGCCCTGATTGAGGAGGCTATTGACCTCCTGAGATCCATCCCTGTAGGGCAGTCAACTATTATGAATGCCATCCAGGGGCTGGCATCCCCGATGCAGCAAAGCAATGCATTCCTGGAGGGCATCCACAGTGGATTGGCAGCCCAACAGAGATCGATTCAGGCTCTGGCCTCCTCTCTGATGGCAGCCATTGTCACTGTTCCTACCATCCCCCCTCCAACTACCACTTCCCAGTCCCAGTCTCCTGAACCCCAACCCATCCCATGCACATATACTGACGAGCAGGCACACAAGATATCACATAAGAGTGAAAAAGTCAAACACAGGCACCACACTTCAGCCGACAAGCACTCACGCAAACACCAGACAGTTGCAGACACAGCCACATCCACTGCCTCCACTGTCTCTCCCTCCTCCTCCACCTCCCTCACAGTCACGTCCAAACTCACACCTGCATGAACTGCATCAGCATCCACCACCAGCATCACAAAGCAGCACACACACACCTCACTAGCAGACACCTCCACCACTTCCATCCACGCGTCCCCTGTGTCCTCTCCCACCCTGTTTGTCCCCCCTCCTAAAGGACAAAAATGCAAGCACTCAGACACCTAACTGCCACCCATCTCACACATGCACACTGCCCATGCATCTGCACCCAAGTCCAGCAAGCATACACCTCCAACAACCACTCTCTCAACCTCCACTCCCATCCCTCCTGCCCCACTGTCCCTAAGAAGCACTTGCTTGCGCAACTTGGCCTTTTCCCTCCCCCTGCCCCGTCCTGCCCGTAAGACCAGGGATCCAACGACCCAGCCCAGCACCTCAGTCAAACAGTCCATGGGGACAGTGGAGGCACCTCCTAGCCGTGGAGGCAAGACAGTGAAGGATCCCACTTCACCAGCCAGGAAGGGTAAGGATCCCACACATCCTGCCATGAAGGAGAAGAAGCCCTCAACTCCTGCCATGAAGGGGAAGGAGCCCTCAACTCCTGTCATGAAGGGGAAGGAGCCATCAACTCCTGCCATGAAGGGGAAGAAGCCCTCAGCTCCTGCCATGAAGGGAAAGGCACACTCACCTCTTGCCATGAAGGGGAAGAAGCCATCAACTCCTTCCATGAAGGGGAAGAAGCCCTCGACTCCTTCCATGAAGGGGAAGAACCCATCAACTCCTGCCTTGAAGAGGAAGAAGCCCTCAACTCCTGCCATAAAGGGGAAGGAGCCCTCACCTCCAGTAGAGGCTGACAGGGTACCACCACTACCACCACTAGTGGTCACAGAGCCCTCAACTCGAGCTGAGAGAGTGCAGCCCTCACCTCCAGCAGAGGCTGCCCAGGAGGCACCTTCCCCAGCTGAGGCAGTGCAGCCCTGTCCTGCAGAGGCTGCACCTTCACCTGCTGAGACTGCACCCCTCACCTCCAGCAGTGGCTGTTAGGGTAACACCACCACCACCACCAGTGGTCACGGAACCCTCATTTCCATCTGAGACAGTGCAGCCCTCACCTCCAGCAGAGGGCATGTAGGCCACCCTCCACGGACTGCTGTACAAGAAGCCCCCTCCAGAATCAGTGGGCAAGTCACCCACCTGAGAGACTGCGACCTTGCACTCCCCAGCAAAGATAATGGGCATGGAGCCCCCTCCAGAACCAGTGGGCAAGTTCCCAACTTCGGCTGAGGTGCCCCCACCTCCATCCCCCTGAGATGCCTGCCCGTTTGCAAAATGATGCCCCCGCAGAGTTCTGTGTGGATGATGTCAGGAAACAAGTTGGGCCTCGGACTGTGCCCTGTGGCCATGTGGCCCTTAGTACTTTGGACTGGGCATTGGCCCTTTGTGGAACTTTTTACATATGTCTTTGTTATACAATTGGTTCATTTGGTGGCTGTTCCCAAAAAATAAATTCTCATTACTGCCTTCTTGTTGTCCATGCATTGTTATGCCATGTGCTGTGTGCCATTGTTTTTCATCTGCAGCTGGTTGGGTGTCTGGTTTCTGTTGTGTGTGTGTGTCACTCTCTTTTTCCTCCCTCCCTCCCTTGTGTGCTAGGCAGCTGTACTCACCATTGTCGTCTTCGTTGGCGTTGGTGTTCCAGGAGCAGCATGGCATAGACTTGCAGTACCAGTTCCATGGCGGCGTTGGCCTTCTCTGTGTATCTGATGGTGAGTCTTTTGTCTTATATGCAGTGTTTCCGCCAGGCTTTTGATGGCGGTGGTTCCACCCTGGAAATCATGGCGGAGTGCTGTGTCGTGATATGGTAGGTGGTACTTTGTCTTCCGCCTGGCTGTTGTTGGCTACCGCTATCGTGCGTGGTGTTAACGCTCTGGCGGATGGTGTGGTACATTGGCTGTCTATGGGAGGGATCCCCGCCATGGTCATAATTTGGCGGTAATTACCGCCGGCCTGTTGGAGGTATTTCCGACACTTTATCGCTCACGTCAATGTGAAAATGACCACAATCATCTCTGCAAGGAACTCCTTGTATGGAGAATTTTCGATGCACAGCCTGCCAGGAATGCCGCACAGCCTGCATCGTGGTGAGAAAATCACTGCTCGCGAACCGGAACGATGCAGCCTGGCTCCCTGAGTGGAGATCAACGCAACGCCAGCGTTGTGACTGGAACTTCGATGCACGGTCCACTGGATCAACGCAGAGCTGAGCCAGAACAGCACAGCCCGACTTCCACAAGAAGAATCGACGCAGTGCCTGCCATGCAACATAAATTTCCCTGCATCGCCCTCCAGATCGTCGCAGCTCCTGTGACTCCTTCCTGCATACCAGGAATTTCTCCTCATTGTCCCCGGGACGTCCAAATACCCCCAACCCAAAGAGGATCCAAGACCGCGCACCGGAAATCGATGCAAGGACTTTGCGTGAAAAATATTGACATATCATCTGCGTGCGCCCGGAGAAACCGAAGCAAACCTCCCCATTTTCCACACATCTCCTCCTCTGCGGTCTCTTGAGGATAATTTAGATGTAAACCAGGTACTTTGTGCTTGCAAGGGGCACATATTGCTTTTAAGAAATTAAGACTCTTTTTATCATCCTCTAAAGTGATATTTCAATGTGTACTTATCAAATCTTGATAGTTTTGACCTTATTTTATCCAGATAAATATTCTATGTTTTTCTAAACCTGTGTGGTGTATTTTTGTTGTGTTTATACTGTGTTATTGCATGATTTCTTGCACAAATACTTTACACATTACCTTCTAAGTTAAGCCTGACTGCTCAGTGTCAAGCTACCATAGGGTGGGCACAGCATAATTTGGGTTGTGTGTGACTTACCCTGCCTAGACTGAGGGTCCTTGCTTGGACAGGGGGTAACCTGACTGCCAACCAAATACCCCATTTCTAACACAGGGTAGTTTAGTTTTTAGGGGTGGGGAGGTAAGGGTAGTTTTTTTCAGGACTCAGGGTGGGTGGGTGTGTCAGGGTAGTTTAATTTTTTGGGGCAGGGGTGGGAGGGTCAGGGTAATGTTTTTAGGTTTCAAAGCAGGTGTGGGGGTTGGGGTAATTTAGTTTATAGGGCAGGGTCAGGGTTAGGATAGTATTTTCTTTTTTGGGCTCATGGTGGTGGGGGTCGGGTTAGTTTACGTATTAGGTGTGAGGGTAGTTTTGCGCCTTAGGGTGGGCAGGGGAATGCATGACAGAACCATGCATGATGTTTCCCATGCATTTCCACACATGTCTTTAGTAGGCTTGCTTTTACAACAGCATGCATGGTAAAGGTGTGCGTGGAAACAATGTGGTTGTGGTTCTGACCGCGTTGTTAAGGCATGCGTTGTTCTGGCATGCGCGGTTCTATCATACAAACACACAATATTTGTGGCACATGCACATCACCCCTACAGAAAGTGTTTGCCAAAAATATTAGCCTATATTTTGATTATCACGGGGCTAGCTTGATTAGCTCAATCAAGTGTGATGACTTCCAAGTAGGAATATGTTTACCATTTCCATGCATCACAATATTTGGCAAGAGAGAGTGCTTACATGAAGATAGACTGTGGATAGGCATTCACAGCAAATGTTCATATGTGAATTTCCTTACAGATTTTGCCACTCTAATATGGAATGTGTCAGTGCATGCTATCTTGACAACAGTTATATTGCATGTAGTTATACTTTGACATCTATTTTGCTTTTTGATTTTCTTAGTTTCTTGTTTTTTTCAGCACACATGGATGGAGCTGTATGACTCACAGCATTGTTTGTTTCAGAGTAAGACACACCAACATCTTTATATCAATTCCTGCATGTAGAAGTTGCATCCTTGCCTAGTGCAGCATGTGTGCATGCATTAGGTCAAGGTAGCCAATCCAGCACCGGCACAGGTAAGGAGTCTATATTTATATGCGCTTTGTAGGATTCCACACTGATATATACACTATATGCTTGCAAATGCTGATGTAGCATTTGGAAACTATCTAGGTTGAACTCGTGCCCATGCACATCATATTGGCCTCTGTTCACAATAATAGGACTACGGTCACTATACTGGCCTCCACTAGTGTAAGGCAGTAAAAAATGTCAAGACGTACAACACACATGCTCTATCATTGCATACTGTTTACATTTACACTCCCTTTGGATTGTGGTAGGATGTTTGACTCTCAGTACACTATAGCAGCACACATACTCACAACCTCAGCACACTGTTCCACAATGCTACCTGTGTTTAGTGTATGTCTTCCCAAAGCACATGGGTTTGGCACATGTTGTTGCTCTGCACACATATTTTTGTCTACAATATGTTGTCCTAGGGTGAGTATAACACTTAGTTACATGCCTTTGTCATGGGCCAACGTTTATTAGGTGAAATGTGGGTAGTACATTTGGTGCATTCTAAACATGGTCCCTGGATAGTTTATTGTCAGCCTTCAGCTGCTGTCAATATGACATGGTGCACTGGGAGTGACACATGGGTATGCAATGTGGGACATCTCTGTCGGACACACTGATGTTGTAACTGATGTCTGTCTACCACAGACCTGTAGACAATGCATTAGTGTTCAGATCTACGTACTGTAAATGTATGTGGATTGTGCACCTGTTTGCAATGGTTCAATCATCTTTGATGTGTTGAAGGAATGTTGAGGTTGGTATCCTGAGTACACTGTGGTGCCTTTTCCAGGTTGCTTTACAATCTATATTGATGATTATTAAATGCCATGTTTGGCTATGTTGTCTTAGTTTTTCTGACTTGCATTTTGTGGTTTTCATATAGGTTTCCTTTTGTTTGCATCTGTCATAGTGGCTGTACACCTGAGTGTATGTCTGAATGTGTGCTGTCAGTATGACTGAGAGATATGTTGTTTTTGGACTGTTGATGTCACTTTGTGAACCTGTATAGAAATTTACCCATGCCAGGTATATACAATGATATTGAATGGCACACATCACTTTTCTAAATTATTATTCCTGACACTTCAACACACATACATGTATACTGGCATGTGTGACACACTTATTAACTTACCAAAAAATGTTTCACACTAACCTGAAAATGATGAGTCTTGAGTGATAGAGTAGGTACACCAATGAAGAGACACTTATCTCACACTTTTCTACTGTATTGGCATAGAACTCATATTTGCTTTTCTGTCCTACAACATGTCTTATTTTACATCCATTACCCATTGTAGATAATGTGGTCCCATTCATTCACACATATTGAAATGTGACAGTACTAGTGACTGATATTCAGTAGCTAATTCCACTGATAGATTAGTGAGTGCATTTCAATGTGGAACATCATTGTCTACAAGTTGCAGTGCGTTTGGGCATCCATGTGGACAAGAGACAATGGCCCTGATATTTAGAAATGTGGCACTGTACGGTGTGGCAAGTAATCTATCAGGAATGCCTCACTGAGAAAGAATATGACATATTTGAGGCCATACAACATAGTCCTGCGTTTTCAAGCAGCCCTGGTACATAATGGCGCTGTGTAGCACCAGGACAGGAAAAATTGCAAAATGAGGATTGTGCGGCCGCATTTCATGTGAGATTTACTTTGTGTATGAAGAGCCACTAGCCTGCAACGCATGAACCCTTGGAGGCCTCATTGTCTATGTCTGTGTGCCACGGACTGCACCACACATAGGTGGCTAAAGTGTGTTGGATGGCTTAGGTACTTTTTCTGTGGACATATGACCTGGGGAGAGCAAATAATTGGATAGACTTCACAGTTTACCTTGTGTGGGGTATATGGCATGCCTCATGAACCATGGGAGTTACATGTGGGCACACAGACAACAGCAATGAAAGCCCTTCTTTGTACACAGTGATGCAACACAGCATTTATCCTAGTGTTGCATTGCTCAGGTCTTCCCACTATTAACGCAGTGGCTTAGCATGTCTTGATATGCATAACTTGCAAGATTCCATTGCACGTGCCATGATGTATGGTGCAAGTATGAGGCACACCCCTCCTACATATGTACTGTCACAGGTAGCACACACTGAGATGGCTTTCTTCATACATTATTTACTGTTATTGGGTCTGTCATGAACTTCAGATGTTCTTACCAACCAGAGGCTATTCTTGAAGTGCTCATTGAGGATGAAGTACCTAAAGACATAGGCATCATGAGCACTCCCAAGGTACTTGGCCAGTACATTGATGAACATCCCAAGATGGTCCACAGTTGCCTGTACATTAATACAGTATATGTGCTTCCTTTTGTGGTAGAGATGTGAAGTTGCAGCAGAAGGCACCAGTTAAACATATGTGCAATCCATAGCCCCCATGACATCTGGAAAGTCAGCTATGACACAGAAATGCTGCTTTGTGTCCAGTTGTTGTTTCTGTGTCTTGGGGAACATGAGAAACTGCGGTGTCAGGCTGATGATGGCATGCAGGACATAGGGTAGGAAGGCCGAAGAAGAGAGCTGGGAGGGTCAGGAATGACCCAGATGCCAGCATGTGGAGGACTGCCGTCAGCTGATCAGCAGAGGAATGCTAGTGGACCTCTGAGATGTTACCTGCATTCTTGGTGCAATCTGGTTCAGGAGCCATATGATGGACTCCCTCTGGAGCCTGTTGTAGGTGGTGACCTCCTCCTTTCTAAGGTAATGTGGGTAGTCCTCTGGTGGTGGACACATTCCCTTCTCCTGCACTGCGTATATGTGGTGGTGGTGGTCTCCTTGCAACTCCTAGTTGAATTATTGGCACCTCCATGGCGTAGTTGAGCTTGCTAAATTGCTTTGGGAATGTTCTGTTTATAGGCCGGTGTCAGTGCATTATGGGGGTCATTCTGACCCTGGCGGACCGCGGAAGCACTGCCAACAGGCTGGCGGTGCTTCCTGGGCCATTCTGACCGCGGCGGAAAAGCTGCGGTCAGAAAAGGGGAACCGGCGGTTTCCCGCCGGTTTCCCGCCGGTTTCCCGCCGGTTTCCCGCCGGTTTCCCGCCGGTTTCCCGCCGGTTTTCCCCTGGGTCAGGGAATCCTCCATGGCGGCGCTGCTTGCAGCGCCGCCATTGGGATTCCGACCCCCTTCCCGCCACCCTGTTCCTGGCGGTTGTTACCGCCAGGAACAGGATGGCGGGAACGGGTGTCGTGGTGCCCCTGGGGGCCCCTGCACTGCCCATGCCCTGGCATGCAGTGCAGGGGCCCCCTAACAGGGCTCCATAATGATTTTCAGTGTCTGCTTTGCAGACACTGAAAATCGCGACGGGTGCCACTGCACCCGTCGCACCCCAGCAACTCCGCCGGTTCAGGAGCAAGTAAATTCTGACACAGGCCTATGAAAAGTGACGCATTGGCCTAGATGAGTCACTTTGTAAATATGGAGTACTAACTGTGCAGCTGAAACATTTTTTTAAATTATGCACCTTCGGTGCAAGCACCTTGTAAATATTTCCCTTAGGCCAAAATGTTGGTGCTATCTCCAAATGCTTTTGTTAAAGTTGATTAATATTTTATGTGAGGAGTAGTTGTTTTTTAATTTAATCTGGTTTAGTAGTTCATAGTAAGTGCTATTTTTTTTACTAGGCAGCAAGGCTTATTGGAAGGGAATATTTGTGTTTTGATATTCACCAGGCATTGTGTATAGCTGAGTAAACGGTTTAGGGCACATTTTATATTTTCCAACCCTCATACAGGTTTGAGATTGGCTTGGTCTTCATAAGTTGTCTGCTGCAGGAAATATAATCATGCATTTGAAATTATTAAGGAGGTCATGTAGGAGGAAAGGTTCCTAGTTATGTGAGGTTCTTAAGTGTTCAGAACTTTGGATGTCTTCATATCTTTTATGGGCAGGTGGAATATCATTGTGGCTTTTTAATTCCATGCTGTTAAGCATTTCAAAGTGAGAATTGCTGGTAACTTATCTGTGATAAGTTCACGAATTTTAGGGAGTGTGGGGCAAATGTATCAAAGGAATTTGCACTTGGAAACTGTGGAAATAGGAAAATTCCACTGTTTGCGAATGCAAAATAGCCTTCCGCAATGTATGAAAGGCACTGCAGTCCCATTTCAAGGAATCACAATTTTTTGTGATTCCCTAAAATTGCGACTCCTAATAGGAATCGCAATTTGTGATTCCCTAAATAGGAAATCTAAAATAGGGAATTCCCATTTGCGATTCCCTATGCACATGTATCAATCATTTCCTAGGAAATGCAATTACCACCAACTCCAAGTTGGTGGTAACTATGTGTATTTTTAAAAAAGTTCTTTAAAAATGCATTTTTTAAAGTGCCATGTAGCACACACATGCCCCTAGGGCATGTGTGCACTTTACATGTGCACAATTGTTTGGGGAGTGCATCAAGGTGGCCTTGGGCCCTCAGCGCCGTAGGTTTTCCATTGCCTCGTTTGCAAATTCATAAAAGGAATTTGCAAATTAGGAAATGCAAAACCATTCACACCTGTGGGTCTTCAGGCCCATAGGATCAAATGGAATCTCATTCCCTAATAGCCATTATGAATTTGAAGTAATCGCTATTAGGGAATCGCTATTTTTGTTACATTTCATTTTGCATTACCTAAAATTCGCTATTTACATAATGGAAAATGGAACTTTGATACATTTGTCGCTATATCTTTTAAAACTTTAGGAGTGAAACTTGGCAACAAAGGCGTATCTCTTTTAGATCTTGTAGTAAATGCCTTCCTTTGATTTCAATTACATTTTGGTGATCATTGTGTTCCCTCACATTAACAGTATAATTTCTTATAGTACCCTTCCCATAAAAAGCATTAGAGTTATTTTTTATGCATTACCAATTGTCATTTTCAGTGCTTATGGTTTCTTGGCTGTAAGTGTAGCTCGTGTGCAGAGAGTAACTGTATGCCTTTCTTTGATGTGATGTCCCTTTCTCTTTCCGTGAGTATGTCTGAAAAATATAGTTAAATCTATTATAAGAGTTTCAATTTACATTTGACATTTTATACTTACATATTTGTTCTTGATGATAATTGCAGTTTTTCTCTGTTTTCCAGTGAAGGTGATTCAATGTTCATCAGATGGCTTCTTTTCCATTAAGGGAAAAAGTTGTTTTAGTTTTATGTTGAATGTATGTTTGTTGGTAGTTTATAGTGATTGAAGTCTTTAATCTATTTATATTTTTTTACATTTAAGTTTTGGTTGCTATTTAAACAAATGTACATACTTTTGATGTACCTTTCTCCATGTATTTGATTGGTGAATTTTATTGGTGGTTCTGAAGTTTGTCCATGGATTTTTTTCTGTTGTTCCTTAGGTTTGATATATATAGTTAGTTATTTATTTGTATATTTATGTTTTTAAGTAAGTTACTATTAAATATGTTTTAGTAAACATTTTACTTACTTCTGAAGGAACTTGCATGTTTTCTTCCAAATGTCATTTTTGGTCTGCTGTTAGCAATCCAGCAGAGTCTTGTCATTTTGCAGCGTTAGTCTTTTTGGTGTGCTCCTTTTATATTGAATTTATAATTATACTGTTTGATCAGTTAGTTTGATCTACTGTAGTTGTTTTTAGTTAGTTTGAATTAATTTCAGTCGTTGTCTTTTATGGTGGATTCTAATTAGTGTATTTTTAACATTAAATGAATATTTTTCTTTTTTTAGTGTTATTTTGGATGTATGATTTATGTTTACAACTTAATGTATTGCTATATTTTGTGTTACATTATTTGTTTTAAGTATTTTTAGTGTCCTGATTACTTGACATGTTGAAGTGTATATTTATATGTATGTATGTTGAAATTTTATGTTTGTGCTATAAACGTAATATAATGTTATTACGTCATCCATTAAAGATTTTAAGAGTTTACTTTTATTTTTTATTTAATTTAAAATAGAGTTTATAAATTGCTTTATAGTAGTTGACCTAGTTTTGGTCATTATTAATGAAGTCCATTTTGTGTGTTTTAATATTTTTGACATTTTATACATTTATTTAAAGCTAACAATATTTTTGTTTCAGGTATTTATGATATTGACAGGAGTAGAAATAGATATTTTTAATGATGATATTTTTGTTATCGTATTTTTGTTAGTTAAGTATAGAAAGGTGACAATTTTAAATGTGATAAAAGCCTGTATCTAATGTCCCATTTTCACAATTGGGGCATGAACAACAAGAATCTTTTCCTCATGGTCTCTTAAGAAAAATATACAAAGACATTTATTTGATGATTTTGTTAAGATTACGGGATGTGTTTTTGTTGCCATAATATCTTGACATGCTTGTTAATGTCTGAAGAGGCAATCCAGGATTTGTCTGTGGATGCTCAATTTCAGGTCTTGTTGATTGCATACTCAATGCACCTTTTCATTTCAGCAGCGGATAAAACTTGATATTCAGTAATGTTAGTAAATGATATCTCAGAAGTGAGAACATGACCCCTTTTTCTTACTTTTCTTGGATCCCCAAAATTCTCACATTGTCTCTTTTGCTACAGTTTTCCAGGTCAAAGACTTTGTTATCTAGTTAGCAAATCTCTGGTCTCCATTTTGGTACGGAGTCTACATGGGATTCCAAATCAGTTCTGCTGCATTTAAATGGCAGTTAAATGGTTAATAAAATATATGATGCTGGCTCTTAACAAGTGTACAACTGTTTTTGTAACCTGTGTGTCTACTGATCGTTGATGTAGCAGAAATTTTATTGCTACCCCTGATGTCACAGTGATCAAATATATGTGACAATCTATGCATTTTGTTAATTGAAATACTGATAGATTTCTTGTAAAGTGGTGCACTGAAGCCCTATATTAAAGTATTAATGTGCATTCACTGTAGGTTACTAAACTAAGGTGTGGTGGGACAGCCTTTAAGTTTCATGTTCAATTAATTTAACCAATTAGATGTAATTTGTCATGTTATTTAGTAGTTTGCACTAAAATGACATTAAAATGTTGAGATGGCAGTTCTGCACCATAATTAATGCAGTGTGTGTAAACAGAGTCATTTTTGTAAACAACTGTGACATGAACTCTGACAAAACATATTAATCAAATTTATAATTTTGAATGTTATATGTGCATTATTTTGTATAATTGAATGTGCCATTCTAATTCATTCTACTTAGCCTAAGTGAAGCAAGGCCCTATTTTCTGATTGTGCAATTTTTTTTTTGTCATTCTTGATAAATTGAATTTGTCTTTCAGATTTTGGCGGTCATTATGAACACGGCGGGAAACACAGCCAACCGCCATGGCGGCGGTGAACAGAATCCCACCGTTGGCGGTGAATCGAGACTCACCATATAATGAATGAATATTCCAACCCCGCCAAAAATCACCATGACCCTGTTGGCAGGAATCCTGTACCTCCCCAGCCTGCCACCCCAAGCACACCCACATCGCGCCCTCCAAATAATGATGCACACATCACCTTGGCGGACAGTGGAGGCCGGACGACCATTGGCGGCTGCGACCGCCACAGGCGGCAAGTGGACTCAACAGTAAGAAGTGCATACGTTGGATAGGCATGTGACCCACACATCTGACACACATTCAGAACCCCATATGCAATGAAACCAGGACAAGAAGACGGAGAGCACAAAAGGCAGACAGCGAATGCCAGCATACAGGAGACGCACACCGACCCACAGCAGAGCACCCTCATCTCGTTCCCAGCCCCGACACCAATCACCACACTCACAATGTCACCCCCCCAAACATTCACGCTTCACCGAAAGGGAGTTAAGGACCATGGTGGACGAGATCTTGAAGGTGGAGCCACAAATATTCAGGGCCGTGGTGCAGCACACACCCATCACAAGGAAGATGGAGCTATGGCAGACCATTGTGAACAGGGTCAATGCAGTGGGACACCATCCACGCACCAGGGATGACATCTGGAAAAGATGGAACGACCTGCGGGGGAAGGTCAGGGGCATGGCATCAAGGCACCACATCGCAGTGCAGAAGACTGGGGGAGGACCGCCACCAACACCACCAGAATACACAGACTGGGAAGAAAAGGTACTGGCCATCCTGCACCCTGAGGGACTCACTGGAGGAATGGACTTGTGTAAGTCATCAACATATACCCCATATACACCATACCTGTAATGCATGCACCACCCCACCCACACCCACCAGGACCAAACCTCACCCAGGCATCAGCCACTAAATCCACTCCCCTACATGACCACAAACCTACTAACAGGCCCACATCCCTCCCCTGTGTACAGTCACCTACCCCTGCATGTACCCACAATGGAATGACACCCCCCACCACAATGCAACCCCACACTGGCGCTAAATGCAATGTCAACCTCACAAAGGCACCCTGGAAGGCCACTGAAAGAAACACCAGCACAAAATAGCCCAGTCCTGTTCACCTCAAACGTTCATGCAGCTGTAACAGACATGTTTATGTCCCCCAACAGGCACCACCACCCATGCACCCCAGACGGACAGGACAAGGAGTGCCAGTGCCCCCCAGGGAGATAGAGGCACCTCACAGGACACTGGTGAAGGATCCCTGGACACTGATGAGCAGGCAGGCCCTCACACAGTCCTGGACTCTCACAATGCAGCAGCCCCACCCAAGAAACTACTGTCACCCCTACCACCCAGTCAAGACCAGCAGCCCAGGGCAGGCGTCACCACACCAGTGTATCCAGGCCAAAGACTGGTGGAACACAGGTACAGAGGCCACAGTCTCCCACTCCCAACATGCAGGAAGGCGAGAGCCCCAGTACAAGTGGTACTGCCTGACCTGTGCAGGGGACACAAGCACATGGGCCTAGGGCAAGTGCAAGGGTGGCAGTGGGCCAGGGGGGAAGCCACAGGATGGACGCAGCAGCCCAGGACATGATATCAGAGGTATTGGGGGCCTACCAGCATACCCATGACAGGTTGGCACAGATTGTGTCCACCCTGGAGCACAGTCAGAGGATGCAGCAGGAACACCACCAACAGGCCATGGCGCAGTGGAAAGAGCACAACGCCACAATGGCCACCATAGCAGGAGCACTGCTGCAGCTGGTCCAAAACCAGTCTGACACCCACGCAGGACAAGCGGCCCCCACAGCAACACCGGACAACCAGCATCAGATTACCTCATCAGCAGAAACTTCCCAGGAACTATCCTCACAAGAAACCCAAGGGCCTACCATGTCATCCCCTGAAGAGCAATAGCAGGCACCCAAATGTTCCCTCAGGCCATGATATGGCACTGAACTCCAGCTAAGAACAAGGCCCCCTTCAAAAAGTAACTCAGCAACAATATGCACTGCAACCATCCCACCCACTCACCAAACACACATTGCTAAGAGGCAATATGAACTACTGTAAGACAAGATGGACCCATCAGTACTACTAACAAGGCTGCCACCATGTTGGTCTTGAGGACACCCTCCTTATGACTTGCCAGCACTGTAAATAGCACTATTCACTCACATCAACCAATAAAACACATATCACACCTGTAACACTGTCCCCTGTGTGAAATTGTGAAAAAAGTGAAGTATGGATGCAACTGCCAGCAAACCACTTTATTGTCAAATCTGTGCATGAAGGAAGTCCTGTGTGCCTAAATGGTGGCAATGAGGAAAAGCATATAATTTCAATCCATCCCATGCAGAAGTGGGCCATGTATCGCCTATCATTACCAACCCCCATGTATGACTGAGCACACTGACATATTTGTCACAAACCCCAATGTCATGCCCAAGTCCCACACATTTACTGGAAGTAGAGTTGTATCAGTTGGTTCCTGGAATTGACATCTTCCCCTTCCTTATCATCACCATCACCCTCCTCACCTCTCTGAGGTAGCCGATCAGGACCTACAGCACCCTCCACCTCCAAGAGGGGGATAGAATGTCTCACTGCCACGTTGTGCAGCATGCAGCAGGCCACCACTATTCTACACTCCTTATCAGGCCCATAGGCCAGGGAACCCCCAGAGATATGTAGACAACTAAATCTGGCCTTCAGGAGACCTATAGTTCGCTCTATCACCCTCCTAGTACGTCCATGGGCCTCATTGTAGTTTCTCTCTGCATCCGTTCTGGGATTCCTCACTGGTGTCAGGAGCCAACACAAGTTTGGATAGCCAGAATCACCTAGAAAATGGTGCAATATAGAGTCAACATTGTTATGCCCCTTAGTCAGACAGGCTGGTTCTCTGCAATGTGTCAGTTAGTGACAGGCACACTTACCTCTGATCCACCCTCTGTCCTCTTGGAGTTGTTCCATCTTCTGTGGCACACTACTGTTCCTTAACACAAAGGAATCATGGACTGAACCTGGGAACATGGCATTCACATGTGAGATGTACTGGTCTGCAGTACATGCCAACTGGATGTTCATGGAGTGAATGTTCTTTCTATTTCTGTACACCTGTTCACTCACTCTTGGGGCTATGATTGGTATGTGGGTGCCATCAATGGCACATATAACATGGGGTGTGATGGCAAAGGCATAGAATTCTGACTTGATGGCAGGGAGGTCAGTACTTTGGGGAAACCTCACATAGGACTGCTGATGTCGTACAAATGCATTCAGAAATCTTGTCAGTACCAGGCTGAACATTGGCTGTGAAAATCCAGCACCCATGCCCACGGTCACTTGAAATGAGCCCGTGGCCAGGAAATGGAGTGCGGAGAGCACCTGTACTTCAGTTGGGATGGCATGCTGATTACGATTTACCGGAGTTAGTGCAGGATCCAGTAAAGCACAACGTTCCTGAATTTTTGCACGTGTGAGTCTGTAAGTGATTATGATGTGACGCTCCACCATGGTCCTCATATCCACAAGTGGACTGTACACCGATGATGCCCTTCCTCGTCACAAGGGTTGGTACCTATGAGGGGTTTAAAAAATGTGTGATGAAGACACATACATAGGCACACTTGTCATAATTTGTGCACTGCATTGTTCATTGTATTGTCTCTACATTAACTGCTACCTGACAGATATACATGTACATCACAAGGAGGGAACAGAGTATTTCATGTGTGCTACAATACTGAATGAAATGAGGCCTAGGTGCTTAATGTGGCTTGTAGGGCCTGCATTGTGAGAAGTATTTTATTTTAGATGTGTAGGTCATGGCAAAATGTCTGCCCACTGTAATTCTGCCCTTTCGTTGTGGAAGTGACCTCATACCGCTAGCAGTTGACGTCACAGCGTAAGGCGGTGTTTACCGCCATTCACACCCTCATTGGTCAAGATGGATGCCAATGGGGAATCCTGGCGTATCATGATCGCTGCTGTGGTGACGATGCACACCGCCACGGAACGTACATGTGTTCGTAATCGTTTATTCACTTGACTCCCTGATCTCGTGCGGACAGGTACTCCACTGTGTGTACTGCTGTGGCCTGCCTCTGGCTATGGATGTGCCTCGTGTTGCAGAGGAAAGGGCCCCTGCCTCCACCCAGGAGGAACTGGAGAAGAAAGTGGACGGGGTCCTGCCTCTGTGCGCAAAATTGTACGGACGGCCAGAGGTACAGGTGAGTCTGGGTTTAGGGGGTACTGTGTGTGTGTAATGGATGGTGTTGATTGGACATATGTGTGCACCTCTGTGTCTGCATGGGCCATGGTGCTTGGCATGCTGCATGCGTATGTCCTGTATGTCTGACAGTACTGTCTGTCCCATAGTGGACGATTAGCCAGCTGTTCCTATTGTGCAAGTGCCTGACCTCTGTGTTCCATTTCTGGTTTGCCCTTTTAGGTCAGCGCCCACCAGAAGAGGGCACTTTGGCATTCCATTGCCAAGGAGGTGCGGACATTGGGGGTCTACAACCAGCGGAGCACCTACTGTAGAAAGAGGTGGAAGGACCTGAGGTGCTGGGCATGTAAGATCAGTGAAGCCCAGCTGGGGAAGTCCTCCCAACGTGGAAGGGGTGCCCGTCGGGCACTGCCCCCCTTCATGCGACGGATCCTGGCGGTGGCGTACCCAGACCTGGATGTGCGCTTGAAGGCTGCACAGCAGTCACAAGGGGGTGAGTACTCATTTCACTTACTTCAGTCTGGAAGGATATCTGGGTGTGCATTAGGGTTAATACTGCTTGGAGGCAGGGACTTTGACTGGTGTCCATCAGCTTAATGGTCCCCAAAGGGTGTAGAAGTGTCTTTGTCATGTCTCCCATACGTTGCATCCTTAGGTATTCCAGGGGATGGGTGTGGAGCAGTACTCTGGTCAGTAGTCAGGGGAATGGCCATGGGCATAGTGTCCGGTGCTGCCCGTTGGGTGTGTCTTCTGGGTGGGTGTATGTCTGGCAATTATGCACCTCCATTCAGCTATTTACAAGTGTCTCTCCTGTTTTGTCTCCCCATCCCTGTTCTCTTGTGTTGGTTTGGTATAGCATCAACATCTGGCGAAGGAGCTTAGGCACTGGCAAGTGGGGAAGCAGCGGCCCACAGATCCTCGGAGGCAGAGACAACCGACGCCCAGGGGAACAGTGGGTGGGAGGGTGAGGGGAGTTCCACCGGGGAGGCAACTACCACAGTTGGCCCACACCACTACTGTGACATCTTCCGCCACCGCCCATTCCATCACCGCCCTTCCTTCTGCTCCCAACCGAGTTGCACGTGCCCACCCACCTTCGCCTCAGGCACCTCCTCCCTTGCCCTAGTCGGCCCTGCTGCCCTCACGGAGGAGGCTATTGACCTCCTGAGAACCATCTCTGTAGGGTAGACGACCATCGTCAATGCCATCCAGGGGCTAGCATTAGAGGTGCAGCAGACAAATGCCTATCTGGATGGCATTCACAATGCTGTGTCTGCCCCACAGAGTTCTTTTCAGGCTCTGGCCTCCTCTCTGACGGCAGCCAGTTTCCCTGGCCATTCCGTCTGTAGCCGGTTGTCTTCGAACATGGCTCTGGACTCCTCCGACTGGCGCTGTTCGTGCGTGTCGGAGGAGAGCAACTACCGTTACCGTGGCAACCAGGGGGCCGGCGCCTGCCCCATGACCCCGGATTTCCGGATCCCGGGGGGGGGGGGTAAAAGTGGAAAACAAACCACGGAAGAGGGTCGAGGAGAACGACGAAGACGCAGAGGAGCCCAAACAGACGGCGGACGCCGGAGCGGAACAACCCGAAAGAAGGCTTGGGAACTCCGACGTTCCCAGGGAGACAGCGGAACCCGTGCAAGAGGGAAGCGGCAAGGAGACGCACAAACACTGCCACATCCCAGGAGGGGTACGGCTGAGCAAGGTTTTTTAAAGGACAGCGTGGTGAAACCCAGAAGACCTGGGACAGAGGGGAGGAGGGCAGGGACGGTGAGGAGGGGTTGAGAGGGGAGCAGCTGGGAGGGGTTGAGAGGGGAGCAGCTGGGAGGGTGCAGGGAGGTCAAGGGAGAATCCTTGCAATACCCTTTGGAGTTCTTAGATTCAAGACGTGTTACTTGGGGAAGCACAAAAGGGTGACTGAGTAAACACCATCTGGTTCATCCATTACCACACACACACTTGGGTCTCTATCTCTCTCTCTCTCTCTCTCTCTATCACTCCCTTCTAGTATAACTCTCTTACGATATAGATACCTCCCTACCCTGACTTACCTTCCCTTTCGTTCCTTTTCCGGTACGCTTTGGGGAGTCTACCAGAGAATCGTCGCCAGTCAAGAAGGGAGCCTGGGAGGAAATACAAGAGAGACATTACGGGAGAAGGACACACCAACGCACAAATTTGACATTATACAGAACTTATAAATAAATTACCACCTCCACCCACTCGAGTCTCAGAGTCCTTCTTATCACTTAGCCCACTGTATCAATGGTGTCAGAAGCGGGATTTTAAAAGGTGATACGAAGGAGACACGGAAACATGGGGTAAAAGCCAACCCTGGAGGACATGATCCAGCAACTAGCCGAGGGCCAAAGGCACCTTCATCTAGTATGGGACGCACACCAGAGAGAGGCGAAGGAAGATCAGGAAGCCTTACAGAGTGCGCTAAAAAGCCAAACCACCATCATGGCTAATAATCAATTAGTGCACGAGACTTCACTACAGAAACTGACGGATACCATCGCCGCGAGTAAAGTACACCCTAATGTCCCTAGCTCTGTCCTCCAGAATTTCCAAGACGGGGAGGATCCTGACACGTTCTTCACGAACTTTGAACGGGTGGCCTCCTCTGCCCAATGGCCGGAAGAGCGTTGGGGACAATACATTGCACCGCTTTTTACCGGTATTCTGCAAACAGCTTATCAAGCTGCCAACCCGGGAGGTACCACACCCTATAAGGAGATCAAACTAAGTATATTAGAAAGGGTAGGCCATGACTCAGAGTATTATAGATTGAGATTTTGGAAGATCAAGTGGGGACAAAGTGAGGATCCCAGAACCTTCTATTTTAAAGTTAAATACCTCGGATTGAAATGGTTAGGTCCCCTGGGTACGGAGAGGGAGGATGTTATCAAGGCAATAATATTGGAGCAATACTTAGAATCTCTTCCCTCATCCACTAGGAGTTGGATAAGACAACATCCAAATGTGAACACAGACATGGCGGTGGATTTAGCTTGTGCCTACCATAGATCGGCTGAGTTCAAGAACCCCAGCCCTAAGATAACAACCAAACCCACTATGGTACCTGTCAAATCTCTTCCCCGACGAACCCTGGAAGAGCCAGGACCTAGCCGTAGTGGAGAGGTCCCTCCCATGCAACAACCACAATGTTACAGCTGTGGGGAGTGGGGCCACATAGCCAGACTGTGCCTGAGAAAAGGAGAAAGGGCAGAGCCCATGAAAATCGGGGTCACTAGGGGAAGGGTCTTGTGCACCGGTAAAGGAAATCTCAAGTACAAACAAACCCTTAAAATAAATGGTCGACCTATCCTGGCTCTCATAAACTGGGGTTCAGTCAATCGGTGGTGCGAGCGGGTATATTAAATTTCTCAGACCAAACCACCAACCAATGGGTGTCCATCTGTTGCATCCACGGGGACAAAAACAACTACCCGTTGGCACTTGTTCAAGTAGAGTGGAAAGAGCATCAAGATTTCCTGCCAGTTTGGGTCATGGATCGATTAGTAGAAGAATGTATTCTAGGGACAGACTATATAAGATTCTCTGAACTTCTAGACAACCCTCACACCCTGTCCACCGACTGGTGGACAGAAGCACCCTTCCACAACAGCCACATCGAAAACACCACATGCCGGATCAGACTGACAAGACGAGAAAAGAGACAGGCCAAACAAAAGTATCTGGCCGCTCCACAAGGAAAGGTTACAGAGAAAATGGTGGCCAGTACAACTACGCCTTCACACTCATTCCGAGCTAGTCAGCGAGAAGACCCTACGCTATGTCATGCGTGGAGGACCGCAAAATCCGAATCCACGAATGAGGTGGGTCCCTACTTTCTGGTCCAAAAGAACCTCCTATATAGGGTCGGCAAATCTAACAATAGTGAAAAGAAACAACTAATAGTGCCCGAACCATACCGTAGCCAAGTCCTTTTCCTGGCACACAACCAACGGGGGGGGCACTATTGCAGGGAGAAGACTGAGGAATACCTACTAAGAAGATTTTACTGGCCCGGGGTCTATACCAAACTCAGACGGTATTGTGCCCAGTGCCCTCGGTGTCAAATGATGGATCCAGGACCCCACAGGAAAGCCCCACTTTAACCACTTACTATTATCGATATTCCCTTCTCCCGAGTCGGTATGGATCTGGTGGGCCCCTATTACCCTCCACCAAGGGATACACATATATATTAGTCTTAGTTGATTATGCTACGGGATATCCCGAAACCATTCCCCTCTCTAGCATGACCACTAAGGCAGTAGCCCAAGCCATGATCACCTTCTTTTCTAGAGTGGGATTTCCACAGGAAATCCTGACGGACCAGGGAACGCCTTTTATGTCCGCCCTAATGAATCAGATCTGTAAAATCCTTGGGATTAAGCAGTTAAGAACCTTGGTTTATCATCCTCAAACAGATGGCCTATTCGAATGCTACAACCGTACTATTAAGACACTACTCCGAAAGACTGTCTCTGAGTAAGGAAGGGATTGGGACCAGAAACTCCCTCTAGTCCTCTATGCTATAAGGACTCACGAGCAGGCTTCCACCAGACACAGCCCCTTTGAACTAGTCTTTGGGAGACAACCCCGCAATCTATTAGACATGGCAGCAGAATTGTGGGAAGAAGAGGCAGGGGAGGAGAAACCCCTGTTAGAATATGTAAACAAATTAAAAACCCAGCTACAGTCCATATGGGAAGACGTCCGAAGACATTTAGAAAAAGCCCAGAGCAATGAAAATAATTATTATGATCAAGGAACCAGAACCCGTTCCTTTCAACCAAACGATAGAGTCCTAATATTAAGGCCCTGTTCCGAAAACAAACTCTTAGCCAGGTGGCAGGGACGTACACTATATTAAAACCCATTTCCGCGGTCACGTACCTTATCGAACTCTCCCGACACCCCAAAAGAACACAAATATATCACGTCAACTTGT
Source organism: Pleurodeles waltl (assembly GCF_031143425.1). Lineage (NCBI taxonomy): Eukaryota > Metazoa > Chordata > Amphibia > Caudata > Salamandridae > Pleurodeles > Pleurodeles waltl. The sequence continues at coordinate 410,790,453 of NC_090451.1, read as the reverse complement.
TAAGAAAATGGGAAGAACCCAATGAGACTACAACAAACACAGCTACGGGGTTTTTAGTAACCCCAGCGACAACCATAGGTATGGAATTATCTCCTACAAATCTGGGAGAGATAAGGGAAACACCCCATATCAATAGCGATCTTACAGAAGAGCAGAAAACCCAGTTTGAAGGCTTACCCACCCCCTCCACCTTCCAAACGAAAGTCCAAGGCCCACCCCTGTCGCAAATCCCCCCCACCTCCTGCCCCTGTTCCGTGAGGTGCCTGGATGCCCATATGTTGCCCCATTAGGTGGAGTACCATGCACTTGTGGGAATCAGGTTGGGTCCGTTGTGGCCCATGGCAATTGTAGCCATACAGACTGGCCTTTTCCCTGTTTGGACTGTTTGGCTCTGTGAGCTTCACATTAAAGTTTCTGTGCCACCTGTGTTTTGGTGGCACGCCGTTGAACCCTGGTCTTTTGTTTCATTGTTCATGGGTGTGGGGCATTTGTGTGTACTATGGTCAAGTTGGATTAGCCTTGTGTCGGTAAGTACCTCTTGCTGTGGGGTATATGATATGTGCTGCTGTGAAGGGTTGGAGGGCGTAGCAGGGTGGGTGGGTATGTGACTGTGCCCTTTCTTCCCTTGTTCAGTAGGTTGTGGTACTTACCGTCGTCGTCTTCATCAGCAGTCTCGGTCGTGGAGGTATATGGTAAGGAGCAGGGTTGGCATGATCTGCAGCTCTCTATCCATGTCTGCTTCAGCATGTTGTGTAGCCCTCCAGTGAGTGTTTCCTTATATTTGGTTCATTTCCGCCTGGCTTTGCATGGTGGTGGTTCCCACCCCGGAACTGGTGGCGGACTGGTGGTTCATTATTTGATGGGTAGGTTAGGCCTTTCTGTCGGCCTGTGGGCAGACTCTGCCGTCATCGTCGGCAATCCTCTACTGGCGGTGGGTGGTTTGCGGGATTCCTCTGTTTCGTTTGGTTCATTATTTGGCAGTCCGGCCCGCTCCTCTATTGGCGGTTTCTACCGCCACCGCCGGCAGCGCGGAACGGATCTCAATATTCATAATGAGGGCCTTTTTTTCCATGAAATGCTAGCTTGGTAATAGATGTTCTATTGTCTCACACGTAGTGAGCCTGAAAAAGTAACCTTGAGCACAGTACATTCAGGAACTTTTGAATCAGATTATGCATATAATTGTTTCAACCCTCATGGATGAGCTAAGATGGATGCCTTCTATATGTTGGTAATAGGAATCTTCGCTGATGTTACAGTTCCATGTTACATGACTGACTATTGTTGGACAAATACACTTTCTACATCATGTGGAGTGATGGATGAGTGAACCAACTTGCACTATGAACTTTAAACACCATTCCCCAGTTGGACTTTGGTCAGTCTTCCCCGTTCTTCTTTTCTGGTTGGAACCAATTAGACTCTAAGAAGTACACAATTCTCCACCCTAACCCTTTATTCAAATGCTGTGCTGAGTCTTGAAACTTTTCCCCGACCCAAGACGAAATCTCTTGATTGAGCTTCTGACATGCTGGAGCTTTCCCTCTTTTCTTACTTTTTGTCGACTTTGGTTAGTAACCTTTTGCCCTAGATGTCATTTTTCCAAATTATTTTTGTAATTTTCTTCTTTATCTTTTTGTTCACATGTGTTCAGTCCAGCATGTTAACTTGTGACTTGCTCATCTGTAGAGAATTCCCTTGCCCAGCTAGCTAAGCTTAGATGACTAATAAATTGCCTTTATGCTTAAGAGAACTGAAGCGCTTGTTTTCTGTACATCAGACTATTCTTCTGATTTTTGTATTGCTTTTATTGAATGTTTAGTTCTTTTAACGTGAGTTCATTTGAACCTTTTGCATCAGCTTGGTCAACCAATGGTGATTCTGTATCTTTATAACTTTTTTTTAGATAATTATCTGTATTACTTTTAGTCTGAGCTTGCAATAAAATCATTGACCTCATTTCAGACTGGAGTTTTCCTTGTATGAACCTTTTCATCATATTGTAATTCTAAATTAATTTGTTGAGATATTTTGAGGGCTTGTGGCTCCACACCCTTTTGCTGGGTCAAAAGATTTATTGACTTCGTTGTAAAGCATACCCCATAGACAAATATGCTTTACCACTGTTGGACCTAGTCCTTGTGGCAGGTTCATCCCCTGAATTTTTGCCTCCTTCCTCCTATTTTTTCTTACCTCTCACTGTTGGCTCTAGGACTCTGAGCACTTTATCACTGCTGATCAGTGCTGAAGTGCAGGTGCTCTCCCTTCTAAAGTTGGTATGATTCGCTTATACCTATTTGGCATATTTTATCACTATTCCGTGGACTGTCGATTAAAGGCTACCAGTGGACCTGCAGCACTGTTTGTGCCACCCACTGAGGTAGCCTTTCAAACCTGTCTTATGCCTGCTAGCACAGGACCTGCGTACGCAGTTTTCTGCCACAAGGACCTAGCATCTAAATTTGCTTACCAGGCCCAGAACTCCCCTTTTAATAAATACTAGTGGAGAAGAAGGTGAAAGTGGCAAAAGACTGAAAAGGAAAAGAGTTGCAAGCAAGAGATATGCAGGACCAGAATGGGCGTACTTATTTGTGATTGACTGGCAAGAAGAATTTTTGAGCTATTGTTTTGACAGAGACATTGAAAATGTTTACTTCTGCACATGAAGTTTACAGGAAAAGACTTTGGGAAAAGATATTGGGAAAATTAGATGAAAAGTCGTGCTTAAGAAGAGACAATAATACTTACTGGAGTTGAGAAATAAATAACTTGATTTGACAAGGTGCTATACCTAAATTGACTAGGAGGCTATCCAGAGTGAATGAATTTTTGGAAAAAAAAAAAAATTAGGAGGGATTTTTGGTTATTTGTTTTGAATTTTGGAAAATTGTTGTTTTTTAAAACAAAATAGACTATGGAAAATATGATAAGCCAAGACAGTAGAATTAGTTGTTGTAAAGTTGTGAGTATTGGATTAGTGGTAGTAAGTGTGTTAATATGTGTATTGTTGTTTGTAGGGGTGTCTGCTTATGAGATGAAGGGAGCCAACCAGACTATGAAGATTGATAGTTCTTTAGCTATAACGGATACATCACTAACAAAAGATACATTTAGAGTAGATGTCAAATACTTACATGAAGAGAAAGATCTTTTTCTTCTAATGTTTTCTATTGCTTATGGCATGAGTATGTTGAGGTGATGAACGCGAAAGATTGTTATGTAAGTACACAGATTCTGACTTCAGTGGAAGAAGGATCTACATACCATAGTTTGCCAGTTATGTACGCTATAAGTTGCAGTCTTTTGGTTACACGTTTCTACAATCAAGAATATATCCAGAATTTTCATTCAAACTATGACATGGTATTGTCATTTGTACCTGTCATGGGTTAGTTGAATAGAATAGCCAATAGCCATAGGTATTATGAGAGATTTCTTTGAGCCTACTTTAACTTTTGGTACAGCTTTTGCTCATAGAAATAATCTAATGTGTTTACTAACTCCTGTAGGAAAGAGATTTTTTAGATAACACAGATGATAGAAGAAGAGAAATAAAGGCAAAGATAGATAAGGGAATAATAAGTAGAAAACCTGGAGTTGATTATGCTTATGCTGACATTACTAAACAAGGAAAACTAATAATAGATGCTGAACATGTGGGAATGTTTTGTATATACAGACCCTGGAGTAAGAATGATAGAGTGTTTGCAGGGAAGAGTGAGTGTAGACATGTTTTTATGTTCAGGAGTAAGTGGGATTTTATGATGAATGGACAGGATCCACCCGTTCCTGGTATTTACTATATTTGTGGAAGAAATGCATATTATCGCCTGGAGAGCACTTAATCATTGTTGCAAGATTCACCACAGTGACCCAAACACATGGGAGGTGTTAGAAATGGGGCCTTTAGTTGACAGTCAGGTTCCCCCCTGTCCAAGCAAGGACACTCACACTAGTCAGGGTAAATAACACACAATCCAAATTATCCTGTGCCCACCCTCTGGTAGCTTGGCACTGAGCAATCAGGCTCGACATAGAAGGCAATGTGTAAAGTATTTGAGCAATAAATCATGCAATAACACAGTAGAACACCACAAAAATACACCACACAGTGTTTAGAAAAATATATAATATTTATCTGATAAGATACAGCTGAAAACAATTAAGATGCAATAAGTATATGTTGAAATATCACTATAAAAATTATATAAAGTGTCTTTAGTCTCTTAAAAGCACCAAATGTCTCTTGCAAGCACAAAGTACCTGGTTTGCATTCAAAATCTCTGCAAGGAACTGCAGGGGAGGAGATGCGTGGAAAACAGGTAGGTGTGCATTGATTTCTTGGGCCGCACACGGCAATCCATCATTTATTTTTCACTCAGGAAAGGCGCTGCGTCGATTTCCAGTGCTCGGACTTGGATCCCCTCGGATTGCAGGGTTTTCAGACGCCCCGAGATGATGCATTGAAATCAGGCGCTTGCAGGACAAAGTCACAGGGGCTGCGTCGATCCGTTGGGCGTTGCGTGGAAATTTCTACTGCATGGCAGGTGCTGCGGCAATTCCTCTCAGGAAGTTGGGCTGCGTCGTTCCGGCTTTGCACCAATCCATTGGGCCATGCATCGAATTTCCGGTCGCTACGCTGCGTTGATCTTCTCCTTGCGAAGTTGGGCTACGTCGTTCCTATTCGGCTTGCGGTGAATTTTTCATCACGATGTAGGCTGTGCATCGTTTCTGGCAAGCGGTGCACCGATTTTCACCACACAGGGATTTCTTCTTGCAGGAATGAAGGTTTTTTGGTCTTGAGACTTCAGGGAACATGAGGCAAGCTCTATCCAATCCCTTGGAGACTACTTCTCAGCACAGCCAGAGAGCAGCAAGGCAGCAGGGCAACAGCAAGGCAGCAGTCCTTCACAGAAAGCAGTCAGGTGAGTCCTTTGGGCAGCCAGGCAGTTCTTCTTGGCAGGTTGCAGGTTCTGGTTAAGGTTCTCTTCACCAGGAAGTGTCTTGATGAAGTAGAGTGTCTACCTCGGAGGTATCTAAGTTGGTAAGGTCAGAGACCCTGCTTAAATACCCAAATGTGGCTTTGAAGTGGGGGAGACTTCAAAGAGTGGCTTAGAAGTGCACAAGGTCCCCTTTAAGTTCCAGTAGGGGGTGTGGCAGACCTTTGTGTGAGGGCACGCTATTGTCCTTTGACATGTGGGTGTCAGGCCCCCACCCTCCCAGCCCAGGAAGACCCATTCAATATGCAGATGTATGCAAGTGCAACTGAGCATCCTGTGTGTGGGGTTTGTCTGAGGGAATGCACAAGGGAGCTGTCAACTAAACCTAGCCAGACATGGATTGGAAGGTAAAGAAGGATTTAAGTATAGAAAAATGCTCACTTTCTAAAAGTACCATTTCTAAAATGGTAATAAAAAATCCAACTTCACCACTAAGTAGGAATCTGTATCACCATTCTGGCCATACTAAATATGACCTGGCCACTCCTTTCAGACCAGGATCTACCACTCAAATAGTATATGAGGGTATCCCTAATGCTATCCTATGAAAGGAACAGACCTCACAGCACTGTAAAGCGAATTGAGGAGTTTTACACCACCAGGACATATAGAACACACATGTTCATGTCCTGCCTTTTACCTTCATAGCACCCTGCCCTTTGGGCTACCTAGGGCCTACCTTAGGGGTGACTTATATGTAGAAAAAAGGGAGTGTAAGGCTTGGGAAGTACTTTTAAAAGCCAAGTCAGAGCTACTTATGTGGGTGGCACACCCAGTGCTGCAGCCCACTAGTTGCATTTAATTTACAGGCTCTGGGCACATGTAATGCACTTGACTAGGGACTTACAAGTAAATTAAATAAGCCAATTGGGTATGAACCAATGCAACCATGGCACAAGGAGGAGAAGACCTGAAGCTGGTGGGTCTTGAGAGGAGCCTCCTGGATGAAGCACACTGAAGGAGGTGCCCCCGGGACACAACCAGGCACCGCCTTGTCTGCTGATCACCGCCGAGGCCCGGTGGGCCTGTTTGCTGCAGTGGGAAGCTGGACGGGGGAAGGAAGCCTTATTGGAGGCTCCCCTGTCTTACGTGAGCCCCTTTGGTCTTGGGGGCAGGCAGGGTGGTAGAAACCCTCATCGGAGGCTCCCCCTGCCCTGTGGTGCACTCCTTTCTGTTCAGGATTGGCGGGGTAAGGAAACCTCATCGAAGGCTCCCCCCGGCCCCACCAAGGCCCTGATTATTCCTGGCAGAGACCGCGGGTAGGGCGGAAGCCTCACTGGAGGCCCCCCACACTGCAGGTCCCCCTTTGTGGCCCCCATTTGTGTGGGCTTTGGGCCCCTCTGGGGGGGCCCAAGAGATCACGGGCCCCAGGAGGGACCTGTTATACAAACCGGAGGGGGTGTGTGTCACTTTCCTCCCCCTGACATCTGCGCATGGCCCCCGTTGAGCACAAGTAGCGCCGGGGGGCCCCCTATTGTGTCTTCTTTGCACTGGAAGCGCCCTTCCCACCAAAAACAGGTACTCTTTGGTGCACATTTGTTTTCTGAATATGCCTAGTATGGACATTAGGGACTGCTGTGCTTACCTGTTTTCTGGTATAATGCAACATATATGTTTGCTGATGTTCCTTGTATGGGCATTTCCAGCTGAAGGGTGCTTATGACTTGCCATATGTTTTTATAATGTTCCTGATATGGGCATTTATGACATTTCTATGACAAGTGCTTTTATCGTAACTTTTTTCTGACTGCTGCTTATGTTGCAGAATAATAAGTAACCTGTGTGCTTTGTGTGACTACTGCTGGTTCTGCAGAGTAACTAATGTGTCACCTTCTGACAACTTGTTGGGGAGCAGGATATTACTGACATGTTGTGTTTGATCTAGTAATTGCGTTGTGTACAATAAAGTATTTTTCATATAACTTGGTGTTGTGTTTCCTTTGTGGTGGGGATAGTGTGTCACATGTGTGTTGTGTAAACGCTTTACACATTGCCTCTGGGTTAGGCCTGACTGCTCGTGCCAAGCTACCAAGGGGGTGAGCAGGAGTTATCTTGGACGTGTAACTCCCCTGCCCTGACGAGAGTGGGTCGGTTCTGCCTGGCTTAGGTGCATACCATAGCTAATCAGAAACCCCATTTGTAACATCCACTGTATTGACATTTTAATATTGGCCTGTTCTTTGAGCAAGTTGTCAAGCATAGTCTGCAAACCTCCCATTGTCTCTGCCATTGTTTTGGGCTGGGAGTGTGACTTAGATGCTATCACTTTGGAAAAGGGCAGTTGTTGGACTGATTTTTACTTTGGCATAAGATGCAACATTTGGGGCGGGAGGCAGGGTACAGAGTTTCTCTTTGTTTTTGGCCACTTGGTTCTTAGGATCCTACTCGTGATCTATGGGATCGTTTCCTAATCTCTCCATTCAAGTAGGAACCATAGAGCCTGCATCAGGTCAATCCAATCAATCAATCAATCATTTTTTTTAAAGCATGGCTACTCACTCGTGAGGATCTCAAGGTGCTGGGAGGGAGGGGAAGGGCCTCATCCAAAGAGACATGTCATTAGGTTCTTCCTGAAGATAGTGAGCGAGGGGCTTTGTCTGAGGTGCAGGGGGAGGTTGTTCCAGCCATTTGCTGCGATGTAGGTGAAGAATCGTCCTCTGGCGGTGGTTTTGAGGATGCAAGGGTTGGTGACCAGGGCCATCTGGGTGGGTGTGGAAGGAGATGTGGTTGTCTTAATGGAGGAATTATATATTTGCTCACTTTGCTTCCTGGCACTGTTATACAAGGCTAAATATCCTACTAAGGCCCTAATTACAAGTTTCAGGCTAATTTCTTATCCCTGTGAAAATGTGTGTTTGCACAGGAATTGGAACTTTTAATTTGTGAGATAATTATCACACTCTTGAACTTTTCCCCTGTTATATTCTGGCAGATCAAAGCCTCTGAAATTTATCAGGGGAAATGGCTTGCAAATAGAAAAAAACACATGCAAAATTTGTATTTTCAATGCTGATTATGAATGTTATGTCCCATTTACATGTTTAAAACTCTGAATATGATGCCTAACTTCTAATGAGGCTGATAGACCTAAAAACAGCTGAATTCCAGGTAGGAAGTGTTTGTCAGGTTTCTGTGGCTGAGGGTCACTTTGTCCCATGGTGCTCTTCCTCTCCCCTACTCGACATCTCTGGTTTATACATCCCTACTTTCCAAGGCTTTGTTGCTCTGTTGGGAGCGACCCCTCCATGGCCACTGACCTCAGTCAGCTTTCGGTAAGCTTGACTAAACCTTTTTAACAGGCCTAACCTATCCTTCATAATACTTATTTATCAAATGCCAGCAAGTTGCATCCAAAATTGCTTCCTCAGATGTCCAAGGGTCTGTGGCGGGAAACATTCTCAACCACACATTGTAAACAACGTGGACATTTCCCATGCAAGCGTAACCATGCATGCCTAAACAACGCATGGCTGTTTTTGTGCCTTAACCACGAATGTGCTGAACTACGCACATACATGTTTAAGGCACAGAAAAAGCCATGCTTTGTTCGGGAGAGGACGCAGAGGATGCAGCGAGGTAAGTGGGGCCGGGGGTGGGGGTGGATTAAAGGAATCGGGTGGGTGGGGCACCTGGGGGTAGGCTATTTTTTTGTAAGGGCTGGGGTGGGGAGTTTGGGTATTTTTTGTAATGAATTAGGGTGGGGGATCAGGAGAGATGTGCTGAGGTAAGTAGGGCAGGGGTGGAGTGGATTAAGGGATTGGGTGGGTGGAGGCTTGGATGGGTGGGGAGCTGGGGGCGGGCTATTTTAGGGGTGGGTATTTTTTAAGGAATTAGGGTGGGGTTTTTTTTTTTTTTTAGCGGCTTGACTGATGTGGTGAGGAACGTGGGGCTGGGGCAGGGGTAGGGGGATTGGGGTTTTTGGGGGGACTGGGGCATGCTATTTTTGCTTTTAAGGGCTTAGGGTGGGGGTTGTTTTTTCAAGGTTGGACGTTTGTGTGAATTTTTTATTTAGGGTGGGGGTGGGGTAGTTTATTTTTAAACGGATGGGGTTTAAGGAAGGGAGGGAGGAGGGAGGAGAGAAAAGGAGAAAAGATCGAGAGAGGACACAGTGAGGTAAGTGGGGTTGAGGAAGAGTTGGTGTGTAGTTTTTAGCTATGGGGTGGATCTAGGGCTTAGGGTGGGTGTCGCATTTTAGCTTTAGTTTTTAGGGGTGGGAGAATGTTTTATGGCTCAGGGCGAGTGGGGGCCCATTCGGGTTAATTTAGTTCTTAGGGGCTGGGGTGGGGAGGTCGGGATAGTTTATTAGTTTGTTTTTTAAGGGCTTAGGGTGGGTGGGGGCTTGGGGTAATTTACTTATTAGGCGGACGTTTTTAGGGCTCAGGACGAGTGGGGGTGTGTTGCTAGTTTAATTTTTAGTAGCAAGGGGTCAGTAGTTTTTTTTTTAGGGCTCAGGATGGGTGGTTTGGGGCAGTTTATTTTTAGGGGTGGGGGATTTGGAATATATATATATATTTTTTTAGGGCATAGGGTGGGTGGGGGATCAGGGTACTTCATTTTTAGGGATGTGGGAGTCAGGATATTTATTTATTTTTTAGGACTCAGAGTGGGTGGTGGGTGTTGTCGTAGTTTCCTTTTATGGGAGAGTTGGGATCGTTTTTTTTTAGGTCTAGGGCAGATGGGGGTTGGTGTACTTTATTTTATAGGGGTGAGGGTGGGGATGTTGAATTTGTTTTTTTTTTTTAGGGCGGCTGAGGGTGTTGGGCTGTTTTGGTTTTAGGGGTAGGGTAGTTTTGGGCCTCAGGGAGGGTGAGGGGTGGTATGATAGAACCACAAATGCCATTTTGCATGCCATTTCCTCACATGTCTTTACTAGGCATGCTTTTGCAATGAAAATTCATTGTAAAGGCATGCATGGGAAAGGCATGCGTGGAAATAATGCAGTAGTTGTTCCGAGTGCATTGTTAAGGCATGCATGGTTCCAGAATGAGCGGTTCCATCATACAATCATCTGCAGCACCCGCACTTTAGTAGGTCCCAATTCAGATGTCAGTGGGCAAGGTCCCATTGTTCTGCGCCTCCCTGCAATTTCAAGTGGAGTCAATACCAAAGACGGGTTGTATATGTTGCTTCCTTTACCTCAATAGAATCCGCTAGATATTCTTCACATTTTGGTGCCCTGTGCAAGGCAGATGTGCCACCGTAGTCATTTTATCAAGGTAGCACCATCCAGGAGCACTTGAGGAGCACTGCCATTTCTCTCTGCTCTTCGGGAAAGAAGAGATTGTTTCTAATTCCTGTAGAGCAAATAGTAATTTAGGTGTAACATTTTTGGTAAACCTAAAACCTTTCAAGGTCACGGCTTATTGCATGAAGTTCTATTTTACTTGTAGATTATTTACAAATTGTCTAATTTTACATTTGTATCTCCATGTGATCGGTTCGTCTAGATATGTCTGTTCTTGGTTATGAATTTAGAAGAGTTTCTGCTGTATTCAGTGACAGTAAACCATTTAACGCCACTGTCAGTGAGTGATGTTATACCTAGTTAACCACAGAGTGAACATGTTAGTGCTCATTTTATGCTTTAGAAATTCTTTCTGGTTCAATAAGACATCGGCTTAATTACCAGTTCATAAAATACGGAGAGGAGGAGAATATGTTTTACAGCTTTACATTTCAGACACACTACATTATTTAAATGAGCAGTTAACCACATTCTGTAACGTAATTTTAATTTGTAGCAAACTAATTTTACCCAACATTTAATTCAATATTCTTAATTCGGAGTTGGACAGCGACTCCTCACATTCTGAGCATTCTCCGATCATGGTATCTGAAAATACATTTCACCATTACACTTTCCGAGCCTGTGCTCCAATTCATTTTCAAGGATATACAAACATTTAAGTTTGGGGGTAAAAATGAGAATATTCTTGCCTTTTCTGTGTGAGAAGGCTCCTAAAAGTGGCTTACGGTTTATGAAAACATCTCACCATGCATTGTATAGATGCATTACCGATCGTTATTGGATCCCCACATCTTAAAGATGGAGGAAATGATGCACAGAAATTAAATATATGAGAGGCTGAATCCAAATATGCAGAGCTCCGGTTCCATACATACAAAATGACACTTGATGACGCAGAAAAGGAGGGTCCAACATATATTCATACATATCATGTAACCAAAAGCACATAATGTAGTGTGATTTCAGTAAAGAAAATAATGTACGAGGGAAATTGTGCCCTCGGGGTAGTTCGCCATCGTTATAAACAAGCTTTATTAATCATGAAGAATTGAAAAATGTAGTAATCCGTCATAATTGCAAATGTATGCCATGATTTCTTAGTTGAAACTGTTTTGCTTAGCTTAAATTTAGTAGAGGCTTTGGCCTAGTTGCCTGGTCTCAAATTCTAACTGCGTGGCTTTTCCTTGAACTAATGAAACATATATTCTTGCTTGAAGTTGTATTTTTCCAGCAGAGAGGACTAATACACTTATCTTCAAGGTTTCGTACTAGGCCGGTTTCATCCCCTTTGATACAAGGTCAGTCTCTGCAGGTGCGGACAATGAAGGTACAGATAGTAAAATAATTGGCAAACCATGTTACAACTTGTGTTCCAAGGCTCCAAGGACAATGTATGCATGAATGAGAGCTAGTAAAAAGACAATTTTCATTGGACAATTTGAAGCCAACCTATGAACCCTCCAATGGAAGACCCTGCAGAATTTGGCATGTTTCTTACTTAAACCCACTGGACAAAGAGAAGTCAGCCATTTTCCTTGATGCCAATTTGAAGCCAGATGCCAGACTCCATTTTGGACGACACCCTGATGCCCTTTTCTCTATTTGAGAGAAAGAGACTTTAAGAATTGTCACCCTAGAGACTTTAACTTTGATGTGCCCCGTCTTGCCCATGAAGTAACTTTGCCCCATTCTCCTTGCCGCTGCAAGGAAGCTTGCCCTTAACTTTGCCCCTTTGAAACTTGCCCATGGTGAGCGAACCGGTACCTGAGGGACGAAGACTTTTCTTGAATGCTGATTGTATTTGGTAAATATGAAAGGATAATTGTATTATGCATTGTGTTTTTCCTTTTAGGTACCAACTGCTATTTTGATAGTGTCTAAGCTAGAAGTTTTCCAAATTTGTGTTGACTAAATTCGTTTTGCATGAAGCCCCACATGCCAATGCTAATTAGAGGTTAGTCGAGGTATTCATTCGATGTACCATGCTAATTTGAAATCTTGTCATACTGACAAATGTATGAAATTAGTCAAATACAGTTAGTTATATTAGTGATTTGCATTGCCATAACTGAGTGTATCATTATCCAGATTTTGCGTAGATTGCGTTTCTTCCGCCGCTATGGACAGTCAGTAATGTTCATATACATATATCATTTGGTTTTGAGACTTATATACATCGTGCTAGCTTTGTTAATATAGGGAAATAAAATCATTAACTTTAATAAACTGGTGTGGTTATTTATGAATGAAAGGTCATGGTGCGCCGAAATACCAACTGTTATTGATTTCTGATGTGCTATATTGATCTATGAATTGAGTATTGATTACCGATTGCAATAGTTATTGATTATTGATCTGAGTGACCCGACTATTCTAGGATGAGGAGAGCCCGACTCGGTTAAAAGATTCACCGACCTCCAACGTGTCCAGGTACAGGTAATTTATAAGGGCTGGATGCGTTATCACACTTAACGAAGACATGTGCTTCTGTTCACATCAAAGGAAAGTTTGTTTTTTCATTATTAAAAACACTGGAGGACATTAGGCTAAACCCTTCTAGCAATATCACACTAACAATGTACCTTCATGTGTTAGTCTGTCTCTTCATTTAAGAGATTTGAATTGGAGAGTTAGGGCAGCAGTGACACGCAAGAGAGATCTAGTATGGGTAGGTTTCAGAACGTCTTCATGCCTTGCCGATAGACATCAAGCTGACTGGGTGGCTGCGAGGGTTAAACTTTTACTGTAGCGGAATGGGATGATTTGCAGGTCTCAAGTTTGAATCCTGGCAAGACCAGCTCGATCTTCCATCCTTCAGAGGTAACAGAGTAACTTAAATGGATAATAGTAATACCTATCATTTACAGCAGTTAGAAGTGACAGCCAAGCGATAAGAAGCACTATATAAAACAAGTTATTTTTAATAGGAATGAGTCTGCAGGCTATAATAAAAAGAGACTCCTGGCATTGTATGCTTTCCAAGCTTCTCCCTAAATTATATGTGCAACTATAACTCGTCAAATATCTCCGTAGGATAACTTGTTTGCTAAAGAGAGGCGTCAATTGATTTCACTCTCTTCGTAATTTGTAAAAATAATTAAGCGTAAGGGCTAACAGTTTTTCGTAAGGTCTCATTTCTTGCACTGCCAAATACTGAGGTTGCTGAGACTATCAAAAAAACAAGGCTGCCTAGTTTTGATTCTACCTCATGCCTTTTTCTTCCACCTCTCTACACCTCATGTCTCATTATTTAAATCCTGCAGTTTCTTTTTCATCCCTTCTGTCTTTGTCCTTGTGTTCCTATTCTTCTCTTTCTCCTCTTCCTTTCTCTCACTTGCTCTTAGTAATAGTTCCGATGTTGAAAGTCTAATACATGAAATGAGGGCTGATGTTAGCCACCTGCAACCACTGGCACAAATTAATCACCAATTTCGCGTTAATTTTTTTTTGGGCTACATGCCACAAAAATGGTCCACAAGTGTCTAGAGCATTTAGCAGCACCTTCAAATAGCTCAGCGACTGGACTACCGACCAATGACCACTAGGGTTAATTAAAGGGATAAGTGCAATTTTGGTATGGCCACCCTCCAAATATTTCTGATGATCATGGAGAGGGACAGTAAGGGGCAAAACTCCCCCCCCTTTATTAATGACAAGTTAGTGGACTCCAAACACTAATTGGCCAGTATCCTGTTAATCTTCAGGAAGACAAAAGCTAAAGGTGACCTGCACCTGCAAAGTGCCCAGCTGCCAATTGCCACTGGAGTTACCCTGGAATCTACTGGTGTAGCCTATGAGGTTGATTCCTAAACCTTAAGAGGGTCCTGGACCCTTGGCTGGTGCTAAATTGTACTATTTCTCTCACCTCTGTGAAGGTAAATGTTTCACTGGGACGAACCCAGCCCATGCACCTGACTTGCTCTCCATAGCAGTTGGATTTGAACGTTGACTTTGGTCTTACGGTCAAGGCGGATACACTGCCACTAACCGTGAAAAGCAGTGATTTGCAAAACATTTTGAGTGAATTGCAGTGATTCCTGAAAATTGTGCAAACATCATAACTCAGGTCACCTTCCTCAGATGTTTGTTGTTAAGATGTCTATTCAAAGAACAAATATATATATTATTTTTATAAATCAAGAGTGGGGAGTTTATTGTGTCATGTTTCTTACTTATTGACTGTTTTGCTACTGATAAATGCTTTACAATTGTTTTACTTTGAGTTAATGCTGACTTCTGTGTGCCACAGCTACACAGGTCGGATCTAAGTTTTAATTCAATAAAACCTAACTGGACCTGATAGGGAATAGTGACATTAGTACTTGATAAGTTCTCACAACCACCCCAACTATCAATCAACTTTCTCACAGTAGGTTAGGAACACATAGAGAGTGGTTTTCACTTTGGAAAACAGAGCAAGTGTATTTTGGATGTGAAATGTCTTTGTAAGTATTACTGTACCTGTGGCTACGATAACATTTTCCTTTGGAGGATGCAGAACTTCTCTGTGCCCTGGACTCAATTTCACAATGATATAAAGACTCAGCATGGACGTTGATACTGAGAGTATTGTCTTTCTTAACTGTGTCTTCTTTGGTGACACAACTGTTCTTTAGAATATCCATGGATTTATTTACTCATTGGATTTACAAAAGTTGAGAATGTCTAGATTTCTAATGTTTAAATATGAGAATTCAGGTGGATAGGGTTCAGAAATAGGTCATTTCTCTTCACCAGAACAATGAATCCTGTGTTTCCCATTTATTTTTTGCCTGCCAATATATTTTCTCTTTAAAGAACATTATTCAGAAAGGGTCCTGATTCCAGACATTAACCTTACAAAAACATAAAAGGAAATAGCTTTTTCACAGGGTCAATGGAAAAGCGTTCCATATCCTTTAAGTTACAATAGAATAAAGATCTCCCCCCAATGCGAGCCTGCTTAAACCTCGGGGGAACAAACAGGGAGGCATCAGTGGATCTTAGGTTACAACTGGGAAAGAAGAAAGAGAATTTATTTTTGAGATAGTCAAGACCAACCCCAAATAGGACACTGTGAACAAGACACATTGGTTTAAAACGAATTAATTTACCCACAGGTAAACAATAGAGGGTGTGCATGGCAGCAGAAGTGGAAGACACTGTATAAAGAGTAGAAAAAGTATTATACTTACAATGTCGTCTTCTCATCCTTTCTTGTGAGTACCAAAGTCAAATATTAACCAAATATTAGATAGCCTTTTTAACTTGCTTAATGTGCATGTCCCTCTATACTGTGTCACCAGTACTTACTTGTGTCATTCCCAATTATAGTAATAGACACAGATGCATTGTAATCCTTATTTGTTCACTCTAGTGTAGATTTCTCCAATACACAGGAATCCATCTTCATGAGAGTTTGGCTCTTAAAATCTAAGGCTTATGACATGTAAAGTTAAATAGCCATGTTAATTAGTTCTGATTTTGTGCACTATTAAGATGAAATTCAGAAGCATACAAAATCTGAAGGCATAATTGGATTATCAATTCATTCCCCAAAGGTTTGTAAGAATGTTTCCTATCAGAATCCAAAGTCTGAATCATTAAGTTAAAATCACAGAAAAGGCTGGGAGAGAAATATATTCAATGATTGTCAGTTAATTTATGATGGGTTCATCAGTCTTCCTCCCTTCAAAAGCATTCAATAAACAGGTGAGAGTTGAGGTATTAAGGAGGATATTTTTAACCTTTGACTTGTTGACTAATGAAGGACACCCTCACAGAGCACATAACCCACAAAACTGGATCATTTGTGGCTACTCACACTTTTTGCATTGCCCATAGGAAAACCACTAGACCACAGACTGCAGTGAATGTGGCAAACCTTATGCTGGTTTTCCCCAGTGAAGCATGGAATTCCTTTCTAGATATAGGATACAAATAAGGTTGAGGGAGAGGTCTTGGTTCAAAAGAGAAACTTTGCTATCATTTGGGGACCAGATATCTGAAGAGCCCTTTCTGGGATATGCCATATTAATAGGGCTGGATCTGCTAAACTCCTGGATGATTCCAAGGTCCTGTAGAATCTGCTGTCTGTTTTATAGTCTGCTAGCCTGCCTTTCTGAGCTGAAGTGCCTGAAAACTGAAATGTCCTCAATGTTGGAAGCCTGTAGCTTTCTAGAAAGGTTTTATATTGCCTCTCTTGCTGGAGGAGCAGGCACATTTAAAGGTCAGTTGAGCATCTTGTGATAGTCTCAGGGAGCATGCATCCTTGCTGAGTGATTGTTTTTAGATTCAGTTCTGAAGGTCTAGAAAATAGTACCCAGGAAGTAAGGCATGACTTCTGAACAGGTAAACTTTACATTTTCAACACAATTACAGAAAGGACCTTGTACCACACAACTTGAAAATACACAGCCTCACATAATTAGTGTAAGAAAGGCGATTACTGATTGGGGTAGATATGGGACCACCACAATGAGTCAGGTCACATACCTGTCAGGGTAAAACAGAGTTTCAATAATTTAAACCTGGGCTTAACCACCAAGTAGCAATGGCACTGAGCTGGCAGGTTTAACTTACATTTAATAAGCAAAGTGACACTAAGATGATAAAAAAATCAATAAGTAGATTCAGAGATTTTTTTAAAAGATTGAAGTGAAAAATTGCCACGGAAAAATAAAGTGCCAGTCTGACTTCACTGTTAGTGGGTGACTGGCCAGAGGTGCAATTTCAATGCTGTTCGCGATGAAACATGCGACGGATTCACTAAGTGATTCATCTTGGTCAAAGATTTTGCCTTCTGAATTAGTATCCGAGATGAAAGTCCAAATCCTCCCCATGGGCAAGGCTTCAGGCTGTATCTGCCAAAGTCCTGTCAATGCCAGATACCACTACTGGACAAGTTCCTGCTGAGGCCATTGATTTTAGTGAGAAAAGCTTGGAGCAGAAGAAGTTCACATTTTGCACATACTGAAGTCCTCACGTCAGGCATATCATTTTTCGCGTCTATGCCCGCTCAAAATTTCTAACATTAGACTTAACCTTTATTATGGAGCTCAAAATTCTCCAGCTTGTCAAGCTTGAAGCTGCACATGACAAAATCTGTTCAAAATGGGACACTTTGCTGCTAGGTCGCACTGAGGCTCCAGAGGATTTGAAATTCCAATAGTTTCTAAGTCCCACCTTTTCAGAGTTTTTGGAACAGCTACTTTTGGCAAATATTAAGGCTCCAAGGACCTCAAGGATAGCACATATAAACTAGGACTGAATTCAGTTGAGGCTACCAGCAAAGTACAGTTCAAGGCCAATTGCCACTGGCCAACTAGTCACTTCAGCTTACACCTTGTTGTGTACCTGTAGCCACACACATGGGCAGACAACTGGCCCTTGGAGTCTACTTCTTAGTAATGGGTACAGGTGGGAGTAGGTATAGCCCTTCTGATCTCCAAACAGTCTCAAACAGCAAGTCTAATCTTCTTATATCCAATCAGATCCCCCAGAAAGGGTTCTGATGAGCTGAGGTGCTAGTTTGTCAGGATTTACTTGCTAGTGTGTTTTGATGACTCCCAGAAACTCCCTAACTAATGAGGAAAACATTCCCAAGGGCAGACCTTCACACTTATGCAGCACATCCCTTGTGCCTTGAAGCATACTATCAAATAGTGCACTATTCTAAGTACAATCCAAGATGGAACAGCCTTGCTGCTCTTCGGGGTGGCTAATTTGCTAACTAGCAATGTGTTTAGGGAAAAATGACTACACCAAATTGTTTCTGGGACCATCTCCTCCTCACAGTAGACTGGCACCAAACTGGCCAGAGAGAGCCCAGAAAACGAAATACTAATCTTCACAGGTATCCATGTATATTTAACTGAAAGTGCAGGCCAGATCCTGGTCCTTTTCAAGGTAATTAATTTCCTGGACCCTTCCTAAATATGTCCTTCCTGAGCTGATATCTGTGACATACCTCACACTCAGGTCTTCCTAAACAAAGGCATAACCCATTGTTTTTTCACCATGAGTAGTTTTTACACCTGAATAAGGGGCTAATTAGCCTAATGGTGGATGAGGCAGACAAAGTCTAAGTTTTAAAAGTCACTTCACCATGGAATTGGAATTTGAATAAACTTTAAAAAAATGTTCTGTTAGCTTTCCCGAAGTTAGAGATAAGAGAGTTATGATTGTATTCTGAACTTTAGCTTTTATCACAGAAAAGCTATAGCACTTTACAGTGAAACTAGCTTTTGGGAGTACTCATTATAGGCAAAAGCTAACATTAAATAATTGCATGTACCACTTTAAAATAATAGGCACTCTACCTTATGGGCTACTTGGCCTATTTAGAGATGAATTATTCAGTGCTTGAAAGTATGATCCTTTCCTGTTAAAAAGGGTTATTTTACAGTTTACCTGTGGGTTTGAAGGCTGCAAGAGTCATGTTACAAAGACAAGCCTGAAGTTGTGCTTTCTTTGTCATCCTAGCCGATGGCACAACATTTGCTGGTGTCCCTCTATGGGATTTACCTTTTCCATGCTGTTGGTGTGTTTCTTGTAACATAGACTATGTTTTTACAGAAAAGTTAAGTAGGCAGTTAGGAATTAGGCAATTTTGTCATGTTTTAGGGGTCAGAGCACATACATTGGGCTTTGGAAAAAGTACCCCAGTGTGCATAGTTCAAAAGACCAGCAATAAATAAGTGAGATCTCACAAAAGGAGGCACTTTTTCACTTTCTCACAATTGAGAAGTGCATTTCTTGCTCTGAGGAAATTCATCTCAACAAAACATGGTGAATGTATGGTTCACATTTGACTGTTTTTTTCTTCAACAATGTGATTACACTCTGGAACTAAGAAGGTTCTAGAAAATCTTCAGAAATGAAAACAGGGGAAAGGGATAGTGTCAAGAAGCATCTAACTAACTCATAACGTAATATGGCTCTGCTATGGCACCTTTTTCACTAGAGCCTTTTACTTTGGATCATACTGGGCTCCTGCTCAGTTATCTGACCTCATATGAATTGCAAATCATATAGGTTTCAGTTTTGATAAATTGTGTCTGGGAATGACACGTCATTTCTGAAATTATCTGAATTTAGCCTGTGTTCTTTAAACTTCACCCATGCTTAGCTGCAAAACATTAGAAAGATTCCTGAGCATCAAGCAGCTTCAATTATTTGTATGAAAAAGTCGGAGGCTATTACGTACAATAGGCAGGCAGGTTCACTTTACAGCACAACTTTCAAAAGTACTTAAACATTTAATAATTGCAACAACCAATGAATAGCGGTAATACTGATGATGCTCTCTAGATACAAAGGCACTATCAGATGCATTTTACAAAACCAAAAACAGTAAAAAAAAAACTGTATAATTGTGTTTATAGGCCTGTAATAGAAACAAAACACCTGACAGCAGTAGTACATAGAAGATTATTGTTTCAGAAGCATGAGAAGCAAATGGCAAATCGGATGCGATGTGTGTTTCTTAGTCCAGAATATTTTATAATACAATCTCTGTGTATAAACCTATCTTTAATTTCTTTATGTTACGCAACTTGTGGTACACCCAGTTGCCTATTAAAAAGAAATGGCATCAGAACTCAATTGAAATAACTTATTACAGTCGAGTATTGATCTCACAATGCCTTTTGTCAGATCCTGTCCTCCCTGCTGTGCAGGATATGCACTGTGCAAGTCACATCGGATTTAAACCTTACAGTTGCAGAAGAGTGAGACTCTGCCTACCTGACATTATTAACACACACACAAACGAGATTGATAAACCATTTAGAGGTGCACTGCAATGAACTTAGACTAAAGGAATCCCTACAGGGCCTAAACTGTATAGTTTTGTCAAAAAACAGTAGCACTTCTAATATGTAAAACAAAAACAAAATGGGGGCATGGACCCAAAGTTTTTCTGTAAATTTTGCCTTCGGGGCAGCTGAATTCTAATGTTGCCCAGTGTTGCCCAACACCAAGGCTGCCTAGTCTTGATTCCAAATACAAAAACTCATCCTCCAACTCCTCGCTTCTCCTGTCTCATTATTTCATTATTAAAAGTTGTTTTACACCCTTATTTTGGGCCTCAAATTCAGAACTGCAGGAAGGTATCAGCATAGTGAAGGATCCGGTAAACGTTTTCCAGAATTTGAATGTGTTCAGCATGAAGCTTCACACCTGAATGAATTGAGGAAGCAGAGTGGACTGTAGGGCCCAAAAGCCAAGGGAATGTGCTGTAACTCCTAACATTGTGAACATTAATTGAAATGAGTACAACCTTCATATCTCTTCCCACTCCACCAGTAACCAATCATATCTCTTTTTGTGGTGTGCATTTGCATCATCACCTGAATTTTCCCCTCCCACCGAACTTAGACAGTTACTGCAACCTTGAACATCTCTCATTCCTGATACACAATGAATAGGAGGCTCCTTCTGCTCATTAGGTCTCCACATTTCTTGCTAGGATTTCTCTTCTCTCTCCAGCCTTACTATCAGTAAATGAATGCAGACCAATATCCTGTTATTCTCTAGCAAAGACATCATGCGAAAGCACCTGCAAAAGAAAGAACACGCAGACCAAGCAAAGTACATTTTAGAGTCAAGGCCTTTGTCAGGCTAACTGTAACAGAAACATTTAGTGTACATTTCGAATATATGATTATAAATGCACACATTTTACTTTCAAAGTAAATGCAAAATGTGAATTAGAGAATGCGTTTTACTTCTTCAAATACAATTTAAAGTGTAAATGTAGCACGTAAATAATAAATACATGAAAACAATCCGTATGAAGATTAGTTTCTCAATGGTTACATTTCAATAATGGGTTTAAATGTTTCACACATGTTAGTATTATTAAGGCACATAGTAAATATATCAGAAATAAATGCTTAATTGCGCTATGATGACATATAAAGGATAAAGCCTAAATTCTACTACTCTGTTAATGTCCAGGAGAACCACTGAGTAGCAGTGAAGGTAGATCACAAGTCAGACATCAGAGCCAGAGAAGCCATGATTTCGTGTTCACAGGCTTCACAAAAGAACAAAGACCCCCCCAACAAGGATTTCCAAGTTTGCTGGACAGTTACAGCACTGTTTCTGTAGTTTTATATGGAGTGACCAGGACTGGAAGTTGTTGGAGCGCTTCACATGAGGGCTAGTTACATTACACAAGGTCACTTTAATTTGAACACTTAATGCACAAAGATACACTTGATTACAAGATTCTTTTGAAATGTTCTAGCATGTTGGCAAGTGCTAATATTAGTAAATAAAATAATACAAAAAAAACGGCTAGAATTACGATTTGAGAAAATATTCATTGGAATTATGGTTTCAATTGTTAATTCTTCAAATGAAGTAACTCCTTTGCCCATGAAAAAAATTGAAGACGTCTTTCTCTGATCCTAGCCTCACCAAGTTAAAAAATTAAGTTGTAAAGATCAGAAATGTAATCATGGGAGACAAGCTGTGAGAGTTTTTCAATCACTGTGGGGCTGCATCAATTTAAAGTCATGTAACATTAAAGAGAAAAACGTCTGGGAGAGAGACCCAGTTGTCAGTTTAGATTAGATTTGTAGTTGTTATCCGGTTGCACATTTTGTGAGCTTTTTTACATTTATTTAAGCAATATAGCCTATTGCATCTATGCAGTGTCTACGCACGAAAATTGAGAGTGTTACTGTTTATCAGATTGCCGGGAGATCAGGAGACTGTACAAATTAATCTGTACTCAAAAAATGCACATTTGTTCCCGAAACCTATTAACATATTAACATGAGCTCGCTCCCAGCCCAGCAAATCTACTATTCAGTGCTACTGCACTTAATTTGAGAACGGGCTGAAATCAATTTGTGGTCTATCTCACTTCACCTACTCTACAATGAAATTGGAAAACCTCATTTATTATGACTAGTTTCTAAATCAATAAAGTTTGCCTCCATCATAGCACCAAGGTCTGTTTAGATGAACGCGATGGCAGTCTGATGATATGCTCTCCCTTAAGGATAACACTTGCGATGTTACATGTAACCAATTTCTGAAATACATATTGTGTGCTGTCATGCGTGAGAACCAGCTTTACTTCTTGTCTGGGCTCCTTTTCCCACGCGAGTCTTCAGCTAGGATTGCTGCCTCTGAGCAATAGCGCAGTGAGCAGGGGAGGTGGGGGCTCTAGAGGTCCATTCGCCAAAGGACACGTCTTTGGTGACTATGGAGTTCCTGCAACTGAAAGTCATTTTATTACAGGGACATACATGAGGCCCCTGTAGTCCCTGTGATGTAGGGGGACTGACCTACTGCAAGTGATGTAGGGGGACTGACCTACTGCAGTGGGCACCCAATCCAGCACGGGACCCAATTCAACCCAAGGTCAATAAATATCTGTGAGGTATGGAAAACTCATGGGCCCCTCTTCACACTCTACATGGGCCCTCATTATTTTACATCATGGCACTGTTCTACTGCCCTTCCCCAAGATCCACAATTGATTGGTGTTCATGTAGTTGTAGAAAGGGGACAAAATGGCTTGTCATTTTTAATAGAGGTTGTATGTCACTATAGAGAGGTTGATAATATCGACCTATCATAGTGTAGCCTGACACTACATCCCAAGCAAGTCTATAATCTCTATTCTTAACTCCACCTATAGTTACTTTGAGAGGTAAGTATATAATAACTATTATTCAGACTCACAGTATATTGCAGCCTGATATAGCACATTTTGTGGCAAAAAAAGCAAAATGCGCAATCCCAAACCCCAAAATTAGTGGCATTTTGAGGCAGGCAGAACTTGTGCTTGCACGAAAATGCCGCTTGAGCACAACTGGGGACTCTGACATGTCACATTCTGTGAAACTGCAGTGTCCAGCAGCATTCCACTACACAACAGGAGTCTGTCTGAAACCATAGACTGCATATCTATATTTGAAAACTCTGTTCTCTTTGGCATCGGACAGCCACAATTCCTAAGGTGCATAAGGCAGCAGGGGAGGGCAGGGGCCTGTTAGCACAGTAGGATGGTCCTGTGCAATTTAAAGGTAGATGACATAGGAAATTAAAAACTCTGCCGCCTGCTAACCTGTTGCTCACCCTCCTCTAACTGGCTTGCTTATCACGATGAAAACCAAGAAAAGAAGGATTGGTCTCAATTTATTTAAAATGCCAATTTAGCAGTAACTTGTGAAAAAAAAGTCACTGGTTTTCTACAAACGTGCAGATTTCAAGATATTTTTCTTATTGTGAAATCGGGGCATCTTGGGGGGTCTGAGTAATACCTTGCCTACAGGTGCCTTGTAAGATAGATATAGTGAATTCAATGTTATTCCAATGAACTATAATATATGTGTTATATGCTGGGAGTATGCTGTTACATCTTTTAATGCTATGGATAATGGCATCTTGAGTAGAGATCTCTCCAGCGGTCAAATGACAGCGAGTGAGAGGTCCTAGATTTGAAAGGTGATAAGTAATAAGCCATGTAGGAAGAGTTTTCAATTGTGATTATATAGAAAAAATGCTTAGATTTTCTAGTTCTACGTAGGCAAATAATTCTGATATGAATGATTCACAAACCAGGGCTTGATTCACAAACATTTTTGCACTTCCCAGTAAAACGTTGGTGTACAGAAATCGTCATGCACAAGGGCAAAGATCCATCATTGATTGAAGCAATCAGCATGAGTTGGATTTTGACGACGCAAATTAGTTTTTCTGACACAGAAATTATGCCAGAAAGGTTGAATTTCCATGTAAGAACGTATTTTACAATGGGCAGGGACCAAGGCGTACCCACATATTTAGAGGTTTGTAGATAAGCACCAAACATTTGCAGGTAGCCCTCACTCCTTCTTACAAATGTGTAAATTTAGACTTGTTACACCTTGCAAATTTAAACTTGTTACATTTCAAATCCTAATTAATTGCTGACAAAAAGTATAGCACATAAGACAAGAATTGTGAAGATAAGTTAACACAGAGCAAGAGGAGTTTAGCAAACAGGGTGTGGTTTAATTCCAATCTGACATAGACATCTCCACAGAAAGTGGCCTTGAAACGATAACTATTACAATGTAATAACTGGCAAACACTCTTTCAACGTTGATATATAAAATACCTTTTCACTGTTAAATGAGTGGACTTTGTGAGTAACATCAAGTGCATGCTGACCATTGTCAAAACACCACTATCACTACAGAAACTCGCCCAACATGTTCACGAATAGGTTGTGCAAAACAACAGCAAATCTGCTAGCAGTATCTCCAGCAGGAGTTGTTGTGTCAACATTTAGAAGAGAAATTGCTCTGTTCAAATAATGTTTATTATTTTCACCCGCTCGAATTAGAAGTATTTTTGTGTTAGTCATGGTGTCAAACAAGAGGACATTCTGTAAAACATTATTTGAAATCCTTGCCCAAATTTGGGACAGGGGGAATATAAATATCTTAAAGAAGGCAACCACACAGTCCTCCAGAGTTGGGCGTTTTCCTTTGGCATGACAACCTGGGAAAGGTATAGTGGCAAGTTAATGGAATTAGGGTATGCTCTTGCCGAGGATGGGTCTCTCGTGCTCAGTGTTGTATATAGCACCTGGTTGTAAGAACAAATGTTTTTTACAACTGTCTCCCTTCCACAGCAGAACATTCTGCCATTATGGGTCATATTTATAACCTCTTTGTGCCCTTTGTGTCCTTAACCTACAGGGTAAGAGTATATCTGTCCTTTGCCCGTTTTCTTAGTAAGTTTGGCATAGAAGTGGTGCGTAAACTCAATAACCAAACCAAATCTTCCTGGATGACATCTCTCACTTCATGCGAGAGACTGTCTAGCAACAAAAAGCACTAGACCTAGACAGGGCTTCTGATCGATAGGGTCCCATATCACTATAGGATGCAGTATCTGATTACAATCTCCACCCAGTTAAAGGAAACAGTCAATAAAAAAGGTACGGATAATAAGATAGCCTCAAGAGCATCATCGGGAGCATATGCACTGTCAATCATCAGTGGGGAAATATGCGGCATCCCCATGGTCTCTTTTAAAATCGGAAAATTAAATTGGGGAGCTTAACTCATCAGAAAATCCACGTATTCATCCGTGCTTAGGAACCCTACCTCTTTTGGGGGGTCCCTGGGAAGAAATGTGGTGTGTTTGTTGAGAAGCATAACTGAGGATGACTCATCGGAATTCATTAGACATCAACAAGCTTTTCATAAAAGAGTTCCCTCCTTTGAAATTAAGGTTAATCACCTTTGTTACCTGAATAGTACATGGTAATCATACCATCTCTCTAACACACAAGCACAGCCAATATGCATCATTAGAAACAATGTAGATTTTCCTAGTAATTTATGACGGAAAGTCTTCATTTTATTAAAGACACGGAGGCGAGTATTATGCTTCTCGAGCTTGCTTTATTTTAAATAGCAGCAGTCAAGAAACTACACTTCCCATGAGGCTGAAGTAACAAGCAGCCAATGGGAAAGAAAAACGTATCGGCATTGGAACCAATAACAATGCTTGAACACGGTATAAACAATACACTTGACTGTGACCAGCCCTCTTTCTTGATGCGAGAGGCTAGTTTGTGTGAGAAAATAACGGAATAATAGAAACAATTATGGCAACTGCCAACATGAGAGAGCAAAGTTCTTGGCAAAAGTTCATCCAGTATTTGAGTAGCGGAAAGAAATGATGCGATGATCGGAGCTTGCTGTGATCTTGAGTTGGAAGGTTGGTCCAGCTTGGTGATGTAGGGAGCTTGTTCCGGGAATCAGGAAGGATTCTGAGGCTGGTTTGTTGTTGCTATGGGAGGGAAGAATCGACAAAATTAGCGAATCTGAGGTGGGATAATACTCGCCTCAGTGTCTTTAATAAAATTAAGACTTTCCGTCATAAATTACTAGGAAAATCTACATTTTATGGCAAGACCGGAGGCTCTTATTATGCTTTTTTAAAGCATGTTAACTATTATAGAAGTTGCTGTATGAATGGGTTTACAATAAAAAGTTCTGAAAACATAATCATTGGACCAGTCAACCGATCTCAGAATGTCTTCGAGTCTGGAACCTACCCAAAAAGCTTCGGAGGCCATGGCACCCCTGGAGGAGTGGGCGACAAATACAGAAGTGTCTATACCTGCTAAGGTCATGACCCAACGTACCCATCTGGCTAGAGTAGCGGATGAAACAGGATTGTGGGGTTTGCGGAAAGAGATAAGGAGTTGGGATGAAGACATTCTGAGATTGGCTGTGCGATCTTCATATACTTTGAGACACTGTCCTACACATAGTTTGGGTTGATTGGGGAAATAAGGGTAGAACACTGAACGTATATTAGTTTTGGTACGTTTGTTAATAGTAAATGAAACACCTGTGGGGGAGAATTGTCTGGATGAAATATCTAGTGCCTTAACATCTGAGATACGTTTAATGGAGATTAAGCAAAGTAACATTGTTAATTTAGCTGAAAGCATTTTCAGAGAAAGATCTGCATTATCCTGCCAGGAAATAAATAAATGTAAGACAACATTGACATCCCATAACTTGGAATACTTAGATAATGGAGGAAAAGAAAATGTTACTCCCTTAAGAAGGCGGCATACCAAGGGATGTTCTCCAATCGGTTTTCCGTTAATGTGAGAGTGTTGAAGGGAAATAGCTGATCTATAAAGGTTAATTGTCCTGTAAGATTTGCCTGTGCCAGCTTGTGCAGCAAGGAAGTTTATGATATAATTTACATCGGTTGAAATGGGATCGATATTCCTTCCCAGACACCAGCTTGACCAAAGAGACCAAGCGGATTTGTATGCCTTTCTGGTGCCGGGAGCCCATGCGTTGTTAATGAAGTCTGAAGCTTCCGTCGAAATTGGAATGGAAGGTTGGGGATACCTGAAACCTTCCAGGCCAATAGGAAAAGGGAATTGTTGAGGATGAGAGGGTGAGGGAAGCCGGTGGGATTCCGGAGGAGGGAAGGAAAAACTGGAAGGAGAACTGGGAAATCGATAGTTAATTCGAGGAGAGGGGGAAACCACACTTGAGATTGCCAAAATGGAGCTATTAAGATTAGGGAGGCTTTTTGGCGTCTGACCTGAGCGAGCACTCTGGTAATCATTAGAAAAGGGGGGAAGGCATAATTGAGCATGGATGACCAGTCCTGGAGGAACGCGTCGGAAGCCAGGGCTGAGGGATCCGGACGCCAACTGAAAAACAGAGGGAGTTGTGTATTCAGGCGGGACGCAAATAAGTCTATTTTGAAGGGACCCCATTTGTGCAGAAGAGATTGGAAGACTGAGGGATGGAGTTTCCAGTCGCTGGCATCTCTGAGATAGCGGGAGTGCCAGTCTGCGACATTGTTGAGAGAACCGGGGAGGTATTCTGCTAACAGGGAAATTTTGTTGTGGAGACAATAATCCCAGAGACTTTTTGCCAGATCTGCTAGGGTTTTTGATCTGGTGCCTCCTAGGTGGTTGATGTAGCGGACAGCTGACACATTGTCCATGCGGAGGAGGATGGTACACTGGACTCTGTTTCTTGCGAGGCTTTTGATTGCAAAGGAGCCCGCAAGCATCTCTAAATAATTGATATGCAATTTGGACTCCTCTGAAGACCAAAAACCTCCAGTCGAGATTGCACCACATCGTGCGCCCCAGCCCGTCAGACTTGCATCTGATTCTAACACAAGATCTGGGGCTGATAGAAATATAGTCTTGCCGTTCCAGGCGTCTAAATGGTCTATCCACTTGAAGCTCTAGGCGGGACTCGTGGTCGAGATTGATGGACTCTGAGTAGGAGAGACATCTTCTGAGGTGTCGGATTTTTAGTCTTTGGAGTGCCCGGTAGTGAAGGGGTCCGGGAAAGATGGCTTGTATTGAGGAGGCGAGGAGTCCTACGACTCTGGCTAGGGATCTGAGGGAGATTTGGGAACTCCGGAGGAGTTTCAGAATTTCTGATTTTGTGGATTTTACCTTTTGTTGTGGAAGTTGGAGGACGGCTGCGGAGGAATCGATTATGAAACCCAGAAACTCTATCCTTTTTGAAGGAACAGATATGGACTTTTCTTTGTTGACTAGGAAGCCCAATTGGGATAGGAGGGAGCAAGTTATTTGTAGATGACTTTGTAGGGAGAGACGATCCTGATGCATTAACAGGATGTCGTCCAGGTAAATGAGTAATCTGACTCCCAGGGACCTGAGGTGGGTTGTGATCGGTTTCATTAGTTTTGTGAAGCACCAAGGTGCAAAAGAGAGGCCGAATGGGAGGGAGGAGAAATGGTAAGTTTGTCCCTGCCATTGGAATTGGAGAAATTTTCTGTGAGATATGTGTACAGGAACGGATAGATATGCGTCTTGGAGATCTAGACGGACCATGTAATCTTGTGGGAGAAGAATGTCTCTTAAGTGAATGATGGTTTCCATTTTGAAATGTCTGTATACGACAAATCGATTGAAATTTCTTAAGTTGATGACTGGTCTCGGTTTTTTGTTTTTCTTTTGGACTAGGAAGAGGGTACTGAAGAAACCGGAAGGGTCCGGACGGGAAGTCTGAATGGCTTGTTTGTGTAGAAGTAATTGGATTTCTGATGAGATTAGGGACGACATTTCTGAAGAGAAGAAAAGAGGGGGGGGGGGGGACCGTTGGTGTGGGACTGTATAGAGTTCTATGGTGTAGCCTTGAACTGTGCTGAGTATCCATGGATCTGAGGTGATATCTTTCCATTTTTCTATGAAATGACGCAGGCGGCCTCCTACAGGAGGAAGGCCATAATTGGGGCTTACCTTTTTGGTAATTGAATCTGGCGCCGCAATGTCCACGACCTCGGTAGCCTCTGCCGCGTTGGGGATAGAACTGGGGTTTGTATGATTGTGAATCATAGATGGAATTGTAGGTGTTATAGGCGTTGAAGGAGCCTCTAGACCCTTGTGATCGGGCGGGACGGCCGGTAAAGCGGCTCCTGCCTGTACCGGCCTTGCCAAAAACCCGTTGGTGGAACACCTTTTTTATTAATTGTTGTGCCTTATCTATAGAGGCGAAAGTGGAGACAAACTTTCCAAGGTCTTTTATGAATGAATTCCCAAAGAGGAGACCATCCGCCTTGACACCAGGGTCGATGAAAGCTAGGTTGGCCAGTTTAGGGTCCAATTTGAGTAGGAGACCTTTTCGTCTTTCATTAATAATGGCCGAATTGGCGTTGCCTAAGAGGCAGAAGGCTCTTTGGATCCAGAGGGATAATTCTGCCGGGTCAATGTCTGTATTTTCTGATTTGGCTGATTCTGCCAAGTCAAAGATTCTGGCCAAAGGACCGACCAGGTCCAAGAGTTTGTCTTGGCAGTTGCACCAGGCCTTATCGACGCCCTTACGGGGATCTTTGCCAAATTTAGAAAAGAAGGTAAGGAGGGATTGGTCAATAGACGGGGTAGCGGTAATGTTGGAAAGAGTGAAGGTCTAGGGCATTCTGATCTTAGTTTGGCCCTAGTGGGTTTGTCTAGGGGAAGTCTCAGTCTGGAGGAAATATATTCAGACACATGGGAGGAGGGTAACCATTCGGTAGAATTGGGGTGTTGGATGAATGGGTTACCGTCTGGGTCCAGAACTTGTTTGGCTGTGAAGGTATTTGTGGTTGACTCAAATTTTGTTCTCTTGGTGGGGGGGGAGGATTAAGTCTGGGAACCCCAGATATCTGGGTCGTCATCTGGGTCGTCTAAATCGCCCATGTCGTCATCTGTGTCTGAAATATGGGAAATAGTGATTTTCTGTGGCGTAGCAGATATATGTTTGGTCTTTTCAGAGCATTTTAATCTAGGGTTCCCCTCCTTGGAAGGAGGCCTTGAAGGAGACTTGTCCTCAATCTGGGGTGAAGAAGTTTCACCAGTCAAGCTAACGCCATCTGTTTTCTGTGTAGACAAATCCTTAATTTTTCTCTTTCTGCATTCCCCCGCAGAATGGGCCAGTAAGGATTTGGAAACCATATCCTGTATAGAGGATTGAAGGTTTTTTGTTATTTTTCCCATTGAATTTTTAATGGCTTTATCCACAGAATCACTAATAAAATTATCAAGGTCTTGCTTAAAAGACTCGTCTTCATTATTGGAATTATGAGTCATATTGAGAAACTGGGAATGAAAGAGTTAATGGGAAAGAATGTGGGGGCAAGGCCTGGTAGAACATACCCACCGTGGTGTTACCGTTGTAAAAGGCACAGACGGGAGCTTGAAGACGAGCTGAGAGGCTGAATTCGGGCCGTGTGAGAAAAAACGGAGTATTTCGGCCTATGCGCGCGTCGTGAGAAAAGGCCGGGGCTCTTATGAAGAGAAAAGGTGACAGTTGGAACGTTCGCGTTCCTGAAGGCCGGCGCGAGGTGGGGGGGGGGGAAATAAGAACACCGCGGAGCGAGTGTTTCTAACAAAACAGTAAAGTCGCGCTGCAGCGTCACAATGTTAAATAAAAGGTCATGCAAAACGGTACATTTTAAGAAAATAACGCGCAGATAAGAAAATGTGAAGAAAATATTTTGGAACACTTATCTTGACTGTGAGCAGCAAGAAAGAGGGCTGGTCACAGTCAAGTGTATTGTTTATACCGTGTTCAAGCATTGTTATTGGTTCCAATGCCGATACGTTTTTCTTTCCCATTGGCTGCTTGTTACTTCAGCCTCATGGGAAGTGTAGTTTCTTGACTGCTGCTATTTAAAATAAAGCAAGATCGAGAAGCATAATACTCGCCTCCAGTCTTGCCATAAAATGAAAGACAATGTGACATAAATGTTTTAATAAAGAGGGAACTAAAAGATGATCTAAAATGATATAATGGAAGCAAAGGTAAATAAAGCTTGAGACAAATGTCTTTCTTGCAAGCCAATCAGTAATTTTGATGTGGTAATTACACACCTGTAATTATTAATACCATCGGCTTCAGTATTCTCAGATACAGAATTTTCTTGGAGGTATAAATTCTCTCTTGTGGAATGTGGACACACCTCGGACATTAATTTTTTTACTCAGGCATCGGAACTCTAGGGCATTTTCCAGGGACAAGTTCCACCAAGTTTCACATGGTGAGCTGTATCTCCGTAATTTCAGATTTAGTGATACCACACATAAAAGATTACGACATTTCCCATAATATCAATTTGAGATCCCCTATTTACACCCAGTGTGATGTAATTCAAGGGATGCCTTTGAAGGGCCACATTCAGGAACGTAAACTTCACTTTTGTGCAAGTTTCCTCTTCTTCGTTATTTACAAACTACACACATAATAAGATAGACCTGTCCTATCTTTTTATCTGCTCAGATGTTCGCTCCAACTGCGGAGTCTCTGCAGTCATAAAGTTAATATTAAATGGTGGTTTGTGTTGTGTCCCGAAAATGAGTACACTTACATGAAAGCGTAAGTTTACCTTCCTGAATCAGGCCCAGTGTTCCTAAAATTGTGTAAATTTGTGTTCATTTCCTTTGCTCCAGCTATGCAAACCTTTCACTAAATCTAAGTTTTACATTTATATTTCTCAGAGTAATTAGTGCTAGCGTTCCTCACCTCGCTACAGTTTCTTGTTTAACTTCATAAGATTAGACAAATCCATAAAACTGCCTTGTATTTATTAACTGGCAGGTATCCAAGCTATGTAAATTAAACAACTGAGTATATGAAAAAATGGAGCAGCTTCAACAATACACCATGGATGAATGACTGAAATGTGTTTCACTTTAACCGTAAACACATGGCATAGATTTTCTGTCCTCATTACATATTCCGGGAGACGGCAAAGATAAATATTTATATTGCATTCATGTTTTAAAGTAAAAAGATCGTTCATGGTGTTTATAACACTCCACTGTTGGAGTTGTTATGGTCTGTCATGAAACCATGGTTAAGCAGGATCTACATTACAAAACAGATGTGCTTAGGACCGTAGATGTTAGATATGGAAACTTCCACAACAAACAATAATGAATGTCATATGCACACCCAGTGGTGTTGCAAGGGTACCTTAAGGCAAGCGAGTACAAAATTGTCCCCGTCCCACAGGTTGAGTATGAAAAGACAGACATCACGAGGGGGCCCCTCACGCCCCCAACCTGCTGTGCTCTTGACAGCTAGGCCACTGTACACACTAGCAATGCTGTAACTGGCATTTGTTTCAATCTGACTAAATAACAAGATGATGCTCAGATTGCCTTGAGTGCAGTGGCAGCGTAGCGGAAAAGCAGTGTTGAAGGCACATGCAAATACACTCACTTCCACCCATCCACTTACAGGCACACATACATACTCATACTCACAGCCACCCATCCACATGCACATTGACTCTCACCCATCCATTCGCAAGTACATGCACATACACCCACCATTCACAAGCACATATACAAGCACACATGCACTAACTGCACTGATAAGCAAATACAGAAACATTCATAAATACAGTCAATAAACACTTACTGGGCCACAGCACTAAAAATCAAGTGGAGAAGCAGAAAGGCCTCTGTGGGTCCTGGAGGCTTTGGGTAAGGAAGAGACTTACGGAAGATCCTACTGCCGCCTCTCATTGTCTGATCATGCATGGGTCTGTCAATAAGAGGAGGACCTTCCCTAAC